>NC_080067.1:48753604-49066137 GCF_949987535.1 Balaenoptera acutorostrata | reverse complement strand
GTCAGTTATAGTATGACAGGTAGGCCTAATTCATATTACAGTCTATTTTTGTTGTACTATTTATGAGCTAAGGATTTTTTTTTTACATTTTAAAAAGGAATAATGTGTCCATAATTAGACTCATTTATATGTGGTCAACTGATTCGAGAAAACATGCAATAGCAAGTCACAAGTGATTTTGGAATACATGATTTATGAAACAATTGATTATCCATGTGTTAAAAGATAAAACACAATCAATACTTCTCACTATAAGCAAAAAAGTAACTCAAAATTGATCAGAGACCCATATGTAAAATTGTAAAATTTCTAGGAGAAAATGTAGGAGGAAATCTTTTTGACCTTGCTTTTCGAAAATTTTGTTAGATATGATACCAAAGGAATGATCCATAAAAGAAAATAGTTAATTGGACTTCAATAAAATTAAGAACTTCCTCTTCTTCAAAACACAACGTTAAGAAAGTGAAAAGAGCGGGGCAGGGGGTGGTGGCGGTGGTGGTGGGATGAACTGGGAGATGGGGATTGACATATATACACTAATATGTATAAAATAGATAACTAATAAGAGCCTGCTGTATAAAAAAATAAATAAAATGAAATTCAAAAAAAAAAAGAAAGTGAAAAGAAAAGCTGGAGATTGTGAGAAAACATTTGCAAGTCATCTGTATGATAAATAACTTGATCCTAGAGTATATTAAAAACTCTCAAAACTCAATAATAAGAAAACAAATAGCCCAATAAAATGGGCAAAAATTTGAAGAATTTATTACCAAATAAGGGCATGAAATAATCTCTAATTAGTCATTAGGGAAATCCAAGTTAAACCATAGTTAGATATCACCACAAGCCTTTTAAAAGCTCATAAAAACAAACAAAAAACAAGTTGCAATACCAATTGCTATCAAAAATAACCTGGAGAAGAGGTTCCTTAAAAAACTAAAAATAGAACTACCATACGACCCAGCAATCCCACTACTGGGCATATACCTGGAGAAAACCATAATTCAAAAAGAGTCATGTACCACAATGTTCATTGCAGCACTATTTACAATAGCCAGGACATGGAAGCAACCTAAGTGTCCACTGACAGATGAATGGATAAAGAAGATGTGGCACATATATACAATGGAATATTACTCAGCCATAAAAAGAAATGAAACTGAGTTATTTGTAGTGAGGTGGATGGACCTAGAGTGTGTCATACAGAGTGAAGTAAGTCAGAAAGAGAAAAACAAATACCATATGCTAACACATATATATGGAAACTAAAAAAAAAAAAAAAGGTTCTGAAGAACCGAGGGGCAGGACAGGAATAAAGACGCAGACATAGAGAATGGACTTGAGGACATGGGGAGGGGGAAGGGTAAGCTGGGACGAAATGAGAGAGTAGCATTGACATATATACACTACCAAATGTAAAATAGATAGCTAGTGGGAAGCAGCTGCACAGCACAGGGAGATCAGCTCAGTGCTTTGTGTCCACCTAGAGGGGTGACATAGGGAGTGTGGGAGGGAGGAGGGATGCTCAAGAGGGAGGAGACATGGGAATATATGTGTACGTATAGCTGATTCACTTTGTTATACAGCAGAAACTAATACAACAATGTAAAGCAGTTATACTCCAATAAACATGTTAAAATTTTTTTTTTTTAAACAATAAAAAAATAACCTGGAGAGCATATTAAAGGACTGATTCCCAACCTCCACTTGAGGTTCTCATACAGAATATCTTAGTCGGTGATCAAGAATTTGGATTTCTATCAAGCTGTCTACACAAGGAAAAGAGTTGAAGTAACATAGAACCACAGTGTTTTTTGAGCTAAACTTGAGGAATTTTATTGCCTGTAATCATAATATGAAAATATTATAAAGTAGACAATTTCAGTCAGTAATTGAAATAACATCTCCACAATTATCCTGATAGCTATATTAATGAAACAGTTGTTATAAATTTCCTGGAGTTCTTATTGCTCAGCTTAGCAATATACATGTTTTTGTACATTTTTATAGTGTTTTTGACTCTTTAAAGTTTTTTTTTTTTTTTTTACTTGATTTTATTTATTTATTTATTTATTTATTTATTTTTGGCTGTGTTGGGTCTTCGGTTCGTGCGAGGGCTTTCTCCAGTTGCGGCAAGCGGGGGCCACTCTTCATCGCGGTGCGGGGACCGCTCTTCATCGCGGTGCGCAGGCCTTTCTCTATCGCGGCCCCTCCCGTCGCGGGGCACAGGCTCCAGACGCGCAGGCTCAGCAATTGTGGCTCACGGGCCCAGCTGCTCCGTGGCATGTGGGATCTTCCCAGACCAGGGCTCGAACCCGTGTCCCCTGCATTAGCAGGCAGATTCTCAACCACTGCGCCACCAGGGAAGCCGTTTTTGACTCTTTAGTTGCAAATGAAATAAACGGATTTTATGTGTACCCTAAGTAAAATTTTGTAGCAAAGAAATTTAAATTGCTTTCAGAATCAAAGGAACAGTTTTAAGGATCTAGATCAGTTTAGATGAGTTTGGGTCTAGGGTTTGGCAAATCTGTCCTCACATTGTTTCTCTCTGGCTTTCAGAGACATTTCTATATGATTTTACATTTCAGTGCACAGTGTGATGTACTGCTAGCATTTTCGCCTTTTAAAATAGAGACTTTTCTACCAGCTGGTGGAAGTTCCACTGACCAATAGCCCTCAGTCATTATTGAGAATTGCCTCAGCTACAGAGAATCACTCACCCAAAGCACTTCCTGGAGAAGGCTACATTTAATAACTGTTTCACAAGGGTTAGAGAGCCCTCGTCTCTTTACCCTACCTTTGAACAACTCTGCAGTGTTTTTTTACGTTCAGATGTTCCTGTAGGTTTGACTAAGATCTTTACTGAGATGGTATCACATCTCAATCTTTCTCTCTGCCCAATTCTACTTTCTTCTCTTATTTGATATGTGATCTTTAATTTACTTCCTTCATTAGGCTAAAAAAGTGTTCCCTCCCAAAGGTATATTTACTTCCTAATCACTGGACCCTGTGAATATTACCTTATATGGCAATATTAAATATTATTTTCTATGCCAAAAATGTAATTAAGTTAAAGATCTTTAGAGGAGGACTTTATCCTCGATTTTCTGGGTAGACCCTAAATGCTATCACTATGTGAGGTGAGGGATATGTTAACTAACTTTATTGTGGTAGTCATTTCACAATATATGCAAACATAAAATAATTATGTTGTACACCTTAAATTTACACAATGTTATATGTCAATTATATCTCAGTAAAACTGGGAAAAAAGAGAGAGAGGTAGAGGGACTTTTGACCCAGACAGATACAGTGGGGAAGGTGATGTGAACACAGAGCAGAGAGAGAGATGCAGCCACAAGCCAAGGAATGCCAATAGCCACCAAAATCTGGAAGAGTCAAGGAAGTGGTTTTCCCTAAGAGTTGCCTCTGGAAGGAACACAGCCCAACCTACAGCTAGTTTTAAGACCTCTAGCATTCTGAACTATGAGAGAATAAATTTCTGTTTTTTAAAGCCATATGGTTTATGGTAATTTGCTACAGCAGCCACAAAATAACAACAAATAAAAACTAATATATTTCTTTTTATGCTAATTTCCATCTTAAAGTTTTTGTCCAGGGAACCCAAACTGTGACAGACACAGTTGTCAGAAATTCTGGAATCACAACTCTCATCTTCACAAACAGAGATGAAAGGATCCTTCTCTACCACTAAACTAATTTTTAGGGAATTTTTCTGCGGTTTTCTGTTTTTTTTTTTTTCTTTCCTGTATTAGAAAATTAGTCCCAGAACTGGATCATTTGATATATCAGAGGGAATCGGAACACTTGTGTCATGTACCTACTCCTTATGCCAGCAGAGCAGGTACTGATACAAATAGACCCCCAAAACCATATGAGTGAGCAGGATACAAATCAGCCATATATTACTCAGAGAAGCAGAGAAGACTGAGGGTTGTGTAGACAGAATGAATGTCCATTGGTACATCTTTTCCCCACAACATATCCCCATATCAGATAATAAACCATAAAGTAGTGGCCATCACTTAATAGTAATTTCTTATACTGCGGCACCTATTTAATACTAGGAAAATCCCAATATAACGTTGCCTAATTTCATTAATTTTAATTTTAGTTAAAATAACATAACCTGATAAATCTGATTACTTGTTATGGATTGAATTGTGTTCCCCCAAAATTCATATGGTGAGCTCCTGACCCCCAGTACCTGAAAATGTGACTTTGTTTGGAAATAACTCCTTTAAAGAGGAAATCATATTAAAATGAGGTAATTAGGGTGGGCCCTAATCCAATATGACCAATACTCTTATAGAAAGAGGAGATTAAGACACAGACATAGACAAGGGGAAAATCATGTGAAGGCAGTGGAAGAAGGTGGCCATCTACAAGCCAAGGAGAGAGGCCTCAGAGTGAAACCAACCGTCTTGATCTTGGACTTGAAGGCTCCAGGATTGTGAAGAAATACATTTTTGTTGTTTAAGCCAGTGATCCCCAAGCTTTTTGGCACCAGGAACCAGTTTCATGGAAGACAATTTTTCCACAGACAGGGGCAGGGGTGGTTCAGGCAGTAATGAGAGCGATGGGGAATGATGGGGAGTGGCAGATGAAGCTTTGCTCGCTTGCCCAACGTTCACCTCCTGCTGTGCGGCCCAGTTCTTAACAGGTCGCAGACCATTACCGGTCCGCTGCCTGGGGGATGGGGACCCCTGGTTTAAGCCACTGTCTGTGGTATTTGTTATGGCAGCCTTAGACAACTAATTCATTACTGGAAGACCATATTTTCAATATATCAAATGTAAATGCAAACAATAATTTACAAATAAGTAAAAGTAATTATTAGCAATACCTAGAGTGCTTTCATGTATAAAATCTCATGAGTAATATTAAGATACATAGTCTGAGTTACATGGATATTTACAAATGTTTCAATAGCTTTGCTTTCTAAGGTAAAGAAAAGTGTGTTTATTATAAGAAAAAAATCTATCATATTCATTGAATTTGTACAAATTGATTGATTTATATGTATGAATATAACCATTTTAGAATTCACTCAACTAGAAAACTCCTGCTCTTCTTCTGTATAATCAAATATTGCATTAATAATGTTGAATTATAACAGTTAATCAAAATTATTAACATTTAACCTTACATTTCTATCATGATGTACATAGGGAATTGTAACTGTACTTTTTTTGTTATTTTTAATGAATTAAGGAATAGTACTTGATGATAAAATTAATTTCAGTTAAGTGTGCTGATTGATATACATGAAGCTATTATGAGCATTATGGAGATGAAATAATATTGAAGGAAAGAAATGCCCTAAATGTTCAGAAAAAGACTGTGGCAGTTATGTTTTTTTCCAACAAAATTAAAACTTTGCTTTTTTAAACCACTGGAAATGTTGGACTCCTTTGTTAACTAGCCCATTCAGACTAACACATATTATCAGTGATGAGCCACTGACAAAACAAAATCTAAACTATGTGATGTTATATGAACGTCTTTTGGCTAGCAGCATGGAAATTATCAGCTGATGTTGGAAAGATGGTAATCCGTTATATGTAAACAGCACTTTTGGGGGTAAAATTGTTGCCTTATATTACATATGAAGTAGACCATAAACCGTAAAGCCTGTAGCTCTAGGGGAAAGGTTGGCAATCAGAATAATAATAGCAACATATAATAGTTGGTTTCATTTAGTAAGATATTGCAAGAAAGGTTATGAGTTCAAAATAATTGATGGACTTCAATTTCTAGTCAGAATGTAGAAGGTAGGGACAGATTATTGCTCCCACCAGTAAAAGATAGATTAAAAGACTTAAAAAATGTATATGTATGTGTATCAAAACTTTTTAGTTTGAAATGTCCTCTTTTTCTCTAACAGTACTTTTTAAAAACTGTTAATAATTTTGGACATAGAGAAAAATTTTGAGAATAGTCAAATAATTAATATATTATTTAGATTCCTGAAATGTTAATATTTTAAATTAGTTTAATGTCCTACATATATACACACATTTAGATTTTCTAATGTTATCTCAGGATTAAATTTAAGTTATGCAGTTTTGGCAACAATAATGTGCAAGTGATGTTACACTCTGTTAAAAGTGTGTCATGTCAGGAAACTGGTGGGATTTATAGGAGCACTGATGATGTTAATTTTATTCACATGACTGAGGTAGGGCCTGGGAGCTTTCTTTAATGGAGAGTTACTATTTGTTTATTTTGTAATTCATAATTATCTTTGGGGAGATACTTTAATACTGTATATATGTAGTACTCTTCAAACTTTCACCTATTAGTTTTAGCATTCATAATGATTCTTGTCTAAAAAATATTATTATAATGTTTTTGAAATAATGATATCTTTTAAAAATTTCTTATTTATTTTTTTGCCTTTCTACTTTGAGGAAGGTCTTTCCTTTCTCAATATTTCTTTATATCATGATGGACTCAGAGCTTTCTAATTTATTCAATGGGTTGTAATTCTTTATTCATGGCCCAATTGCCCCATATTGAAGAGAATACCCTTCAAGCTGGTTCCTTTGTCTTTAGGCTTGTCCCTTTCATTCCTTCAGCACTTTTATACTTTCCAGACAATAAGATACTCTAGATTCATTTTGAACTTTTGCTATTCTAGCTCTAGAATCAGGTCTTTTCTCAAGGAGTCCTAGTTGTTGTTAGCAAGTGTGATACATATCAACCATGATTTGGGCATAAGTTGAGTTCGTGGACACTAGAAAATCATTGTTTTAGATTAACTACCTAACGCTATATACACACACACATATATATCTAGATGCATACTTATGTATGTGCATACATACATACATGGATATATGTGCAAATACAGATGCATCTGAATCTATTTATAGATATATACATATCGAAAACTATATGAATCTATACTTATGCCTATATACATCTATATCTGAATATGTATCAGTACATGTTTCTGCATAAACACATGAGCTCACACTGGACACCTCCCAGTCCAATCCAATAGCAGAGCCTCATTCTATCCTTTTGTCCTGTTCTATATTTATAACTTCCATATGCACAGTGACAAGCCAAGCTCCAATTATCCACAATATATTTACATAATTGCTCAATCCTTGAATACCCAAAAAGCAATTCCAGAATTTCTTACTATGTCTCTGGGAAAGATAAAGCTATTAACTATAGAGTTCAATATTCTTAGAGGTCTTTTTACTTAGCCTCAGGTTATATCATCCATATGTTATTTATTTATTTATTTAAATAATTTTTAAATTTTTATTTATGGCTGTGTTGGGTCTTTGTTGCTGCGTGCGGGCTTTCTCTAGTTGCGGTGAGCGGGGGCTACTCTTCATTGCGGTTCTCATTGCGGTGGCTTCACTTGTTGAGGAGCACAGGATATAGGCATGCGGGCTTCAGTAGTCGTGGCACGTGGGCCCAGTAGTTGTGGCTCACGGGCTCTAGGGTGCATGCTCAGTAGTTGTGGCACACGGGCTTAGTTGCTCCACGGCATGTGGGATCTTCCCAGACCAGGGCTCGAACCAGTGTCCCCTGCATTGGCAGGTGGATTCTTAACCACTGCGCCACCAGGGAAGTCCCATTCAAATGTTGCTTAAAAATCATTTGGGCTAGTGTTCTCCCATGAATTTCATGGTGGTTATGTTATTTATTTGAAATATGATTTGGTTCATTTTTTTCTGTTTGTATTCTATTTTGCCTTTTCCACTCCTTTATTTATTTTCTTTTTAATTTTTTTTGTGAACATGAACAGGTGCTAAAGTCATTATTCTACAGAAAGATATATTTTCTCAGTAATTCTTAAGATAGAGAAAAATAATCTTAGTGCTCCTGAAAATATTAATATGAACATTAATTTGGATGAATATATTAATAAGTGAAATAATTTTCCTATTAAGCATATTACCTAATATAAGAGAGGTTCTGTGATATATAGTTTAAGAACTAATCATATTTAAGCACTTCATTCCAAACCCTAGCCCTCACCCCATGACAACCATATGTCGGATTTTCTCCCTTTGGTAGTTTTAAAAATAGAAGTGTTCAGGTATTTTGTCTATTCTCAAAATATTGTTAGGTTCTCTCTACACAGTTATATAATTCAGTAATTTCTCATTTCCATCTATCACATTCTTAAAATCTAAATCTAAATGATTAAAGACAAACACAATGGGGAATAATCAAATAAATTTCTACAGCAAAAAAAGGAAAGAGAAATACCTATTAAAGGATAACTAAAATCATGCAGAAAGAATTTATAGTCTAAATAACATGAAATCTGCTCCTTGGCTGAGTGAGTAAAGCGGTGCTATGCTTCAGGAATCTCAATTATTGGCCTTTTTTGGTTAAAGTAAATGAAGAGAGGATGTAGAAAATATTTCATCCAATTAACATTTTTTAAAAATGTATTTTCCTAGTGATGAAGTACCTCCCTAAAATATTAAATTATTCTATTCTCTATAAGTATCCCCATTTATATTTTATGGCTAATTACATATTGCTAAGTTGTGTGATTTTATTGTACTTAAAGTGAATAGAACTGAGCAAATGCAACACAACTCCACTATATCAATGTTACATAAACCTAATATTTTATTATTAAGAATATATAACATCGGAGGACAATGATCCAGCATTAATCCAGTACTAACCTATGTACAATTAAAAAAACATATATTTATACACTTTTCACTTTATTGAGAGAGACAAGACAATTTTGGACAATGAAATACTGAAGTCATTTTGAAATTGTTGCCTTTTTGATTCATATAATCATGGGTTAAAATACCTAATAATTATATCTATTTTAATCTCAAAATACTGTTATATTTAAAACATTTTCATGTATTATATCATTATTACATATTATGTAGTATATATTATTAAATTATATACATTATATATTATATTACATTTATTTCTGCCTATAACTATATCTGCATCTATATCTCCATTTCCATATCTCTCTTTATCTAGCTATCAATTGAGAGGATCTCATTAAGTAACATATTTGTCCAGTAACTATTGAATTCTCTTCCCCAAGATGAAGATAGATAAGAGAGAAAGAGAGGATACAAATAGCCGGTAAAAAGAAATATCAGAACAAGATAATGCAAGAAAGTAACTGACTAAAACATTAGGGCTTGATTTTAAAAGTAAAAATTGTTCAAAAAATAAAAATAAATGCATAATTGATATACAGTTTTTATAAAGTCTGTAACATTAATTACTGATAAAATGTTATTGTCATTCTTAATGTCTTTGAGAACTCAGGGTAAAATAACAGGACAAATTGACAACCACCTAATAATTCTCAGTTTCCCAGAGAAGTAATTTCTGTCTTTGAAATGTGTAGTAAATTACTAGAAATATTTGTCATTTTATACTATGCTTCTTGATATTTTCTCTATAAAAATTTAATGAATTGTGTATATCAAAATTTTACTCACAGGAAGTGAATTTTCTACACAGGAAAGTTTTACTCACATGTCAAGTATGTGGCAGTTTAGATGTTCTCGTAAACAATGTCTCTTCTCCTGAAGATAAATAAAAAATGGAATATTGCATCTTTTTATGAAAGCACAGGAGAAAGGAGGATACTGAATCAATAAAATGTATCAATTTCTTTATACTCAGTACTTTCACATTTTCAAGAAAATATATTTTTTACCCACTTTCACACTTTCATAGAGCAAATATTAAGTATTCAAAACATAAATAAATGAATAAATATGGAAGATCATAAGTTTTGGATGAAATCCAAAGAAAGAAAAGTTAAAATTAGCTCATATAACTGGACTGAATTACAATAATTATAGTATCCATATCAATAGTAATAACTTAAAAGGAATTGTCAAATTCCTTCTTGATTTATGAGCACCATTTAATTAAATCAGATTTTGCTCGAGCTATGAGGAATTATACAGCAAAAGCAAGTAATACTATGCTTTCTTGAAAATATATATAAACACTGGGAGAAAATTAGCCAAAAATAAGACACCTGATGTAAACACAAGTCTTATTTTCTAAATCTTAAATCAGTTCAGACATTTTTATTAATTCATTTTCCCACACATATTTATTGAGCACCTATCTTGTGCTGGATATATAGTAGCAAAACAGATAAAAATCCTTTTCCCTCATGATGATAGTTTAGTGAGGTTATGGCGGTGATAGTAAGAATTTTTAAAAATAATATTTACATTACATGATATGTTAGATAATAAGTCCTTTGAGCAAAATTAAGAAGGATGAGAGGATAAGAAAATGTTTGGAGAACTGGTTATAATTTTAAGTTTTGTGTTTAAAGAAAGTACGTTAGGTAGGCTAAGTTGCAGTAAAAAAAAAGAAAGAAAGAAAGAAAGAAAAAGCTCTTAAACTTTAATTAGTTTAGCATATAAATGTGTCTTTTTAACTCCTGCAAATTCTTCTGTAGATATGGCAGCTCACTATGGCAACTTCCTCCTAAGCAGTGATACAGGGATCCGAATTCTAGGTCCATCATAACAAATAAGACTGATTATTGCTGGAATGGGGATGATCAATTGGGCATATTGGTTACGACTTTATCACTGCCCAACTGTAACTGGATAGTGTACTATATGACTAATTTTGGCTGGTGACTATGAGAAGAAATAGAGTGTCATGTCTATAGGTAATCATGTCATAGAGGTAAGAAAAGGTGGAAACTTAGATACTTATGGACACTAATGGCATCACCACAAATGCTTTACTGGGAAGGTGACATTTAAGTAAAGACTTGAGAGAAGTGAGGAATTAATCTATTTATATTTAATCTATTTGCATATATGAAAAAATCAGAGAGAAGGAAGAACAAATTCACATGGCCAGGGAGGCTGCATGCTGAGCTGGATTAATGAAACATTATGAGGAATATTATGCTTAGAGATAAGGCTGGGCCTCCTCTGAGATAAGAGAAGGTAAAAATCCTCTCCAAATTAGAATGGTAGATGTAATAATCACACTTCTGATTCCTTATAGCACTTGCAGATGTTGCAGAACATGCAGGGGTAACATGGTATCCTAGGACACCAAGAATCTGAATTATATGCCCCAAAGTGGAAAAGAAGCTCCAGAGCCCCAAAGATTTATGGAAGGTCAATTTTATTATGGTATCTAGGTTAGCCAAAGACCAGAGAGACCTCTCCTGTTTATGAACTGCAATATTTTGGCTCAATAGGTGGATTATTGGTGGGAAACTTAGTCATAAATGAAATTCTATGTCTTATTTGCTAAAAGGGATAGCAACTTAATTAAGTCATATTAAAATTACACTGATTGGTTTCAAACAATGGGAACAAAAGCTGGATGTAGGAGTGTGGTCATCAAGTCTTCCATGGAGACTAAGTGTCTATGTGGTTATGTCTTTACCCTAAAACAAATTCCCCTTGAGCACTTTATACAATGTTTCAATTAAGAATTGTGTACCAACATAATTGTGTTTGTGGGGGCAGAGTGAAGTATCACTTTGTATCCTACTAACCCGGGTTTGTGTCCCTGGACTCTTCACACAATCAACATGGAAATCAGTGCCTTTTACCTAAGGCAATCTACGTTCATGACTTTCTATGCCCAGCTTCCCTGATCATGGATAATCTATAATTACTTTTCCAAATGATGAATTTCTGAGTCAAAAATTATGCCTCTTATAAAGCTTTTAATTCATGTGCCAAAATTCCTTTCAGAGATATTGTATTATATGATATTCCAGTCCTATCTGGGGTTCAGAAGATAAAAATCATGCCAATTTTATAAGTGAAAAGTTATATCTTTTTAACAAACATACCACTTTGACAATAAACAATCTAATTATTAGAAAAGTTTGATAAAGATGCCTTTACTTCACATTCTCTTATGATTCTCCATAAGCAATATAGTCAATGTATAATCATATATAGTCAGCTTGCAGATTTCTTAGGTTTGAATCTTGGCTCCACGATTTACTGTCTGTGAGATCTTGGGCAAATAATTCAACTCAGTGCATCAGTTTCTCATCTGTATTACAGTACAACAAACACTAGGGCCAACGTCAAAAGACTATTTTGGGGAATTACTTGAGACAATGTGTTTAACAATTTAGCAGAGTGATTCTCAAAAATATGCATTGGAAAAATGTTAATGATTATTTTATACAAGTTTTGCAAAAAAAGCAGCAAAACTATGTCAATTTTTGAAGTGTAAAAAAAAAAGCAAATGTGAATAATTCATGCAGAATCTTTTAAATTATGCCCTTTCCTGCAAATTAATTGGAAGGTTTCTATTTAAAAATAATTTTGGGGGCTTCCCTGGTGTCACAGTGGTTAAGAATCCGCCTTCCACCGCAGGGAACACGGGTTCGAGCTCTGGTCCGGGAAGATTCCACATGCCGCAGAGCAACTAAAGCCTGTGTGCCACAGCTACTGAGCCTGCACTCTAGAGCCCATGAGCCACAACTACTGAAGCCCGCACGCCTAGAGCCCGTGCTCTGCAACAAGAGAAGCCACCGCAGTGAGAAGCCCGTGCACCACAACGAAGAGCAGCCCCCGCTCAACTCACCTAGAGAAAAGCCCACGCACAGCAACGAAGACCCAACACAGACAAAAATAAATAAATAAAATAAATAAATTTAAAAAAATAATAATTTTTAAAAACTATTTTTTAATTCACTATAAAACTTAAGGTATTCTACTTTGGGCATCTTTTCATGTAAAAGCATTCACTGTTTACGTGATTTTTTATAACACAGCCAAATTTAAATGTGCTTTCTGATTTTGTGCCAGAGGACAATGAACTTTATACTACTTTTAGTACAGCTCTCAAATTGATTGCTAAAATGAAAGGAAGTGGTGAAAACCCACCTACATTGTTTGGTAAATGCATGCTGTCTCTGTAGATTAAATAACTCATTTTACTGAACAATACTCCCCTTGCCAGGCCCTCACTTACTCTGTGGAGGTCAATCAAGGACTCTTCAAAGCGGCAGGTACCATTTTGAACACTATGACAGTTGTTTTGTTCCTTTTCATAACATGCCTATAAGTACGCTTATGGGTTTAATTTATTATTTGTGATATGTTGAAATTAATATTTATGAACAAATAATTATGAATTTCTTCAGTCATTGTCATGGGCAATAATTTTGAAGTATTAATGTTAAAAACAGCCTAACTTTTCATTTAAAACATAATCAAAAACCAACTGAGATACTATGAAAAGTTTTGAAAAAAGAAAATCATTTTTGAAAATAATAACTTGGTAGATTCATGTGTTAACCTTCCTAGAATTAAACTTATTGTGTCCTTGACATTCCAAACATTCAGGTGCTCAAATCTGTAGACTGCTAACAAGCAAAAGTAGAGTCGAGTAAAAGGCTCATTTTGTTAAATATATGTACCATATGTCTTAGTTCAAATTGATGTTATATCAGGAGAGAAAATATTAATAAATGTGAACTGTTTAGCTGCAAGTAAACATATTGAGCCTCATAGATTTCCCAGTGACAGAGGTCTATCTGTTGAATTTCACCAGTGGTTTGTATAAAGAATTCCATATATTTCTCTACAATTAGTATTGATTTGATGCTTTACAATTTACAAAGTTATGTTAACATGCATTGTCATTTAACCTGAAAGGAAGACAATGAAATAAGTATTTTGGCAAATTCTCCAATTGATGTAGCTGAATTCTAAAAAGCTCTATGAAGTTTCCCAAGGCCAACACCCTGTGAATATTGAAGGCATTACAACAAACCAATCAGCTACTCTAATAAAATCAGCCCTCTCCACACCACTGCCAGTATCATCTTTTAAAACATATATCACATCATATCTCTGCTCCAACAGTTTCTGTCTCACTCAGATTCAAATAGAAAATCCTTACCACTCCCTGTACATTTCACATAAACCAATTCTCTGTCTCTATGATTACTTGTATATTCCTTTAGCTCTGTTCTCTGCTCAGATCATGCTGGTCACCTTTCTGGTCCTCAAATAGAACAAGCGTGCTGATGTTTTATAATCTTTGCACTTACTGTTTCCTCTACCTGGAACATTCTTCCCCAAATAGTCACATACTCACTTCTTCACTTTATTTTGGTCTCTTTTTAAATGCTACCACCATAGAGAGGACTTCTATGATCACCCTATATAAAATAACCTTGTAACTTTACTCCTATCCACGTTTGTTTTTCTTCATAGTGCGTATCACTGATTGCTCATTATTATATAATTACATTGAGAAGTCTAGATTACTTTTGTATTACAGACTTCTGGTTCCTCAGGAAGGCAAATGCCCTTATTGGAAATGAGTGTTTAGCTCATCTGTTGGTTCTTCTGTTCTCATTTATTTTACCAGAATAGTTTCAAAAATTTAAATGTCCAAAACGTGGTGACAGTGTTGACACAATTCATACAAGGGTCACTGTGACTTAAACACTGTATCACCACCATGCACCAAAAGCATCATATATTTATTGTTGATACATTAGAATTATTTCAAAGGCTGAGTATTTTTAGGCTTAGTTCTTATCTGAGCATGAATCTCGTGAGTTGCCAATGGGGACATATTGACTGTTCTATCTCATGGACCACACATATTTGAACCTGCTATGGGTGCCAACCTAATTCATACCTGGTGAACCGAATACTAAGATTAAGTCTTAGCTCAATTGCTACTGAAGCATCTTATGAGATGTACTTCCACCTACAGTTATCCAGTTCGTACCCACTGGTTTGTATCTTTAGTCTAAATGTTACAAGCTCTAGCCCTTTCAAGGTTTTATTTTAGTTACACACACACACACACACACATACACACACACCCAGAGGGAGAATTCCAGACCTTCCATCTGACTGGCCATGGAATATTTGGCCTTAAGTTTTCCTGGTAATACTCCTTTATGTTCAAACTACTAATCACTTACTATCCATAGTTTAGAGGGAGGTACAATTAATTTTTCCAGAAATATATCTATGGAAAACATGAATAGTAACTTCTTATGTAAAAGAAATTTAAAACATTTTTTGCTCTGTCCCTACTTTTGATTCTGTGGAAGTTTCAAAAAAAAAGACGCCAACCACAGATTTGGTTAAATTGTTTAAAAGAAATATATAATAGAGAAGATCACCCAATCTCTGCTTATAGCCATAACCTAAGTTATAAGCTCAATTACTCCAAATAAATAGTTTTTCTAGGTACTCACTTAGGACTTAGTATCTAAACAACCAAATAATTTCCTCAAATAAATAAGAAGAGGAAGGCAGCTCTATACCTTTGTTGCTCTAGGGTGACACTATGCAAAAAAAAAATTCTTTATTTAATTATGTTAAAAAGTCTTTGGAGCTAGGTGTAATAGAAGTGACATACATTTGAATGCTAGAATAACACAATGTGAAAAGTTGTAAAATACATACAATATGCAAAAAACACATTCAACTCCTACTCTCCAATTCAAAATAATAATTAAACTACAAATCTTCTATCTCAAAGCATAATTATTTTCCCAGTATTTACAGGGAGGTGTTAGTTTTAGTAATATAATAGAGGCACAGTTTATATTTATTCTTCTTCTCTATGTCTCATAGGGGCAATGCAGCAGACACTGTCATTGCCCTTCCAAACTCCTTTAGAAAACCACCTACAAGTTCTCTGTGCTTTTCTCCTAATGGTTGGCACCTGCAATTGTATACATAGGTTTGTCCTTTACTCCTGGAACCCTTTCTCCCTCAGCAGGAGAGAGCTGGGAGTGCCTGAGAGTTTATGCCCACTCAGGTATCAATGACTTACTGGCAAGGGAATCTGAAATCCTAACTCACTTTCTAGAAGTTGGAAGAGCTCTAAGATGTTTTATGCTACAGAGTTCCTAGGAAATCAGGCTGGGGTTGGGAATTATTCTTGATTCCTTATCCCTTTCTATCTATTGCTATAAATCTTGATATTCATGTGATGAAGGTGTTTTATGTAAATATTTCAAAGGAGAGAATGATAAAGGAAATGGAATAAATGTAAACAGTCGATGAATTTTAGTAAAAGGGATATGAGCATTCACTGAGTTTTCTCTCTATGTTTGAGGTTATATTAACTTAAAAAGCAACAGAATTTTATACCATTAACTTTAAGATGCCTGTAGTGGAAGTTCTGATAATAACAAATTTAGTAATTATTCATTTGCAAACACTGGAATTCGGAACTTTTTGTGATGTATTGATTACACAGTTAAGTTTCAAATGACACTTTTTCATTTATCTTTTCCAAGGAAACCTATGTGCTCCAAATATACTGCAAATGTAAAATACTTCAATATATATTCACTTAATATCAAAATTAATGGATAACAATAAAGATTTGAAAACATCAAATAGCAGTTCCAATAGTGAGTACAGCCTTTCTATATATATATAGAAATCACCCCCTTTTAGGTAAACTTATTATCACTTTGGAAGTTTTAGCAACTTTTCTCATGGTATGAGATTTTGCTCTTTTTGTTTCAAAATTGACTACTTATTTAAAGAAAAGTGAATGTTTTTAGTAGTTCAAGACATAGGGACCAAAATAGATCCCTTCAAAAAAGGTTGTGTGTACAGTTATGCAGTTATGCAACTTAGAAGGAAAACAGTAGGATAACTAGGATAACTGGATTTATACCACCATTAATCTGAACTGACATTGCCTTTGCTGGTAAAACAAAGGTCAGTTTCTCTGAAATGAACCATATTCTTCTCTTCATTCTTTCTAAAATATGATTTATTGCACATTTTTATTTTACTTGTTCAAAAACATATCTTACGTGATTATTTAAAAAAAACAAATTGCTCTTTTCTATGTCTAGTCCCAGGACAATGATTAGATAAAATTCCTTCTTCAGGAATTAAAATTTATTTTAAATTAGTATATCAAAAATCACCATAACCAAGTGGTCTTAAGTAGGTTTCTATCTCAAAAACTTTGCCATATTTTACATAATAATACACACGTGTGAACATTGCTTAAATCAAGACTGTGGGATACATTTTAAAAAGCAAAGTTAAATATATAGATGTTTAAAAATAATATAAGAATGGATAACATTCAACTTATCACTATCTGAATACATTATTATATATGACCCAACCTTATGAATCAATGACTTTAAGCCATTGTTTGGCCACCTCTCACTGGCAATGTTACAAACAAAGCCACTCCCCCTGCGACAAGTTAAGATGTTATTTCTGTATTCATTTTGTCTCAGTAGTCTGAAAGGCACTCCTCTCTTTACTGCATCATAGTTCTTGATGCTTCCTGTTATGGACTGAACCGTGTAGCCCAAAAATTCATATGCTGAAGTCCTAACCCCCAGTGCCTCAAAATGTGACCTTGTTTGGAAATAGGGTCATTGCAGATGTAATTAGTTAAGAGGAGGTCATACTGTAGTAGAGAGGACCCCTAATCCTATATTATTGGTGTCTTTACAAAAAGGGGAAATTTGGACACAGACAACACATGGGGAGAATACCATGTAAAGACTAGATTTATGCTGCTACAAGCCAAGCAATGACCAGAAGTTAAGAAAGATTTCTGAAATACATACTTCTTTCCTCGTTCCCTGAGAGGGAGCATGACTGCTGACACCTTGATCTTGGACTTCTGGGCTCTAAGAATGTGAGAAAATAAATTTCTCTTAGTTAAGCCACAGAGTTTGTGGTAGTCTGTTATGGCAGCCCTAGGAAACTAACACCAATGTTCATACCAACACTGACAAACCCTTGTTCTACTGATCCATTTGGAGTACTCTCCTGCATGAATTTCAATTATTTCATTCCATAAAATATTGATATTCACATTCCACCCTCCTTTATCATATCGGTGGTATTGGTTGTTATTTCTCCTCTTTCATTTCTTATTTTGTTTATTTGGGTCCTCTCTCTTATCTTCTTGGTGAACCTAGCTAGAGCTTTGTCAATTTTGTTTATTCTTTCAAAAAACCAGCTCTTGGTTTTATTGATCTTTTTTTATTGTTTTTAAATCTCCGTTTTATTTATTTCCTCTCTGATTTTTATTATTTCCTTCCTTCTGCTGACTCTGGGCTTTGTTTGTTTTTCTGTTTCAGATTATATTTTTTTGGCGGTAGGTTAGATTGTTTACTTGAGATTTTCCTTGTTTCTTGAGGAAGGCCTGTAACACTAACAACTTCCCTCTTAGACCTGCTTTTGCTGCATCCCATAGATTATGGAAAGTTGTGTTCTCATTTTCATTTGTCTCAAGGTTTTTTCTGAATTCTTCTTTGATATCATCATTGATTCATTGGTTTTTTAGTAGCATGTTGTTTAGTCTCCACATGTTTGCTCTTTTCTCATTTTTCTTTCTGTAGTTGATTTTTAGTTTCATAACATTGTGGTTGGAAAAGATGCTTGATATAATTTCTATCCTCTTGATTGAGGTTTGTTTTATGGCATAGCATGTGGTCTATCCTGGAGAACTTTCCTTGTATGCTTGAAAAGAACGTGTATTCTGCTTTTTGGGGATGTAGTGTCCTGTAGATATCAATTAAGTCCAACTGGTCTATGTATCATTTAGGACCTATGCTGCCTTCTTGCTTTTCTGTCTGGATGATCTGTCCATTGATGTAAGTGGGGTGTTAAAGTCACCTACTACTATTGTAGTATTGTCAATTTCTCCCTTTATGCCTGTTAATATTTGCGTTATCTATTTAGGTGTTCATATATTGGGTACATATATGTTAATAGTGTAATATCCTCTTCTTGTATTGATCCCTTTATCATTATATAACGCACTTCTTTGTCTTTCATCACAGCCTTTGTTTTAAAGTCTATTTTGTCTGATATAAATATTGCTACCCCTGCTTTCTTGTCATTTCCATTTGCATAAAATATCTTTTTCCATCCCCTCACTTTCAGTCCATGTGTGTCTTTTGCCCTGAAGTGAGTCTCTTGTAGGCAGCACATATGGGTCTTATTTTTTTATCCAATCAGCCACTCTATATCTTTTTTTTTTTTTTTTTGGCCGTGCTGTGTGGCTTGAGAGATCTTAGTTCCCAACAAGGGATTAAACTCAGGCCATGACAATGAAAGTGCCAAGTCCTAACCAGTGGACCACCAGGGAACTCCCCACTCTATGTCTTTTGATTGAAGCATTTAGTCCATTTACATTTGAAGTAATTATTGATACGTATGTACTTATTGTCCCTTTATTCCTTGTTTTCTGGTTATTTTTGTAGTTCTTCTTTGTTCATTCCTTCTTTTTATTTTCCCTTTTGTGGTTTGATGATTTTTATTTTGTAGTATGCTTGAATTCCTTTCTTTTTGGTTTTTGTGAATTTATTGTATGGTTTGGGTTTGTGGTTACCATGGGATTCATGTTTGCTGACTCATAACTATATCTACTTCCTTTAAACTGACAGTCATTCAAGTTCAAACCCATTTTAAAAGATCTACATTTTTTACTCCCCTCCCCCACATTTTGTGATTTTTATGTCTTATTTTACATCTCTATACTTATTCTTTTACTGTTTATTGTAGTTATAATCGCTTTTACAATTTTGGTTTGTTTTGTTTTTAATCTATCTACTGGCTTAAGTGATCTTTAATTCTCACTTTATATTTGTCTCTCCTATTGGGATTTTCCCTTTACTATAGATTCTTGCTTCTTTTCCATTTAGAGAAGACCTTTCAACATCTCTTTTAGGATAGGTTTAGTATTGCTGTATTCTTTTAGTTTTTGCTTGTCTGAGAAATTCTTTATTTCTCCTTCTATTCTTTCCGGGTAGAGTATCTTAGATTGCAGGTTTTTCCCTTTCAGGACTTTGAATATATCATGTCACTGCCTTCTGACCGGCAAAGTTTCTGCAGAGAGATCAGCTAATAGACTTATGGGGTTTTCCTTGTAAATGACTCTTTGTTTTTCTCTTGCTGCCTTTAGAATTTTCTCTTTCTCTTTAACTTTTGCCATTTTAATTATGATATATCTTGGTGTGGTTCTGTTTACTGTCATTTTTTGGGGGGACCCTCTGTGCTTCCTGTACCTGAATATCTGTTTCCTTCTTTAGGTTTGGGAAGTTTTCAGCCATAATTTCCTCAAATACATTTTTGATCATCTCTCTCTTTTCTCCTTCTGGAATACCTATTACATATAGGTTGACATGTTTTATATTATATTGTTTTTATTTATTTATTTTTTCATTTGTTTTCTGTCTGCTATTCTGATTAGGTGATTTCCAATATTCTATCTTCCAGATCACTTATTCATGCCATTTAGTCAGTTACTCATGCTTCTAGATTGCTTTTTCTCTCAGAAAATCAATTATCTTTTTGATTGGTTCATCTTTATAGTTTCTAGTTCCTTGTTACAGTGATCTGCATTTATATTGATAATCTTTCTTAATTCAGTTAACATTTTTGTTACTACCTTTTTGAATATGGGGTCTGATAGGTTGGTGATGTCTGTTTCATTATTTATTCTTATTATTTATTATTTCAGGGGATTTCTCTTTCTCTTTTAATCGAGAGTAGTTCCTCTGCCTTTTCATCTTGCTTTCTCTGTCTCTATGAATTTAGGAGAAACAGTTACCTATTGTGGTCTTGAAGGAGTGCTTTTATGTGGGAGTGTCCCTGTGTAGATTGTGTGTATCCAATGTCTTTGGTGAGAGGGCTGGTTTTGATATGGATGCCAACCACATCCTTCCTCAGGGTGTGCTGGCTGCTATCACTTTGATAAGGCATGTGGTTGGTGTTGGAGTATCTAAAGCCTGTGTAGGATGTGAGGTGGGACTTCCTCTCTGCTTCATGGCTGTCACCGCCCTATCAGAGGTGGAGGGTGCTCTCCAGTTGTTGAAGTAGAAGTCCTGAGGGTTGGGCTTGATTAGGCTGCCCTGCTCCAAACAAGGGGAGTGTTGAAGCAAGAGAGGCCTGTGTGCTTATAGAGGTCTGAGGTGCTGACTGTGTAGGCATCCGTGGCTGTGCCACTCAGACACAGCTCAAGGTTGTGTCTCTGCCCCTGTTGTGGTCATCCAAGATCTGCTTTTAGACTGTGGCATGGAGTATGCAGTGCCAGAATGTTGGCTAGGCTGTGGCTGTGGGTCAGGGCATTGTGACTGCAGGAACTGAGGAAGATGCACTACAGCCAGAGATCTGGGCTGCTTCTATGGCAGTCTTCTTCCAGGACCTGTCTGCTCCAGATCCATTGTCAACCTGTGGCATGGAGTAGGGGGGACTGGAGGGGTTACTTGGCTGGGAGATGGACCATGGCCATCATGTCATGGTGTTTCCCAAGGTGCATCCCAAGTAAGCAATGGTTGCCACTGCCTCATCTTGACGACGCCCCAGGCTGTCTCTGCGTAGCTAGACGGAGTCTTTTCCCAGGGCCCAGCTGGCCTAGGTCCTGCACAAATCTGTGGTGTGGAATGAGCAGGGCCAGGGGCCGGGGTTGTATGTTCACCCTGCTGGGACTGGGGAGTACAGTGAGGTGACATCTCAGATCTCTCTCTGCCCTGTTTGTTGGCAAGATGGTACCTGCACACTCTTCAAGAGTAGAGTCTAGGCTTCTCTGTCCTCTATCTGTCCTAGCAGTTCTCCCAGCAGCCAAGGAGGCTTGCCTTCTCCCCATTGGACCCCAGGACTGGGATGCCCAGTCTGTGACTTGACAGGTTCACTCCCCAGGGAAAGGGTCTGGTCTTCCATGTAGACCTTCTCTTCTTTTCAAATCCTTCCCAGTGGTGGAGGCCCTGACCCTATGCCTTTTTTCAGTCCTATCAGGTTACATGGAAATCTTTCTTGCAGGTTTAGTTGTATAGGAGTTCTTCTGCCAGTTAGTTTTCCATAAAAATTGTTCCAAAGTAGATGTATTTTTGACGGGTTTGTGTTTGTGGGGGGAGGTAAGCTCCACATCCTCCTACTCCATCATCTTGATCCAATCTCCTATTTTTAAATTTTTGAGGAATCTCCATACTGTTTTCCATAGTGGCTGTACCAAATTACATTCCCACCAACAGTGCACAAGAGTTCTATTTTCTCCACATCCTCACCAACACTTATTTTTTTGCTTTTTTGATAACTATTTTGACAGGTGTGAGGTAATACCTCATTAATTTTTTACTTGCATTTTGCTGATAATTACTGATGTTGAGCATGTTTTCATGTATGCATTGGCCATTTGTATATCTTCTTTGGAAAAATACCTCCTTTTTTGTTTTCTTTTTTTTGTTTTTGCTTTTGTTTTGTTTTTTGCTGTTGAGTTGCTTGAGTTCTTTTATATTTTGGATATTAACCCCTTATAGGATATATGATTTGCAAGTTTTGTCTCCTACTCAGTTGGTTGCCTTTTTACTTTGTTGAAGGTTTCCTTTGTTGTGTAGATGCTCTTTAGTTTGATGTAGTCCCATTTGTTTATTTCTGCTTTGGTTGCTTTTAGTTTTAGATTCAAAAAATTGCCAAGACCTATGTTAAGGAGCCCACCACCTAGGTTTTCTTCTAGAAGTTTTATGGTTTCAGGTCTTTCATTCAAATCTTTGATCTATTTTTAGTTACTTTTCGTGTATGATGTAGGAATGAAGTCCAGTTTCATTCTTTTGCTTGTGGCTCTCCAGTTTTCCCAACACCATTTATTGAAGAGATGGTCTTTTCTCCATTGTACATTCTTGGCTCCTTTGTTGTAAATTAATTGACCATATATGCATGGGCTTATTTCTGGGCTCTCTATTCTGTTCCATTGAGCAATATGTTTCTTTTTATGCCAGTACCATACTGTTTTAATTACTGTAGTAGAGTCTGAAATCGTGGAATGTGATGCCTCCATCTGTTGTGGTTTCATACAAATTTTAAGATTGTTCTATTTCTGTGAAAAATGCCATTGGAATTTTGATAAGGACTGCATTGAATTTGTAGATTGCTTTGGATAGCAAAGACACTTTAACTATATTAATTCTTCCAATCCATAAGCACAGTATATTTTCTCATTTACTTGTGTCATCTTCAAGTTCTTTCCTTAATATTTTGTAGTTTTCAGTATACAGGTCTTTAACCTCCTTTGTTAAATTTGTTACTAGGTATTTTATTCTTTCTGATGCAATTGTAAATGGGATTGTTTTTCTTAATTTCTTTTTTGATAGTTTGTTATAGTGTATAGAAATGCAACAGATTTTCATATATTGATTTTCATCCTACAACATTACTGAACTTGTTTATTAGTTCTAACAGTTTTTGGTGTAGTCTTTAGGGTTTTCTATGTATAATGTCTTTTGCAAATAGTCACAGTTTTACTTTTTACCTTCCAATTTGGATACATTTTATTTCTTTTTATTGACTAATTACTCTCACTATGACTTTCAATACTGTGTTGAATAACAGTTGCAAGAGTGAGCATCCTTGTCTTGCTCATGATCTTAGAAGAAAAGCTTTTAGCTTTTCACTGTACAATTTATCATTATATTCCTCTTTAATTCTTTGAATATATTATCCACTAGTTCTTTAAACATATATATAATAGTGTCTTTGAAGCTTTTTTATTTGAAAGTAGTACCTGCTCAGAATTAGTTCTTATTACCTGATTTTTTTTTTTTTGCTATGAGTTATAATTTATTCTTTCTGTGTATGTCTATTTAATTTTGGTTGAATATTGGATATTTTAGGTAATGTATTCTAGCAAATGTAAATTATATTTTCTTGTTTGTTTGCTTGTTTGTTTTAGTAACTTGTAATTAAATTGTTCAGTCTTTGTCCTTCACTGTGTGCTGCTACTGTATTGGTATCTCTGCCCAATTCCTTTTTTGCCTTCTTATTTATTTATTTATTTTGCTTATATTTACCTTTCAGCCTAGTTCCTTAGGATTTCTTCTGGTGTAGATATAACGTAATGGCCAACCAATGATTTTAGTAGAAGTTGTGGTCAAATACTCCAAGTGTGTAAGTCTTCCAGCTGCTGATGATTGATCTGTACATGGGTTGGGGAATACATTTAAATTTGCAGTCAGTTTTCAAGTTTCCTCCGGCTTTCACATTTTTGTTTCAGTGTATTTGCACAATTTCTTTGCCATCCAGGAATGTGTGGAGACCTAATTTCAGGCCTTCCTCTAGTGTTTCAATTCCAGAGTTTCCTTGATGATGGTTTACTACTTGCTCCAAAGCAAGACTGAAAACAAAGGCTATCAAATCTATTATTTTATCCTACACATTTCTAATTTTTATTATGCAAAACCATACTTTTTTTCTCACCCCTTGTCCTAAACCAACATCATCCTCTCTGGAAGTAAAGCTACTGCTTTTCATGGCTAGCACCAGGTTGGTAAAGCTACAGTTCTCACCAACTGAGTTACAGTGTGGCAATGTGGATAGCTCTAGATAAGAAGGCACAGATTCCTGCATGTCTTAGAAATTCTAGCAAGTTTTCAAGAATAAATTCTTCTCCATTTGTTGTCTGCTATTGGTCAACTTCCAATGCCCTGAAATTGTTGTTTTTGAGAATTTTGTCCAGTTTTTATTTGTGAAAGGGAATTGCCATTTTCATGTCACCACTGCCACCAGAACTAGTATCTTATTCCTCACCATCCAAATACACTTTATACTGTACCAAAATGTTAAAATAATAACTGTTTATTCAGACTCCAAAAGGTTAATAAATCACATAAATATGAATTCTTTTGAGTATCCCACAGCACTTGAAATATATTATAATAATTATAATTAAATTCCATATTAGAGTTAAATAAATTAAAATTCATGTTAAATTTAATGATTCTTACTGGTGATAATATAATGGTTAAATTTCAGAGCTATCACTTAAACGTAGGTTATCTGTTTTCTCCTGCTGTTTATTCTTATTTGAAATTAAGTTAATCTACAGAATACTTAGAGTCTGCATCTCACTTGAAATTTAATTTTCACTTACGTGATACTCAATGAATATGCATTTGTAGATATAGATATATTTTTATTTTATAAAGTAAATTGATCTGAAAATTTAGTTCAAGAATCAAATAAAATTTTATGTGTTCTGACACTTTTGTAAATGTCCATTTATTGCATGTTTCTTATTAAACATTCCCTCAGTTTCAACAGGAAATTCAGCTTGAATCTAACCCTCACTTCAATTCACTTCCTTAGGATCTAATTGATCCATCCTCCTCTAATATTTTGTCTTCTCTCTCTTTTTCTTTTACTGTCCTTTCTGACTCTGTGTGTGTGTGTGTGTTGTGCTGTCATATGCATGTGTTTGTCTCAAATGCTACTTTATTAAAGCAGTTTGATTGTTGTAATTATATTGTTTTAGAAGTATATTTTATTTTAGAGTTTGAGCCGTACATGATCACTTAACATATCATAATACTGGATCTGTTAGCCACACACATACATATGTCTTCTAAAGTTATGGTTATGCCATTTTAAAAGACTATTTTTAAAAAATATTATAACTTAATATTTCATTGATTGAAAGAGTTCCTAAGAACTCTTTCATGATACAATTTGGATACTCTTTTATCTTTTTATCTTAGTAATCCAAACAAATTCAACCCTCCTCACCTGAAATCTAAAGAATAAAGTTAAATTACCCTATGTTTTGGATGAGGGAAGAATGAAGATATTCAGAGCAATTAGAGTTGTCAGCACTTCAAAACAACTATTTGGAAAACAGAATAGACCTTGGGTGCTGGTTCATCTGGATGTTAATGGATATGGTGGTTTGAAAGGGGAATTAATGTGTGTTTTGAAGCTAATTAAGGCACAGCTGTTAAATGTCACATCTGTTGTTAATAAAGCATATGGTTTTAAGATTTAATCTTGCACAGATCTGGCATCTTTCACCAATATCTGTTTATATTTGGATCTGGGGTGCTTTGATCCTTTTGTGGCTTATTAGAATTCGATACTCATGGCTAGATGACAAGAGAGAAACTTTAAAATATTTTAGGGAGACATTTTTAAAATAGGTTATATTTGATGACTCAAAAACTACTTACTAATATTTGTGTCTTAAGTTAAACTTATAGTGTTAAACAATATTCTAAGAATTAGAAAATATTTAGATCATTAGATAAGTAGATATTCTGGGGCAAAGAATTTGAGATCATTTTACTTACAAAATTTAGTCTTGATTTTTGATAAATATTTTTTATCTCTATGTATCTATTTAACATGGATTTGACTTTATATAGTCTTGGCTTTCAAGTGAATGAGAATTAACAATATGAATCATATACAATATGAAATGCATACCAGTTCAGTTGGAATATATAAATATTATAGAAGTTTTCCTGAAAATTTTAAGTGAAGGCCCACTTTTTAGGGCAACAAAATTTTGTTTATGTCCAATTAATATTATCCTTCATTGTTAGAAGATAATTTGCCTTGTTTTAATATCTGCAAACTAGAAAGGTAAAACAAGAAGGAAACTAAAATCCTCTACTTGACCTCTCTTCACATCTAATTTGAGAGCATTGTTTCTGTGGAGATAACTGTCTCCATGGTTACTGGTTGCACAGAATTTTTAAATGTTTTAACAATTTAGGGGGTCCCATGGGGCTGTTGCTTTGCATTTCAGCAAATAAGGGCATTCGTCCTTTGAGACTGCACCTCTGAAATAATAAGTGTGGATTAGATGTGTGGAAGTACACTGTAATGTCACTTCTTAATGTGCATATCTAGGCGATTATCCTGTGATAGACTCTGTCCCTAAAATTGTAATTTGTCAAAGTAAATGCCTATTAATAGGTAGAACTGGATTCAAGTGTCTGGACTGATCAATATCACAGTGCTGTCCAGATAAAGTAGAGACAACTCTCCAGTTGGGGGGATGGGTCTTGTTATCTTTGAATATGGCAAGAAATGTCATAATCACGGGAAAAGCAGAGGTGTCACTGAAGAAAATCAGACAGTACTTTATAAAGGATAAACATTTATACAAATAGTCTAAAGCCTGTCTTCAATGAATACAACTCTAGGTTTCTTTAGGTAAATTTTGGAAGACAACAGCTGGAGAGGGAGGAGGTGGTAAAGCATTCACTATCACACATTTTAACATCTTGATCATCTCATTCACCATAATTTTTTCCTAAAATAATCCATTCCTGAAGATGCCAATTCTATATGCATAAATTTATATGCTGTATAAAGGTGGTACTACATGTTTGATGTTAGAATTGTGGATTTTTTTCCCAACTGTTAAAATGTTTCATCAAGTCTAAAGATTTTAGTTGTTTAAACCATATAAGTGATTAGCCCATATAAAAATATGTCTTTCATTCCCCTTCAGTATATTTGAATTGTTAAATTTTGAGCATTTGATGTTAATAATAAGAAGCCAGAAATTATTCAATTTTAGTATACTTTTTTTCAGTTACATATATTTTAACCAATTTATTTGGGACTAACTACTGACTATATCTGTATTACAATGACAGACCACAGTAACAAACTGAAAGAAATAGAGCATGGAAGTAATCCTCTGGAATGTTGGTATTTTGTGTGAGAAGATTTATTCTATGCTCTGTTGCACCCATCCTCAGAGTCAGTCATGTTAATTCAAGAGCTTTGTGTCACATAATTTAAAAAATATATTTTCCCTATTAAAATTTAGCATTTGGCTACTTTAATCCCAAAGATGGGTCCTGGCTTCTTTTTTCTGCCCTTCTAAAAATTACAGAGTCATATTTTAATATAAATTTGTTTTACATGGAAATATTAGCAAAGTTTATTAAAATAATTTTTACTATATTTTAATGTTTTAAATGCAGAAAAATATAAAAGGATAAAAGAAATCAACAAAATCCCATAGCTCACTGAAAGCTACTGTTACAATTTGGTATGTATGCTCTTTTCTACTTTGTTTTGTAATATGAAAATCATTATTTGACTTATGATATATTCTTATGAAAAAATTAAGTAGTCATTAGAAATGATGCCCATAAAATTACTCATTAAATAAAAAATTACCTTCAAATAAATTATGTAAAAAATACAAAACTATACAGAATTAGCAAAAGCATGTATATGCATATAATTCTTGCATAATTTAAAAGGACTTCCACCATCTTTTTTTATATTGTCTTTATCATGTACTTAGAACACATTGCTTACTTTTGTTCCCATTAAGTTTCAGTATAACTAATTTAGGCTAGGAGACCTTATAGAGGGGAAAAAAAGCCCGTGTGAAATATCAAATTTACCATGCAAATATATCTGACCCAATAAAAATGTAAAGTGATATTGCATTTATCTGAAAGTACAGAAAATAAACAGAAAATATTTCAAGCATAAAGAACATGTTATACTAATGATTTCTTATGTTCCTCAACTTACAAAATTACAAGATTAATCTAGAGAAGATAAATAAGTTTATAAAAAATTTCAAAATGTGTTCATACTTTTAATCTAATTTTTAAAAACTAATTTCTTAAAAATTTGGAAAGCCATCAGAGATATTTGTGCAGAAATGCCCATCTCAAATACATTTAAGTAACAAAAACAGCAAACATCTCAAATACCCACTTATCTGTCTATGATATCTTGGTGCATCATTTGATTTCTCTCTAAGATGACATGAAATCCACTGCTGGGAGATTCTAAAAAATGCATTTGCCAACTAGGATATACTATATAAATATTAGTTGTAGTTATTGCTATAGTTTTACTGCACTCAGGCAGATGTAATCTCTGGATCAAAATGAAAGTACTTAAATACACTGAATGCAGACAGTATATTTTGCCAGATGATTTATAATTGTTTTGCAAGGACTGTTTCCCTGTTCTCATATTATCAATTCTTCTATCTTTGTCACATTTTCTATCGTCTGTTCTTTTTTTCAGTCCTTTTTCTGTCATTTATAACCAACCATCCAGGGATATATGTGACAATTAAATTTTATATTAAATTTATAGTGGAAATCTAAGCCACTAACTAAGTTTTGTTTTTATCTATCCTCTATTGACTCCCCCATAAATTCTATTAGTATGTGTACAAAGTAAATATACCTTCTTCATAAGTCAGTACACACAATATATTAAATACATTTTTGTTTACATATTGCATGTGTGTATAAAACTTCATGATAACAATATTTTGCAGCTACAGTTATTGCTTTGGTTCTGCTACTAGCTAGATTTCAACTTTGGATGAAGTCTATCACATAGGTGAGACTAATTTACTTATTTTTAATATAATAAGTTTGGAATAAGTATTTTCTAAAGTATGATAATGTTTTATACAGCTGTTCTCTATGATTTTGGTAGAAGACATCTGTAAAATTGAGTTCATTTTGTAAATTGATAAGTCAGGTACTGGTAAATAAAATTAGATAAAAATATAGACTGCAATCCAGAGTTTAGATACAAGGCTTATTCTCTGCATACATTGTTATACCACTTGCTAATATGCATATTCAAATAGGTAATTTTCATATGTTAATAATAATGTCCATTTCTTCCTCTTCCTAATATTTCACACAAGTCTTTTCTGTATCAGCATATGTATTATGTATTAAATAAGATGGTGTATGCTAGACATATGATGATAAAAAGTCATGATATATTCATTCATTTGTTCACTCATTCAGTAAATATTCGAGAGTTTGATATGGTCCAGGCACTTTGTGAAGCCCTGGGAATAGAACAAACAAGACAGACAGGTCTCCCCAGTCATAGAGAGCACTTTCTAATATACATAAATGAAAGAAAATAAATAAATAGCAAATCACAATGTGTTTTAAAATAGCCTAAAGAAGACATTATAAAAAAGAATAAGAGGGAAGACTTTCTAGAAATTGCTTTTGGGGCAATTCCTTTATTAAGGAGCTCCCTACTAATGATGGACATAAATCAGTAAAGATATAACTCCAATACCATATGATAACTGTCTTGGGCGAGGAACATGCACCATTCATTATGAGCACCCAGGATAAACGTGTACTCTGGGCAGAGGTAGAGACTGAAGCAAGGAAGGCTTCCTGGATGAGATAAGACATGAGCTAAATTCTGAGGTATAAGTCCATGTTTACAGGATAAGAAAAATGAAGGGAAGGGTGGTATAAGGAGATCAAAAAAAGAAAGTATCAAGTGTATAGAAACAGAGCTGTAATAAAAGACTGGTTTTATTAGAAATCATAATTATTCATATTTTGGCAAGTTCGTTTTAAGTTACTCATATTGATTGTCTTCTCTATTTTCTACCATGAGAGACATAGCACCGCCTTTATTTTATGTAATTACAACATAAAGCTTCGTTGTACTGTTTAAAACAATCTTAAATAGCAGAAACACATCAGCCTTCTTATTTTATTTGTTAGCAGTGTGACATCTGAATCATTTCTATCTCAGGTTAATGGTGATAATTCTGTTTCTAGGCCAATATCAGTTTGTTTGATTCAGTCAAAAGGAGTCGGGTAAGCAGCCTTTGTTCCTGCTTTTCTTCTCTGATATTCTCTTAATCCCAACCACTTATAATTTGTGGCACAGACTTAGATAGCTACTCTCAGAGGCTTTATCTATAAATTCTCTTTTGAACTGATCCTATCATTAATCACAGGTAGGATATGTGCTTTTTGGTTCTTTTAAACCTTACAACTGAGAACTTAAGCATCAGATAAGCAGAAGATGAACTAATTTTTATTTTTCTTCATTTATTTGCAAAAAAATTGTCTCTTTATAAACTATTTCTAAAAATGAAAGCTCCAAAGAAAGGTAAATATCCTTATAGCAAGATAATAGAACTTTATTTTTATATATATCATCCAAAGTTCCTAGGAGGCCTTCTCTATGCCATCTATTAGTGACACCAGTAATGTCATGCTGGGGATCTGAAGGGCAAACAGAGATGAAATAACCTCATTTTAAATAAAAGTGACATTTCTAAAATACAACAAATATACTAACCCTTGACCTAGAGTTCCCAAAATATATCAAGCCATACTTCCTTCTTACTCTTTCTATGTTTCTTTTTACATCCACATCAAAAATATATATACTTGTGAAATTTAGGTATGTATGTGTAAGTACTTATTATAGTATATAACTAAAAATATTTCATCAAGCATTTAAAATCTACTTTATTAAGACATAATTTATACACAACTTTAATTTTTATTCCCCAGTTTGAATTGTCCAGTTTAATTATACAATTTAATTGTGCATTTTGATGCCTTTTGAGAAGTTTATACACCCATATTACTACCACCACAACCAAGATACAGAATATTTTGGGGTGATGGAAATGTTCTAACAGTAATTTTTGAAGATTTTATAATCTAAAGCCAAATAGATCTCTGCTAAAGGAGTCATGATCTTAATATTTAATGTAATATGTAACTAATTAATATGTAAGGGATATATAATGATAATATTATGTAAGATATCTGAGGGCAAAGGTTTTTGTCAGATTTGTTTAATGCCATCTCTGCCAGTAACATATGCTAGGTGCTCAATACATTTATGTTGAATAGATAAACTAGGAATGAATTAGTTACCTGGATAACTGTGTTTACCCATTACTGGTATTCATAGCCTTTCAAATTTCTCACTACCTTCAATTATAATAATTAAAAACTTCAATTTTTAAAAATATCCCCTACTTGAATTTTCAATTGATTGTGTTATAGGAAATATATTGTACAATAAGGAATAAAAAATATCAACATTAACAAAGCATTGTGCTGAATTTAATATGGCTTATAAATATATATAATTTAACCATTTTATTCTAACTAAATGTTGTCCCTTTAATCTTAGTATCATTTTGTTTTTTTAATATTATTTTTATCTAACTAATCAAAGAAATGTCATTCGATAAACTACCTAACTCTAATTATACATTTGTTCAGTTTTATAATGTTAATGAATATACCAGTTTTTATGGTTGTAGAGCTATTAGCATAACTGATGTCATTTGGGCCCATTCAGTTCCTCCTGTCCTTCCACTAACCCTACCTAGGGCTGTACTGTGTAGTAAATCTCTTCTCAGTCATCCAGGGCTTTTAGCTAATAGATATTTTATTTTTATTATTATTATTATTTTTAATAAATTTATTTATTTATTTATTTATGGCTGTGTTGGGCCTCCGTTGCTGCTCACGGACTTTATCTAGTTGCAGAGAGCAGGGGCTACTCTTCATTGCAATGCACGGGCCTCCCACTGCAGTGGCCACTCCCGCTGCGGAGCACGGGCTCCAGGCACGCAGGCCCCAGCAGCTGCAGCACATGGGCTCAGTTGCCCCGCAGCATGTGGGATCCTCCCAGGCCAAGGATCGAACCCATGTCCCCTGCATTGGCAGGCGGACTCTCAACCACTGCGCCACCAGGGAAGTCCCCTAATAGATATTTTAAAATGATATTTAGGTCTAGCTAGCCTCTATGCTCTGTTAGTCTCCAAACGATGAAGACGTTGGCTGATGTATTCCCAGTACTCAGGAGACTAGTACCCATTCATAAATCTTGACTTGGCAAGGCACTTCCTGTTTTCAAGCACATAACTCACACCCTAGGTTAGCTATAAAACTGTCCCAGTGGCCCCTCAGTGCAGAACGCAGCTGTGAATGCATCTGGATTGTAAACTACCCAATCTTACCCTGTGAGTAAGTTACCCTGTAATAAACTGACCCATTGATTACATGGAGCTGCCTGCCTCGTTTTCTGGTCTCAAGATACCTTCTCAGTTCTGTGGGCACTTTTTGTTCCCGCCATCCACCAACAACTATTAATACAAACACATCATTTTGAAACATTGAAAACAATAGGTCTTTGAAAACCAGTGACCCAACTTGAAATCCTTGACCAGACGATTTTTTCCTAGATACTAAAGATTGTTATATTGTAAGCAAACTTCATCATCTAGACATAAGCATTTGTCTTTGATGATGGTAACATATTAAAAAGCAACAATTCAAACTGTTCCAAATCCTACAGAAAAGTTCTTTTCATTCCTGGACTGTTGCTGTTCTCCATGACAACAGTAATTTTCAGTGCTTGGAAAATCTATTTGACATACTCGGGTCAGGAGTTGTTATTACCATTAACAGCAGGTGCTTCTAATTTCATAACAGCAGAAAACGTCTCACCGATTATGACTGTTATACAATTCTAGACAATAGATATTTTCATTCTTTAGTAATACCATTCTCTTCACAGAATAGCCTATTTCATCCTTTTATAACCATTCTTCTCATGAAATTGCACACTCTTTTCTTTCCTACAGCAAATATTCTAGATAGTTCTCTCCCATTCACCTTTGGCCCTTCCCATAAGGTCTGGCTTTTCTGGCAGCCATGGCATTGCTCAGCTCTACTACACCAGATGCTGCTTCTCTACCAGCTCTCCACCACTTACATCTGAGTTCAGATGCTCACCTAGCAGCCTCCAGCTTTCCATGCTATCCTATGTATTCATTTCAGTTAGAGGGTATGCCTGGCCAAGTTTCTTTGTGACAGAAAGCAAAACGAAACAACTATCATCAGAAAAATTAACAAAAGAGCATAATTATAGCTTAATTATGTAGTTAGTGGGTACCCTGTAATGGCAATGGATGGTATATTCTTTCCTGAAAGAAAAAAAATAAAGGCAAATAAACAAACTCAACTACAGTTGCAGGTGGTTTCAAAAATTGTGAAGGAAAATAATTTCGTTTGGATTGAAATACAAGCCAATTCCTTTAGAAACTGTACCCCTGGGGGCTTGGAATAATTTTAATAGAAGTATCTTAAAGATCATTCTCTAGTCCTTACTGAGGTACAACCCAGTTTAGAGGCACCCAGCAATAGCAGTTAAACTTCACTGGGAAATCTCTATAGAAATGCAGGTGTGCCCAGCATTCACTTTCAGAGTATATTCAACTGAAGAGGTGAGTCATATATCTATGTAAAACTCCAGTCCTTACTCCACGGTTGTGAAGGATGTTATACAGTTGATCAGACTAATGAATAAAGTGAGTATTGATGTTCACAAAAAATCTTTTCATGTTCAACAAAGACAACAATAGCAATAAAAATTATTATAATAACTTTAGTCCAGACCAGCTACATTTTGTTAAACAGGCCACAGATCCTCAAAATGTATATGAAATATACAGAAAGATATGAAGACATTTTTTTCTTTAATGCAAATTATTACATTTCAAATGCCATAAGAGAGAGAGAGAGAGAGAGAGAGAGAGAGAGAGAGAGAGAGATGCTGGTGCTTTTTTCCCATATCTATTCTTTCATCAGTCATTGCTAGTGTCGTCATTTCATTACGTGGTAATGAACAATAATTCGTTAAAAACTACAATATATAATTTTTTGATTAAAGACTTGGGTACTTACTAAAGTTTATCTTACTTTTATGAAAAAAAATCCATGGTTGGAGAAATGTGAAACTAATATAGATAATCAAGAGTTAAGAGTAATATACAAAATGGAAGAATTTATTTCGTAGTAAGAAATTTGGTGCCAGAAAAATGAAAGACTGTAAAGCAATAAATTTGGCCACAGGAATATTAAGATTTCTTAAAAAGACAAATAAGAGTGTGATTATTAGGGTCAAAATATTTTCTATCTACCACTTGCACTTTAGAGGATCAAGTAAATGATGGGAGGACCTCCTTTGTACCTAGAGCCGAGATTCACACATAGTGGGTGGTAAGCATATTTTGTGGAGGCTAAATGACTCAATAAACCTATAAATAGTATATAAGTACTTGAAAAAATATAGATAAGCCATTATTTGTTCATTAAGGAACAAGTTGTGCCATACTAATTTGTGTTTCATTTTAGATAGTGTTATTGATTATACAGTAGCTTGCATTTTGAAAGGAGAACCCCAAGTTAAAAAATTCTACAATTAACTAGATTTCAACCTTTGAGAAATTAAAGCTTTAATCTGGACAAACTTTGCTTGTTATATTCACTGATGGTCTTTCCTTGACAGTTTCCTACTGAATTGTTTTATTAGTATTGTCGGTGATAATACAAAATGTAGTATTATCATAGATGTGATTAATATAGAATAAGAAGGAGTTATTACGTAGACTGGTAGATTTAGGTTTAAAGTTTTTCAGTAGACTAAAATAATAGGAGGAAAGTTTAATCTTAATAAAATAAAGTTTATGAATTTGATTTTTAAAACTTAGTCATACAGATTGTGTATGGGAAGAAGTGATTTATTAGAAACCCTTCTGAAAGACATTAGTGGAAATTAAGTTGAATTGAAGCCATATAAGCAGCATTAATGTAAATTCAGTATAAGTCTAATGCAAGTTAGATTTTCTTAATCAATATATAAAGTCTAGGTTATTGACATATATTATTGACACATATGTATATAAGATTGACACTTAAGTCTGCATACGATCTCTTAGTCTTCCAAATAACATTCAATATGAGACTATTTGCCATGTTCTTTAGATTTCACAATTGTTCACTTTAGTAAGTAATATGTTTGTGAGATACTTCTAGGGAAAAACAAGTTTATTCTTCCCAAATATGTTTCTAATTATCTCACATTTTACTTATATAAATGCCTAACTAGATAATTTCAAATACAGACCAACACAAATCATAGTTAAAATACAGTAGGAGTTTGAGGTTATTTTATGACATTAACAAATATTTTAGCTTAACTTACTATATGCTGGGTGAGGTATTGAAATCACATTTAAACGCTCCTTAAGTATGTTTTCAAAGTATTCCATTTAATTCAATTCTAGCATAAAAATGATATGAACAATGAGTAATATAGATATATTGATACACGTATTTGTGTAAATGTTTTTTACAGTATCTGAATTGTATACCATAGATATGTTTAGGTAGAATCTTAGAAGCCACAAAGTAGTATCCAATTAAATATGCTAAACACGCAATATCAGTTTTAAGTATTTAACTCTAAATTTTAATTCTAGAAAAATCATTAAATACAGTTATAATAATATAGTTGGTAATTGATGAATTGTTAATAGTGGTTCCAAGTTTATTTTTTTTCCTTTCCATTTATACTAAGGATTTTTAAAGTCTATATATTTCCACTATTGATCATGAATAATTCCATTTTTATTTTAAGTTTGACTTTCCTCTATCCGTAAAGTAGAGCAAGGGAAATGTCTAAGTCTGAGGACTGAGTCCTAGTTCACTCCAGTGTTGAGAATTAGGAGGAACCGGCAAATGAGAAAACCACCCAGTGAATTAGAAGTTAAACCAGGAGAGTGTGATATTGTTTGCCAATTAAAGAGCTTCGAGAAGGAAAGATTGAACTATTATTACAAATGCTGCTAAATCAAGTTAGATGTGGACTGAGAATTGACCAGTAGATGTAGAAAAGTGGAAATCAGTTTCTGTGAAATGACAGGGAGAAACGCTTGATCTTTCAAGAAAGCATGAATAGGGAACGGAGGAATGGGGTAGTACTGGAGCTGGGCTTTTTAAAGGGAAGAAGTCAAAGCATGTTTGTATGCTGACCATATTGATCCAGAAAGCATGGAGAAAATTCATGATGTGGGAAAGAGAGGAAAATCACTGGGGTGCTGCATTTAAAAACAAGAGTATTGGATCTTGTGCGAAAAAATGGAAGGATTGCTTTTGATAGGAACTTGGACAGTTCATCCATAATAATAAATGAGAAGTTGGATATGACTACAAACAGAAGTGAATTAATTGCTAGATGTGTTAATGAGTCTCTGAAAAACTCTTTTAACTCCTTTTTTTTTTTTTTCCACTGTGGAATACGAAGCAAAAATATCAGCCAAGCAACAGAATGGGAAAAAAAGATGATGAAAGTTTGAAGAAAGGAGAAAATAAAAGGCGAAGGTATAAAATTATCTTGGAGAGTAGGGACTAGGAAAATGTCATGATTCCCGGGCAGTATCAGCTTGAATTTGGTGATTACAAATTTAAAGGATTACAATTCAGTATGGTCTTACATTTTACTCTAGTCACTTTCAGCTGTAGGAATTCATGTGTGCATAGGCAGCATGGGATGAAATCACATTTGTGGCAGAAAAAAATTGGAAAAGGATACGTTGAGTTGAATTTAAGTTGTTAGTGCAAATTCACTTTCCCAAACTATAAAAAAATCTAGATATTAAAAATCTGGGGTTATATTTATTCTACTTTGCTCTGTCAAGACGCATGGAATATACAGTATCAGGGAATCAATTCATGCAATAGGAGACAGTATAGTGCAGTGTGGTACAGAGGAAAGAAGTAAAATATCAGAGTTATGAGCAAACACTGGGTAGTTAAATACATCTAGAATGAATCATAGCTTCAAAACTATTCTGGGAACATGGATACTTTACTTAAATTCCCTCATTCACAGTTTCTTTAGTTCTTTTTTTTTTTTTTTACTTGAATTATAAGTTTGGTGTGAAAGTTTAATGATAATGTATGCAAAGTATCTAGCAATGCTTTTGCTGAGATTAAGTCATCAATTATGTATGGTGTATCACGATTAGGATTATTTCTCCATGAGCAACCACATTTTTTCTGCTTACAGCCATCTTACTTATACCTTTGCTATATATTCTCCCAATCACCACATATCTTCACTACAAAATTGCCTTAACATTTCACCCATGACTTCATGATATATCACTAGCTGGCCCTTGCTCCTTTCACATTTTTGGTTAAATTCATCCTGGGGACATTCAGATGTTATTTTCTAATAGAGTAACAAAGGTTAGAGGACTTTTTCCTGATTTAGCCATTCTGAAACACAAAATATCACTTAAAAATTAATTTCTCAAAAAACTCACCAAGGTAAAATTTCTCTGTACATTTTAAATACACATATTTATTAAATGAGTTTATCTCATCTTATACAGATTTTTCACTTTTGCACATTCTATATGAAATTTATATGACTAATTTCAGGTATAAAATTATATAAAATCATTCATTAAAATTTTGAAAGTAGATGTCAGTAAAGTTATTGTTCATTGATAGATTAAACCAATCAACCTATATGTTAATAAAAATATGTCTGATAGTCTACCACCTGAAAGTGGTATCTGTAGATTTTGACAAATGGGATTATATTAATTTTAATTAAAGTTATTTTCATATTGTAGAATATTCTGAATAATTTGAATAACATCAGGATAATTGCTGATTTAAAATTACATGTCATTTGATTTTTTTTAGTTACCTATGAGGCTGGATAAAATCTATTTTATTTATTTTTTATTTACAAGAATATTCTAAGACTCTCTGATCTTCCCAGAGGATTCTATTCTATCAGTTCTGTCTAAAGCCAGCATCATATCTAAGAGTGTTACTGAGCATAATCTGCTCCCTCTTCCAGTGTACTGTGAGAGGAGACGCAGTATCCCCAAGCTCTGGAACTTGAGGTAGATCCTGGCAAAGGACTTTGTTCAGGAAAAGGTGGTAGGAAAGCAATATGGGGATGGTAAGAAGCAGGCAGATGCAGGTTATATTCATCCTCATCAGCAGAGCTGAGCACCATGGGTCAAATGAGGAGAGTTAGGCCTTTCATCGGATCCCCTTGAGAAAGCAAAGTAGATTAAAGCAAGGATACCTACAGGCTCAGGCAGGCACATAATATTATTTCTGGGAAAACAGATCCCTTTTTCCTAGAAAAACAAACACCCACCCTCCAAAACCCAACCTCTGATCTCATATGCTTGCAATTATTTTTCAGTTAAAAATATAAGAACTTTAAAAAAAAATGTTATGTTAGAAATAAAAAGCTTAACCTTAAAACTTTCCATTTCTAAAAATCCTGTTTTAGTTGGAAGGGGATGGTAGTGGGTGGAAGATGCTGCTATAACTGGAAATGCAAAGACTATGTGCAACGGGGGAGATAAGCCACTTGGAAAAGTTCTTTGTGAGCTGTACAATCTTACTTAGATCACACTTGTTTATTTCACCTCTATGTTGACAAAAAAATAGTGACAGGAGAGTTTCAGGTCCTGCCTAACTGCATGGAGGTTCAGCTTCATGGGAGCTCTGTCTATAAGCATCTACGAGGTAATTAAGCTATAATAAATTGTCACCCTTGTGAAAATCTATAATGTTTACAAACTCTTTCTCTTGCCGGTACTTAAAATGCTTTATTAATTATGCAATTAAGACTGACAATTCTGAAATTAAGAAACACTTGGTACATACTTCAAAACCATTAGGAGACTGTTATTCAGGGTATTTTCAGACTTCTTTAAAACTTTCTCTTCTAAGAACTTTTATTTTCTTTTACTGATCTTGAGAATGGACTTGATACATAATCTTTTATTATGAAAACTTTTTGTAAGTTAATTTTTGATAGTTACCTTAATACAATACATTCATGAATAAATATGAGTAAGTCAAAAATTGTTCTCATTTTTATGTTTCAAATTAATTTTTCTCAAAGCCCCCACTGATCAATATTGCATTTAACATGATTTTAAAGTTAATTTTTTTTTTAGTATTCAGTTTAATTTACCCATACATTGGCCTAACATCAAGTTTGTGTCCATTTCTATATGTTCAAACACATGATCTACCCCAGACCCTTTTTCCTCTGATGTTCCAGAAATTTTCATTCCAGGCCTTTGACCAGGCCAAGTCATTTGCTGCTGCCCAGGAGTGTGTATATATTCTCAGCTCACGCCACTACTTCTTCCTTGCAAAGTGGATGACCAGGTGCACTGCTCTCAGTTCTGCCCATTGGGAAGATTTTCCCACTCCAATGTCTTTTAAGGCCATACTTGAGTGTGACTATGAGGCAGTTGTACATTTTCAGCTTGCTCACACATAGCAAGTCAACTCATCCATAACCTAGCTTGGGTTTTTCTTTATTCTTCAGCTGGGCAGATGAAACACCCCAGATGGCAATAGCTTCAAGCCCTGGGTGCAGCTGTGTGGAGGCCTTGACTACCAACTCATGCAGCTTACTCATGCCCTCTCATCCTATTCACGCTTGATCCCAGTTTTACCATTTCCATCTGCCGCTGGCTCATTAGACATTATGACTTGGCAGGTCATCAGTACCCAATGCAGAATGGGTCATTTGCAAGCATAGTCATTTGGTGTCCCATGGTCAAACGTTCTATCTACAAAGGTCACATTTTGCAGTTATTTGTGAGGTATTGCTAGTCTCATAAACTAGAATTATTCCTGAGTTTCCTTGTCTTTTGTGACCTTTTATATTTCTGAAGAGCTCAGGTCATTTATATTGTAGAATGTTCCTCATTGATATTTCTTCATGATTAGATTTAGGTTTTACTATTTAGGCAGGAATAGTATTAAAGTGATGTGTTCTTCTCAGTGTATCACATCAGGAGGCAAATGATACTGATTTGTCCTCAAAGTTGGTGATGTTAAATATAATCACTTGGTTAAGATTTGCCACCATCATTCTTTAGCACTTCTTTACTTTCTCTCCACCCGCACCAGACATGGATTCAGTGTATTCTTCAAGAAGCCTTGTTTCCTTTTGGAGTTGAATGGTATTCAAAGACCAAGATCTGCATGGTCTTGCAGATCATAGGTATGGTCATCTATGGGATAGCTATATCATTGATTTTAGGCCCTCTCATCAGAAAAATCCAGAAAACAAATGGGTGTTATAGGGAACTGTGAGTTCTGAAATTTTACTCTACTTGAAAACTAAGTTAAACTAAGAAGTTAGCCTGCATGGGTTCATAGATGCAGGCAGAAAACACAAGATACATGGATTAGAGAACTTTATTCCTCATGGCACAGCGGGCATCAAGAGCTTCCTGTACCCATCAGTTGCTCTTGCCTCCAACTCCCTCGGGGTGATTTGGAGGTGGGTCCAAGTGGATGCTGTGCACACAGTTGGTTTTATGTCACAACTGACGAAACATGAGCTAAGGGAAACTCCCAATATTATAAGGCAGTTGGTAGCAAATCTGCCCACATTTGTCCCTGAGTGAGTCTTTACTACCCTGATCAGAGGGAGCCTGGGAGACCTTATGTTTATCCCTCCAGAGTGAATGCTATAAAAACATTCTTGGAAAGCTATCTGGAGCAAATGATTTTAATACTTTTTCTTAGAGAATGGGCAAAACTGCACAAGAGTCATAGAGAACTGTCTACTATCAAATGTGTGTGTGTGTGTGTGTGTGTGTGTGTGTGTGTGTGTGTGTGTGTAATGAGTTCATACAGAGAACTCTAATTCCAATCCACAGAGTACATTGTAGCCTTTTCTCTTTCCATATTTGTATCTTTTCTGGTTCCTATTATCTTCAATATATTTACTTATTATTTAATGCCTTGAATATACAGATAATACTTTCACATTTGCCAACCTATACTACAGAAAAACGTAAAGATACTAAATAAAATTCAATAGTTCTTTTTATAGTTCTTTTAAAGGAATATTTACATACTTTTACTGCATGCATCTTAAATGTATAGTCTAATGTTTTGATGAGTACATATACCTTTGTACCCCACACACTAGCAATAAATAGAATGTTTCATCACTCCAGAAAGTTCTCTCGAACTCATTCTTAGTCACCTACCTCCACCTTTTTCTGAATATTTTTACCACACGTTATTTGTATCTGTTCTAGAACTTCACATAAAGGAATAATATCATATGTACATGTTTCTTCTGATTTTTTTCATTCAGTGTAATACCTGTGAGAGTCATACAAATGTTTACATGCATCAGAAGTTTATTCTTTTCCATTGCTGGGTGGCATTTCATTCCTTTGTATGAAAATAGCACAATTTGATGATTTATTCTCTTGTAGATAGACATTTGGCTTATTTGTGTGGGTTTTTTCTTCCTCTTCTTTCTTTTTTTTGGTATCTGAATAAAGCTGCTATGAACATTCATGTATGAGCCTTTTTATAGACATATATCTTATTCCTCTGGGGCAAAATCCTAAGAGTGAAATTGTACTTAACAAAAGATATTTGATTTCTTGATATTTCTATCTCATCTCAGTTATTAGCTTTCTTTTCTGCTTTTCCTTCAAACTTTTTGGTACATATAATTCAGAATGACAAGTAAACAATAAAATATATATTAACATATTTTAACATACTAAAATTTGCTCTGAATAGAGGAATAAGCAAAGAGCTATGAAAATAAAAGGAAAAGGTTTAATAATTGTGAGTTAAAGAATCAGGAAAGACATTGTGGAGTAGTTAGCAATAGGAGATATGTATTGATGAGTGCAGACATTTTTACATGTGTGGGGAAATGTGCTAGAAGAGTCCTCCATCATTAAATAACAGAATGAACAGAAGTCTGGGGCATGTAAGACCATAGTATATTTAGAAAGACAGTGGTTTAGGGTAGGAATGCATACTTTAGAAGAATGAGGTTATAGATTATGGTGAAAAGATAAATGGAGACTAGATTTGTAGATCTTTAAACATCATTTTTCATACTTTTGATACTGTTATTTCCACAAGCAGGGTTTTCTTTTCTTTTTCCTTTTCCCTTGCTTTTGTCTCATGGTGAACTAATTCCCCCAAAATATAATCAGTGCTCTCACAAACAAAATGAGCTATTTTCTAGTCATGAAATATTCCTTTTCTGTTAGATTTGAATAATAAGTCTATATTAATAAATAACTCTAAAATATGTTGTTTGTTCTGAATATGTAGATTTCTGCCTACTAACTGCAGTATGCATACATGTATATCTCTATCCTATGTCCTATTTGCTTAGTGTATACAAAACATGCTATGTGTTTATATGTTATTTGCAGTAATATCTACTGAATCACATGAAAACCAATGCCTATGGACATATTTCTTATCCTTGTTAATAACAAAGCATAAACTTTTAAAAATGTTATTTTGGAAATTTAACTTTGAAAAATATGTAATATTACGACACCCTTATTATGTGAGGCTTATGCTTTTGTGTTCAGTGTTGCTTAGGAAAGCGCTTAAACTCAGTTATCACAAAACCATGTTCCTCCGGTACTGAAAATATTGTGTGGGCAAAAAGTTAAGTCCCAAATGGTTTCTCTCTTAAATTTTCTCAATCTGGATTGTTTATTTCTGTTTATATGTAATACCTTCCTTGTTTGCCTAATTTGTCTCAAACCCCGATCATTTTTATCAACTCCTCTGAAGTTTTTTTTTTCCCCAGACTAATTCTTAAATGTCACTCTGTAATATTTCACACATATCTCCACTGATACATTAGTCCAGATGTATTTCATGCTAAACAAACAAAATATTTTTCTTTAAAAATCCCAAATACTTCTTCTCCAAAACTTTTTCATTTAGCTAGTGTCCAATTTCTTAAACCTCCTTCTCATCTCTACTTCTTAAGACAGTATAATGTCATACATTTATGTACAACAATTTAAATAGCCTTTTTTTTTTCACCAAGCACTTTTACTTGAAAGTTTTGTCATGTCTCTAATTAGGTTCACCCATCAGCTAATTATGCTCCAGAAGAGGAAAAAGAAAAACAAACTATTGGTCAAATTGACTTACCTAATATATTTCATGTCTCAATGAATTAAAAATAGAGCGTTGACTATAAATAACAATTGACTGACCATTGTTTCAGAATTCAACGTTTTTAGAGTGCTTTATTCACACAGCCTTATAACAACTGCATTACTGATCTTAAATAAGCACATTTTCATTTTGAAGGGCAGGACATTAAGAAAAAAAGTGAAAAAGCTAAGTGAAAGTAAGAAACTTTCTGAAAGCCATTAAGGAGAAATATCCACAATGAATTACTAAACTTTAATTTTAAACACTAGTGAATCTGAAATTGCTGCTTTTATGTTAGGCTCCTTGCAGGTTTCTGTTTCCATTGACAGCGATACTTCAGTAATCATGTAACTATTTGCTACTTCCATAAAGCTCCTGCTTAGCCATGATCACATGTTGTTTCAATTTTCCAGCACAAAATCACATATAATGTTCTGTTCAGTCATTTACAATACTCTTTTTAAGGACCATAAGAATCAGAAAGTAGGTAGGATTGAAAAGGGTGAACCCAAGACATAGATTATTTTATTAAAGAAAAATAATTTGAAGCCATTTTAAATCCATTTCCTCTATTATGCTGTCTTTTAAAGTTAACTGGCAATATTCCTACACTTTATATAGTGTAACTGAAACAACTGCTGAAATATTAAAAGTGATGATATCTTTAGAACATTTTCTGTTTATGTGTAATAATTTAATAGCCTCCTAAATAGCAATATGAAACACTAGCCATCTTTTATTTGTGAATGCATTAAATGTTTGTGCAAAATTCAATGTTATATAATATAGGTAGAAATTAAAATGCATGCATATGTTTGAATTTTGAAAAGTTGACTGAAATAAATAAGTGAAATGAAATAATCTTTAGAAAAACCAATACTTGAAAAAGCACAATTTAAGAAACTGATATTTGAGTAGATATGGAAATATTTACAAATAAAATGGTTTAAACAATGTACCTGTGATAATCCTGCTAGGTATGTAAGGCACAACCTCCAATGTATAGGATTGAAATAAAAATACCAGAAGAGTTTATGCAAACCTTAGGCTATTCTGGGGCAGTGTCTACACAGAGTATCTTCTATAGTCCCAGGACTTGTACCATAAAAATTTGTAAGGGCACAAATCATACAGTGTGGTACTGGTCTAATCCAGCTGATGTTCATTTCTTTGTATACACACCTGTGACAATCTCTTGACTTCCTTACTTAGGTTAGTTAAAATTTTCCCCTGCCTGTTTGCTTCTTATTTTTCCCTCTTTTTCTGGCTTAGTTGTTCTTCTATCACATCTTTTTTTAAGAAAAACTCACTTCCACTTTCTAACCTCCCATTGCTGTTTCTCTCCTGCCAATCGAGAGGTACCTTCCCTCCATCAGTACTAGCACCTGTTTTCTTTGCTAATTAAACAGCCCACTTTTTGGTTTCCATAAACTTTCCCTAGTGATCTGTTGTTCTCTGTTGCCTAAACAAAACATAAATCTTGAGTTTAGTGTGAGAGGCAGACAGTAAAATTCTGGAAATATTAGGAAAGTTCTTTTGCATTTTTCCAAATATTAACCTGGTCTAGATTATTGCATTCATGTTTATATTTTAATTATCTATTTAGTTACCACCTCTTCTTTCTCCTTTTTATCCTTAAATTTTAAATCATTATTTTTTAGTTCATAAAGAGTACCCCTGAATTTCTTCAACTCCCAGCTTGGCAATAATTATTGATACCTGTGAATAATACCAACAAACTGCATTAATTTATACATAGTCACATTCTGTTGTCAAACTGCATATTAATAGGAAGTGAATATAGCATTTAATAAATATAGCATATTATATTATATAACATAGTGTTAATACAGCATATTAATAGGAAGTGAATTAGCATTATTTGAAAGATTATGGTAGATATTTAAGCAAATCAACTCACTTTATTATATATAAATAATGTAAGATTCTTAGAAATCCAGACAGTGAGAAAAATTCTGACCTTGGTTTGATAAGATCCTGACAGTTTTCATTGATGAGAAAGAAATGAACCCAGCCTTGTAAAGTGGGTAATAGTTTGGCAACAGGTAGCATAAATTATTTAGAACCACTCCAGAAAGCTGAAATAATGTGAACACTGACTTTTGTGCCAAGCTTGCAGCAGTATGGGAAACAGCTGATTTAGTTTTATTAAAGTCTATGGCCAAGTATGGGGGCATTGAAATGATAAATTAGTAAAGCAGATTTTTGCAAGAATTTTCAGGGAATATACCTGTTTTTCCATTAATTAGGATACACTCAATAAAGAAAACTTAATAGAAAAAACATTGGTGCATGACAATGGATATAAAAATACTGTTAGTAAAATAGAGATATGGATGTATGTAGTTGGAAAAAAATGCAAGAAATCAGAAGAGAAGTTTAATTTCTGTTATGGGTCTTGGTCAAATCATTGACTGAGGTTCCGTTTCTTCAACTCTAAAATCGAGATGATAATATCAGTAAGTTCTGATTACTTTGTAGATATGTGATAAGGATTAAAAGATCACATATATATGCATGCTTTTTACGTAAAGCTACTAAAAACAATAAAACCTTATGTGGAGGGAAGGAGTTTCAATGGTCTAGAAATGGTTGTAGAGCACAGAGACTACTAATCTTTCCTTCTTCTAGTGGATCAGTACCCAAAGGATTTCCACAAATGATTAAAAGTCAAACTATGGAATATATAAATGAATAAAAAATATGAACAGCTGATTCAAAACCAAGAAAAAGAACGGGTCTTTTAAGCATTAGGTGTTTAACATCACCTACCACGAAGAAATAAAAATTAAAACAAGGGTTTCTCTTTAACCTACTAATTATGCAAGATCAGTAATGTTGAAAATACATAACACTGTAAGAATGCAGAAAAACAAAGACTTACACTGCTTATCAAAGGTGTGAATCAATATAAGCCAGGGATCCCACCATTTAAGTAACTGCACAAGAAACTGTGGACCATCCTCTGGAATCTGGGCTAGATTCAGAAGTAGGAGAATTTCCTTCTCTCTTTCTTTTAAGCTTTTAATATGTGCATTTGTCAATTGTATAACAAAATAATATTTTAATTAGAAAAAGTTAGGTGATATAAATATCTGAAATTACTATAATGTAACATTTTGTTTTGTTTCATTTTGTTCTTCTTAATAGAATATATGCAGGCCATTCTACTTCTTTTATTTGATCTGATTCACTATGTGGTTGTTTTTTCTGTGAGTCCAGTCCCATTAAGTTGAGCTTCATAGCAATCATCCCTTCCTACTTTTATTACTGGTCATTTTGAACCTCACTGCTGGTTTCGATGAATTCTGCCTAAGAGGGAGATAATTCTAGCACTAAGTTTAATTCACCCACCTCCACTCCCTACTCAGTGGGGAAAATACCACAGTTTCTGACAAGAAGCAATCATAAGTGATAATATCAGTTAGCTTAATTATCATGACTGTTGTGTGCTGTGATACAAATTAGAGATATCAATTTTAGCAACATGCTGAGTTTATCTTTAGTAATTCTTTACATGTTAAGATGAATCCAGATATCAAAATATCCATGGATCAATGAAAACATAATTTATCAGATACATTTGATCCTACTTAAAAATTACTTATAATTTGGCAAATAATTCTAATCACAATCCTTTACTAGCTTTACTACGGTCTTTCTAATATCTAAGTTAAATAATTGCACAATAATTTGCTTTCCTCTAAGTCACTGGGTGTTTTGCTTGCTCTTTTTAAAATTGTTTGATAGAAATAATCCATTTTATATTTTTATTTTCTTTCAATTTATGGATATTTCTGCATACATTTTCATCCTACAAATGAGCAAGACAGGGAAGATGAGGACAACAGGGGAGTATATAACTTTTCCTATGTTTTGTTAATATGGGCCTTGAACACAGATTTGTTGTTTTCGTGTCAAGGTTCTGAGGCAACACAGTTTTCTACATACTTTGAAGGCAATGTGTTTGCTTAGAAATGTTAAGATATATTAAAATGACATTTATCTGTACTAAGGACTTAGAGTAGATGCTGTCAGTGCTTAGTACATATCTCCTTGGTTCTTATTATTTCTGGGTATGTGGGCTGGAATACCAACTGGTAGCAGCTGCATCCCATTGTGTGAAGGCTATTTTGGCAGCTGGACCCAGCTTGTCCATACAAGTGGAAAGCCAAAATTGTTCTGAAATTAACACCACACAACTCAACCAATGACAGACAATAATTGGTAAATAAATACCCTGGTTTCTTTGGGTGAAATAACTGAAGAGTGTGTTCTATGCCAGCTTTCCAAGTCCCTAGTGGGATTAAACTTTTGTTGTCCCAGTGGTAACTCACTTAGTAATGCAAATTTATTGATGATCTTCCCCCCTCACCCAATCACAGTCTCACTCTTGTGTCAGGGTTTCCAGAGATCATCTCTGAATTAAATTATTGACACCTATTTTTTTAAAAAGTAAACACCCCAAGATTTAGACTGTTTTTGATTCAGTTGTCAGAAAATTAATATGATTCAAGGAGACTAAGGATTCTAAGAATGAAATGTTAGTAAAGTACAGAATATTGAAAAAGGTAACAAACAGTAGAGATAAACAGAGAGGACCCAATTAATCAGTCGTCTTTAACATCTTTAAAGCTTGTTGAGTACCAGTCAGCTGCAAAGAGGACCAAATCATGAGCTCATGAGGAAGAACCCATTACTTCATTCTTCATTGTACGTAATTATCACTGCCTGTAATTCTCTTTATTTTTCTTTTTATGAAACCATGTGGAAGAATAGAAAGAAAAAAATCAGTGAAATATTTAAGAAAATGGAGGAGAACGTAGAGATTACCAAGAAAGTGGCATGCCGTATATGCAGCATTCTGACTTAAACATGGCCCTTAGATCATTTGTTAAGGCGAGACTTCATTTAAACCATACTTGCAAATATGCCATTTTCCAAACTAGATAGTTTGCAGTGTTAAAGCTGATATTTCCTTGCTAAGTTACTTCTGGATGATTTGTTTTGAATTATTTTTATGTTACAGGTTTTTGTTCACCTACACCATGTCCTTCCTATATATTCAGCTTATTGAGTTGCATGTTATCGGATTTTAAATTTCACAAGCAGAAAAAATTTAACTATTGCTCTACCCTTACTTCCATACATACTTCCACTTGTTTAAACTAAATGAACTTTCTTTAGCTATTTAATGAAGCAAGGGATGGCATTCAATTATGACAATTTAGTAGAAAGACAACACAAAGTAACATGTAAGACTCTGAAATCCTGTGGTGATATTTCAGTTATAAAACTAAGCTTATTATAAGAAGTGCATGGAAGATTCTTCTAAGCAAATGTATTTCCCCCCAAAAGACTGAAAATGAAAAAATCTGAAAAATACAAATTGCTGCAAGAACAGATTTGTCTGCACTTTTCTGTATAGAGATCCATCTCTACACAGGACTGCTCACCCTACTCCCTATTGAGATAGAAAGCAAAGTTATGTGTAATGGTGTTCCCAGTACTCAAGAGTACAAAATGTTTTGTCAAGAACCTTTGTCAAGGACCCTAAGGTTTATCTGATAGCATTTCTGACAGGAAAATAATGCAAATGGTAATGCATTTCCATGGAAAATTACAGAACAGTAGCAAACTGTCTAGAAAAAGCGTTTGTAAACTAAAATTCCAAAGTCGTGTGTCAGGCAATCAAAAAATAGGTGGCAGAGAATGTTTTGTTCAGAGTCATGTACACAACTAGAGTACCGAAAGATGAGTATCTTTACTATCTGTAGCTTGTGACAAAAGAGGTCACCTAAGGAAAAACTTGCGTGCTGAAGATCTCAGGTTCCACTGGTCTCCAATATTATGACTGGTACCTTTAAGTGGAGAGGAGACCATGTTCTTGTTTCTTCAACTTTTAATTTACAGGAATAGGATTATGGATTATATAGATTTATAAAAAACACTGCATGGATGACTAAAAATTTACAGTGAGAGAACAAAATGTATTTCTATGTAAATTAATACAGAAAATATTCAAAAGGAAAGAGGAAAGGCAATTTGATTCAGTATAAACAGAGAAAAAACTAAGAGAGAAAGGGGAGCAATTATATAATTGAAAAACTAATTGTTTTATAGCAGATATCACAACTCCACAATCGTACTCTTGCTATTAAAGAGAGAAAGTAGACTGGTAATAGCACCACTCAGTTCTGTAAGCATATGAGAAACACCTGGGCAAACACTGTGATAATTTCCTCTAGCTCATGAGAAAAACATCATTTATCTATACAGAACAACAAAAGATACTTTTATATGTCTCTATACACAGGGAAAGTACTTAATTGTAATTATAAGGATGCCTCATTATTATTTTTCAATATTTGATAATTATATTCAGTTTCAAGGAGTGAATGGAGCTGTATCCTCATAATTTAGTGAAATTAGATAGCAGTAATTAGGTTTTAAGACAAAAAAATATATAACTACAGGAAAGTAAAGAAAACAACCTTTACTGAAGTAATGGAGGTAGACTTATAATGTAGTATATTACAGATTTAGCAAATCAAATCTGTAATAACCTATATTCCAAAACATTTTATTTTTAATTCAATATTTTCTGGCTCAATTCTAAATTTTGATGTATTGACATATTTATGCACCTAGAATTTTGTTATATATCTTTGAAAATGGAATCTAATATTTGGGTTTAAGAAGAGTATTATAATGAATTCTAGTAGTCATGTTTTTGAGCCAGTAAATTTGCATAATTTTATTGCTCTTCTTGAATATATCGTATTGCTTATCTCTACTGGTTTTAACAATTTCTAATATGCTGATGTTAATGAGATCTAGTATATTTTGGAGAAGTTTTGTAGAGGAGATAAGAAATGTGTTCTTCATAGGCCTGAATATAGGGAGTGGAGGGTGTCATTTATTTATTCATTGACTCATTCCTAATGATTTAAAGATAATATTTCAACAACTATTTATATTTCCTTACATTTTGCCAATTCTGGACAGTGTTCAGAAGTCACTGCCTCAAGCTGCTCAGAGCATAATGGGAAGTAAAGATATGTAAAGAAATACATATATATGTATGCGTATGTTTGCATGTATGTATATATGTATACATATATACACACACTCCATGATGGATACTGCAATGGAATCCTCTACCAAGTGGGAGAAGCACAGAGATGAACATGGCATAGTTGGGGCACACAGGAAACACCAGGATTGAAGCAGAAAAACTTAGAAAGAGTCAGACTGTAAAGAGATTTAAATTATGTACCCAGAGGTTTTGATTTCATTTATCAATGATAAGGAGAAGTAGAAGCCTTTTAAGTAGGATGACAATAGAATTATATTTGTGTTTTACTGCAGAAGAGAGTATGGAATGGAGTGGAGGAAGCCCATGGGAAGGACTTACGGTCTGTTCAAATAGTCTGTCTACTGAACAAAATTTTAATCTGACCTAAAATAATGATGGTTGATGAGAAGTGTACAGAAAGGATTCCAGGGAACATGGATGCTGCCTACTACCTTTGTACAAATAAAATGATAGGAAAAAAAGGAACAAAAATAAAGGTGGGAGTGGGATGGGGGAAACCTAGTAACAGATGTTTATTCTTTTACTTTTTCTTCCCTCTTCTAGGTGATGTCAAGCAAACCCTATTTCTCTCTCTCTCTCTCTCTCTCTCTCTCTCTCTGCTCACTTTCTCTGTCTCTGACTCTGTCTTTTTTTTTTTTTTTTCTGTCGAAGTAAGAAAGCAAAATACAACTTCAAAGTTGAAACAGGGAAATATGAGCTTTAATGTTCCTGCTGCATTTAGAAATACCACTATTAAATCCACTAGCACTTCACATTTTTGTTTGTTTTGGTTTGTTGTATTCCTTGTTTGTTTGATTTTTTAGATAATCCTTAAGATGCCACCAGAAAACTACTAGAGCTAATCAGTGAATTTGGTAAAGTTGCAGGACACAAAATTAATGCACAGAAATCTCTTGCATTCCTATACACTAACAATGAAAGATCAGAAAGAGAAATTAAGGAGACAATCCCATTCACCACTGCAACAAAAAGAATAAAATACCTAGGAATAAACCTATCTAAGGAGGCAAAATACTTGTACTTAGAAAACTATAAAACACTGATGAAAGAAATCAAAGATGACATAAACAGATGGAGAAATATAGCATGTTCTTGGAGTGGAAGATCAATATTGTGAAAATGACTATACTACCCAAAGCAATCTACAGATTCATTGCGATCCCTATCAAACTGCCAATGGCATTCTTCACAGAATTAGAACAAAAAATTTTATAGTTCATTTGGAAACACAAAAGACCCCAAATAGCCAAAGCAATCCTGAGAATGAAAAACGGGGCTGAAGGAATCAGGCTCCCTGACCCCAAACTATACTACACAGCAACGGTAATCAAGACAGTATGGTATTGGCACAAAAACAGAAATATAGATCAATGGTACAGGATAGAAAGCCCAGAGATAAACCCACGCACCTATGATCACCTAATCTATGACAAAGGAGGCAAGAATATACAATGGAGAAAAGACTGCCTCTTCAGTAAGTGGTGCTGGGAAAACTGGACAGCTACATGTAAAAGAATGAAATTAGAACACTACTTAACACCATATACAAAAATAATCTCCAAATAAAGACCGAAATGTCAAGCAAGACATTATAAAACTCATAGAGGAAAACATAGGAAAAACACTCTTTGACATAAATCACAGCGAGATCTTTTTTGACCCACTTCCTAGAGTAATGAAAATAAAAACAATAATAAACAAATGGGACCTAATGAAACTTAAGAGCTTTTGCACAGCAAAGGAAACCATAAAAAAGACAAAAAGACAACCCTCAGAATGGGAGAAAATATTTGCCAATGAAGCAACAGACAAAGGATTAATCTCCAAAATATACAAACAGCTTATGGGACTCAATATCAAAAAGCAAACAACCCAATCCAAAAATGGGCAGAAGACCTAAATAGACATTTCTCTAAAGAAGATATACAGATTGCCAACAAACACCTGAATGGATGCTCAACATCACTAGTCATTAGAGAAATGCAAATCAAAACTACAATGAGGTATCATCTCACACTGGCCAGAATGGCCATCATCAAAAAATCTGCAAACAATAAATGCTGGAGAGGGTGTGGAGAAAAGGGAACCCTCTTGCACTGTTGGTAGGAATGTAAATTGATACACCCACTATGGAGAACAGTATGGAGGTTCCTTAAAAAACTAAAAATAGAACTACCATACGACCCAGCAATCCCACTACTGGGCATATACCCTGAGAAAACCATAATTCAAAAGGACACATGTACCCCAGTGTTCACTGCAGCACTCTTTACAATAGCCAGGACATGGAAAGAACCTAAATGTCCAAAACTAGATGAATGGAAAAGAAGATGTGGTATATATACACAATGGAATATTACTCAGCCATAAAAAGGAACGAAACTGGTTCATGTATAGAGATGTGGATAGACCTAGAGTCTGTCATATAGAGTGAAGTAATCCAGAAAGAGAAAAACAAATATCGTATATTAACACATATATGTGGAATCTAGAAAAATGGTACATATGAACCTATTTTTAGGGCAGGAATAGAGATGCAGATGTAGAGAACGGACATGTGGACACAGCAGGTGAAGGGGAGTGTGGGACGAATTGGGAGATTAGGTTTGACAAATACACTACCATGTGTAAAATAGATAGCTAGTGGGAGCCTGCTGTATAGCACAGGGAGCTCAGCTCAGTGCTCTGTGATGACCTAGATGAGGGGAGGATGTGGGGAAGGGAGGTCCAAGAGGGAGTGTATATAGGTATACATATAGGTGATTCACTTCATTGTACAGCAGAAACTAACACAACATTGTAAAGCAATTTTACTCCAATAAAAGAAAAAGAATAAAGGGAAAAAAATAATAGGTTATACATATATACCCATTATTATTTTTATATAGGCTGAGTGAGAAAGAGAAATTAAAGAGTAGGAAAGAGACAACTAAAGTATTGTATAAAATTTGATTGTGTGTGTTTGTGCTTGTGTACCTGTGTGTTAACAATTTACTTATCTATTTCCTTTCGATGGAATTTTATATTTTTTAAATCAAATTAAATTACCAAAACTGCTGCTAGGCTCTTTCCTGTATATGTCCATTTGTGCATGTGAACAAGTGTTTCTCCAGTGTATGTTCAGGAATTACTGACTCATAAGGTATGGGTATTTAAATTTCTATTAGATCATTTTAAATTACTCCTTAAAGTAACTGTTCCAATTTACATTACCACTAGAAATGAATGTACAGTATACATTTTCTGTGCCCTAGCTAAATGTTGGGTTAATAGCATTTTCCTTTCACTCTAGAGCCATCTTTTATTCCTGTTCTGATGTAAAGGATTTACAAACTACAGTTACATTATTTTAGTCATTAGCCTTTAATTGGTAACATGTATATTTTTAAACAAGTCTGAATTCATTCTTATCTTTAGTGTAGTCCTGAATAAGGCAAGTTATTCTCATTAGATTCTTATTCAGATTTTCACTTCCATCTGAAAAGCTTATTCCTAAATTCTGAGGTAGTATTTTGTCTAGAATTTTAATTATAAATACATACATATATATATATATTTACTATCTTATCACAGTCATATTTTGAGGATTGGCCAGAATGTCATGTTGATTTACTTTTTCATTATATTTTACTATAAATTTTGAATTCTTTGTTTTCTCTTTGAAGTACATTGTTTATATTTTCCCCCTACATATCCTGGACTTCAAACTTTTCATTTAATTGATCTAACAGTAGTAAAACTTTTTTGAAAGTTACATATAACTTTATATTTAATTTCTTTTAGGTTGATTAATTTGTTGGATATAAAGGTCAAATTTCAATTTCCCCTTAGTATTTTGAGGCTATTACTCACTGACATTTGCCATCTATTGTTGTTAATAATTAGTCTTCTCTCAGTTTATAATTCTGTTTCCTTAGCTTTCTTTTTCTTTTACCAAACTTTTCCTTAATGAACTTCAATTTTAAAGAAATGTGTATTAATGTTAGTCTTTAATTCTGCTCAGTGGTATCATTCATGTTGAGGATTCAGGCCTTATTACATTTCAGGAAAATTCTTGGATAGTATCTAAAAACCAATTTTCCCTCATTACATAGATTAGCATTAAAATGAAGAGTGAAGGCAATATTCATTGCAGAACTATTTACAATAGTCAAGACATGGGAACAACCTAAGTGTCCATAGACAGATGAATGGATAAAGAAGATGTGGTACATATACACAATGGAATATTACTCAGACATAAAAGAATGACATAATGCCTTTTGCAGCAACATGGGTGAACCTAGAAATTATCATACTAAGTGCAGTAAGACAGAGAAAGACACATATCATGTGATATCACTTATATGTGGAATCTATACAAATGAACTTATTTACAAAACAGAAATAGACTCACAGGGGACTTCCCTGGTGGCGCAGTGGTTGAGAGTCTGCCTGCCAGTGCGGGGGACACGGGTTCGGGCCCTGGTCTGGGAGGATCCCACATGCCGCGGAGCGGCTGGGCCTGTGAGCCACAATTACTGAGCCTGCGCATCTGCAGCCTGTGCTCCGCAACAACAGAGGCCGCGATGGTGAGAGGCCCGCGCACCGCAATGAAGAGTGGACCCCACTTGCTGCAACTGGAGAAAGCTCTTGCACGGAAGCGAGGACCCAACACAGCCATAAATAAATAAATAGACAAATAAATAAAAATTAAAGGAAAAAAAAGAAATAGACTCACAGACATAGAAAACAAACTTATGTTTACCAAAGGGGAAAGGGGAGATGACAAATTAGGATTTGGGGATTAAAATATACCCACGACTATATATAAAATAGATAACCAGCAAGGACATACTGTATAGCACAGGGAACTATACTCAATATCTTGTAATAACCTATAATGGAAAAGAATCTAAAAAGAATATATGTATTATTTGAAAAAGAATTATACATACATATATATATACATAACTGAGTCATTTGTCTATACAACTGAAACTAACATAACATTGTAAATCAACTTTATTTCAATAAATTGTTTTAAAAGTAAATGAAGAGTGAAGGCTAAAAATGAAAAGATAATTCATTTAATCCAGAATTATTCTCGGCAAAGAAATGGGCACAATTTTAGTTTATGCAGGAGCTTAATAATTCTTACAGACTGTAATAGCAGAGGTTTTATTTCAAAATTTCACATCTATTTAGCATTTGCTAGTAAGAATACTATGTCATAAAAATTTTTTAAAGAATAGGAAAAACATCATACAATTTATTAGAGTGTCTTAGCTTGAGTTTATTTCAGAAATCAGAATCTAAATCTAGGGATTGCAGGCTTTGGGAAATTGATCCCAGAAACCAAGAATGGAAAGCCTGGGAAGAATGAAACAGGAAAGAAAGGAAAACCAGTCTAAAGGTGAATAATGAGTTAGTTTCTTCTGTGAGAAACTGGGGATCAATGTGGCTGGGGGTAGCCTAAGGAAGCTTTTATAATGCTTTTCAGAATTGTTCCTCTGAGACACAAATGAGGGGAATACGTACCTATTGGCTTTTGCTGCTCATTAATCAAAGGTTGGCCCAGAGTTGTTACATCTTTCCAACTTCCAGGTTTGAGCATACAAAGATTTCCCCAGTTTAGATAGTTGAATAGGTTCAATAGACACCACAGAGCAAACTCATCTAAAGATTTTCTTTAAAGACAAATGATATGCTTCAGCATGAAAAGAAGAGTGCAGGCAAGGGCCAGAAGTTCCAGAGACATTCCATGCACAAATTTCGCAGAGGACCTTATTCACACGTGAAAATGCTCTCGCTCCAACTCAAACCTCCAATATCTGTGTCAGCAATCTTGGCTTCAGGAGAACTCAAAACAGAAGTTCCTAGTGAGAGTTTTAAATAACCCTCTGGTCACTTAATCAAGAAAAGCTGACTTAACGGATTAGGCCAGAGGCAAACCATCAGTAGTACTGATTTGTGACCACTAAGAGAGTTTCAACTTTCAACTGTACATCATAGGTCTTGTCCTATCTTAGCCAAGAGTCAAAAATCAGACAGAAATAAGAGATAATGATCATTCAGCCCAGCTGTAAATCAACTCTACATGTGCCAGATAGTTAAGGAGTTTCCTCTACAGGCATCCACATGGTAGAGGGAGAAGATGTTGAAGGCATAAAATGAAAGATATGGGGTGTAGCTGAGCAAGGTGTTTTCAGGATAAACCTTCAGCTATCTGTCACAGCAGTGAAGAACACAAAAAAAGTGGGTGAAAATATGTAGAAAAGGCACAAAAGATATACAACACAGAAAAAGAGTGAAATGCCATTCACTGGCTAAGGCTCTCAGACTACATTACTTATTTTTAATACCTAAAAACTTTATATTTGTTTATAGGCAGTCTTTCTGTTATGTTTTAGAAACAAATCTGAATTGGTAAGTGGCATATTTTGTCAATATCACCAGACCACTTTGAAGTTCTTTGGGGAAATTTTTCCTTTGGAAAAACCATATGCAAGAAGAAATAAATATTACAGAGTTACAAAAATTTAAAAAGGGACTATAACTGTTTGTGAGTAAACAAATTATTATATAAGTGAGTTTATAAAGAAAAAAGAACCTTATTTTCAGTAAAAGTCAAGTCTCTCTTATACTCAGCCTATTCTATATCTGATCAATTTTGATAGTTACAGCATAATTATGTACAGCTACACAAATATACAAATGTATATATTAAGAATAATCAGAGGGCTTCCCTGGTGGCGCAGTGGTTGAGAATCTGCCTGCCAATGCAGGGGACACGGGTTCGAGCCCTGGTCCGGGAAGATCCCACATGTCGCGGAGCAACTGGGCCCGTGAGCCACAATTACTGAGCCTGCGCGTCTGGAGCCTGTGCTCCGCAACAAGAGAGGCCGCGATAGTGAGAGGCCCGCGCGCTGCGATGAAGAGTGGCCCCCGCTTGCCACAACTGGAGAAAGCCCTTGCACAGAAACGAAGACCCAACGCAGCCATTAATAAATAAAAATTAAAAAAAAAAAAATTAAAAAAAAAAAGAATAATCAGAAATAATTTATCTAAGAATACAAAATTATAGGTTATAATATAAAGATACAATGAATAAATGTGATTTATAAAAAGATGAAAAACACTTTGTTAATAGGCTTCAGGGCACATTAAAAATTATAGAGAACAGTATATAGTGGTCAGGGCCCAAGTAGGAGAATAAAATTACACATTAAGTTGAATAAGAGACTTAAATCTCAATAATTATCAATTACAATAGGTCATTAACTATAAAAGCGTAACAAAACTCTAAAGAATATTCTAGGTCTTTTCAAGGAAAGAATAAATTTGGCAAAGAGTCTCCCCCAAGGTTGGGATTCAGATCTGGCAAGATAAGTTATTGCAACTCACAGATGGAGGAGAAATTTGTCAGGTTGTCCTGCCAGAGCTGGCCTGTAGTCAGTAGGCCAAAACTGGCACATAAGAAACTGCAGGCCAAGTTTGGAAAGCTCTAAGTCTCTCACAAGAATATTGTGGGTATAGGCTTCTCAACAGGAAAACTTAGCTGGGTCTGACAAGGTGAAAACTCCCTGATGAGGTATAGGTAGACAAGACCAGGAAGCTGATCTTAAATAAGGCAAATAAATCACTAACTATTTATGAAAATACTGAAATATTTGACTGTTGAATGTTTCCATTCATCAAGACATTATTTTAAAAATAAAATCATAAGCCACAAACAAGAAGATATTTACCACACATATTTCGAAAAAGAGCTTATTATCTGGAATATGTAAACAATTCCTATAAATCAATGAGAAAAATATAAACAACTCAACAGAAATATTGACAAAAGTTAAGAATGCATGTTTATCTTACATCACACACAGGAATCAACTCAAAATGGATTAAAGACCTAAACATAAGACCTGAAACTGTAAAACTCCTAGAAGAAAACACAGGGAGAAATCACCTTGACATGGACTTAAGCAGTGATTTTTTGGATATGACATCAAACTTTAGGCAATAAAAGCAAAAATAAACAAGTGGAACTATATCAGACTAAAAATCTTCTGCATGGCAGAGAAAACAATCAACAAAATAAAAAGGAAACCTATGGAGTGGGAGAAAATATATATTTTAAAACTGTGTCCAATAAGGGGCTAATATCCAAAATATATAAGTAACACATACATTCAATAGCAAAAACCAAAAAAACAAAAAACAAATAACCTGATTAAAAAATGGGCAGAAGGGCTTCCCTGGTGGCGCAGTGGTTAAGAATCCGCCTGCCAATGCAGGGTACACGGGTTCGAGCCCTGGTCTGGGAAGATCCCACATGCCGCGGAGCAACTAAGTCCATGCACCACAACTACTGAGCTTGCGAGCCACAACTACTGAGCCCGTGTGCCACAACTACTGAAGCCCGCCTGCCTAGAGCCCATGCTTCGTAACAAGTGAAGCCACCGCAATGAGAAGCCTGCACACCGCAATGAAGAGTAGCCCCCGCTCGCCGCAACTAGAGAAAGCCCGCACACAGCAACAAAGACCCAACGCCACCAAAAATAAACAAATAAATAAAATTTAAAAAAAAAAAGGTTTTTACATATTTAAAAAAAAAAAAATGGGCAGAAGATCTGAATAGACATTTTTCCAGTGAAGATATACAGATGGCCAACAGGTATATGAAAAGATGCTCAAAATCACTAGTTATCAGGGAAGTGCAAATCAAAACCACAATGAGATATCAGCTCACATCTGTTAGAATGGCTATCATCAAAAATAAAAAAAGATACCAAGTGTCAGCGTGGATGTGGAGAAAGGTGTACACTTGTAGACTGTTGATGTGAATGTAAATTGGTATAGCCATTATAGAAAACAGTATGGAGTTTCCTCAAATAACTAAAAATAGAGCTACAGTATGACCCAGCAATCCCTTTTCTGGGTACATACCTGAAGGAAATGAAATCAGTACCTCAGAGATATATCTGGACTGCCAAACTCATTGCAGCATAATTCACAATATCCAAGGCATAGAAAAAAACTATATGTCCACCAACAGATGAATGGATCAAGAAAATGTGGTACATCTATACAATGGAATATTATTCAGTCTTAAAAATAAGGAAATCTTGCCATTTGTGATAACATGAATGAACCTGGAGGATATTGTGCTAAGTAAAATAAGACAGACCAAAAAAAAAATCCCAAAAAAAACAAAACCCTGTATGGTAACATTTCTATGTGGAATCTTAAAAACGTTAAATGCATAGAAGGAGAGAGTAGAATGTTGGTTTTCAGGGGGTGGGAGGTAGAGGAAATGGGGAGATGTTGGTCCAAGGGTACAAAGTCAAAGTTATGTGGGATGAATAAGTCTAAAGGTCTAATATATAGTAGGATGACTAGAGTTAATAACAGTGTATTGAATACTAGAAACGTGCTAAAGGAGTAGATTTCAGGTGCTTTCATCACAAAAAAATGGAAACTACATGAGGGGCTGTTGCATTAATTAACTTGACTAATAATCATTTCATTATATGTGTATATGTATATAAATTATCATGTTGTAACCTTAAACATATATAAATTTTATTAAAAATAAAATCTTAAAAAGCACATTTTATGTAGGAGAAAATATAAAAGGCCAATAAGTAAAAGAAAAAATGCTCAACTACAATAGAAATTAAGGAAATACAAATTAAAGCTGAAATAGGGTAAGAATTGAAAACTAACATATTGTCCAAACTAAAAAACTTAAAATGCAATGTTGGTAAAATGGTTTAACCAAAGTAATTCCGACATACAGTCTTTATAGTAGAACTATAAATTGATATAACCTCCTTGTAATTTGACATTATCCAGTATATTTGAGTGTTTTCAAATCTACCATTTAGCAGCTCAAATATGTGTTAGTCTGGATCCTCCAAAAGCTGACATCAAGGCAAGATTTAACATGGAAGAATTTACTAGGGCAAATACCTATTTGACAGAAAATATGAAACCCTTGAGCCAACTTTGACGGTCTGAGGAATCCCATCTCTTCCAGAAACAAGTCTTGTATGAATGTCCCTGCTGTACTCCATCATTGGCTGGGAGCAGTCCATAGAGAGCACGGTCTCCAAATAAACAGGGGAACAAATTCTAGAGAGCACCTAGTTGGCCAATTACAATCCCTGTGGTTGGAGCTCTGCAGGGTATTTTAATAGCTACCACAGTCTCCCTCTTTTGTCGCAAAAAACTATTTCTACATACAGGGTCATGATGGTATAGCTTCTCAAGTTTCCCATGTGACTCTTTGCCTGAGTGAGTTTAGTAGGTTGAACTACAGCTCCCATCACTTCAGCTGATCTCTGCACCATAAAGGGTACTCATCATCTCCCCCAACCACTATGCATTCTAATTTCTCTTTACCTTAAACTATTGCTAAGGTATGTCAACCTGGTGCTGTGTCCCAAACTTCCATTATTGAACCTCAATACTCATAGACTGCTTAGATTAGGTCTCTGCAAAAGTTCCTTCACAGTTAAAATGGATCAGAGGAGCATCAAGAAGTACCTAAGTGGATTACCTGGGCTGCAAACATATTTTTTTCTTGTCCCTATTGTGTAAAAGCAGCCCTACCTCCTCTGGCTGATCACACCTGCTGGTGTGGTGACTCTTCTTTTAACCTGCCAGTACCTGAACACAGAGTTCAAAATGTCTTGGCAACCACTATAACAGTTAATTCACTAATATTCTTTTTGTGTTCCCTGGCAGAGTGCACCCTTCACTGGGGACAAGTACTTCTGATCCTCAGAGCCCAGATTTGTGGTAATGGGGGGTGTAACTGCCCTAGTCACTGGAAGTGATAGTAATCAGAGCTCCTCCTACTTCACCTCTAGGGTCAGAGGCCCAAACAGCCTTTCCTTTGGGAACAAAGTACTGTACTGAGGTTTCTGGGTGGTGCAGTACTTGATCTGACTAGTAGATGTACAGTCCACCCCTACGTACCCTTCTTCATGAAGTAGGATTCCAGGCTGGAGAGTATGTCTTGGAGGATGAATTGCTGATATATCTGTCATTACACAAGCCCCAAGAGATCTGTACCTGAGATCTTATTAAGCTACTCTAACACTAATAAAAATATCATACACAGAGCTGCAATCAGGACTAATGTGTGGTTAAGTCTGGGTAGTGTATATACTTTTTCCCCATGATCCATCTGGTTTCTCAAAAAAAGCAGACAGGCAAATTAAACAGAAATATGACAGAAACCACCACTTATGGTATTTTTTAATAAGGTAACTTAATTTAAGATATTTTCGCATGATTATTCTGGAGTTAAGGACATGGGAAAAGAATTACCAGAGAGATGAGATGCTCTTCTCATTACATCACATCAGGGGGAATATGGTATCAATATGGCTTAGGATTCATGGTATTAATCATGATTACTTGGATAGGGTAATGTCTGTCAAGTTTATCTCCAGTAAAATTACTTTTTTTTTTTTTCTCTTTTCATACACTGTTGTACCATAGTTGCTAAAACAAACCTACATTCAAAGAGATGGGAGTTCAACTCCAGATCTAGGAGGGAAGAGTATCAATAAGTAATTTGGAGGAGATACCTTGACGTTAAGCAAATGTTCTGTTTTTCCTTAAAATTTAGCATGCTAATTTTATCATGCAACTATGGATGTTCTGTACAGCAATCATTATTTTGATGTTAATGGTGATTTTCTATTTCCCACATTTCTATATTTCCTTTTTGGAATTATGTTAGGAAGATTGTTTCTTCTCATTTTATTTGTTTTTTGTTTATTTATACTTCATTCATTCACTCACTTATTCATAAACTACTGTAATTGTTTAATATTATTGCATAGCAAATGACTACAAATTTAGCTGTTTGAAAACAACACATTTATTAGCTCACAGTTCTGTAGTCAGAACTGTGGCATTGTGTGACTGGATTCTCTGGTCAGTGAGTCATAAGGGTGAAATCAAGATGTCAACTAGTCTAAATTCTCTGGAAACTTGAGAGACAAAAATCCACTTCCAAACTCATTCCTAAACCGTATCAAGTGTCTTTTCTGAACACAATGCTATGAGACTAGATATCAATTACAGGAAAAAATCTGTAAGAAATACAAACACACTACCTAATAACCAAGAGATCACTGAAGAAATCAAAGAGGAAATCAAAAAATACCTGGGAACAGGCAAGATGGCGGAAGAGTAAGACACAGAGATCACCTTCCTTCCCACAGATACATTAGAAATACATCTACACGTGGAACTGCTCCTACAGAACACCCACTGAACGCTGGCAGAAGACGTCAGACCTCCCAAAAGGCAAGAAACTCCCCACGTACTTGGGTAGGGCAAAAGAAAAAAGGAATAACAGAGACAAAAGAATAGGGATGGGACCTGCACCAGTGGGAGGGAGCTGTGAAGGAGGAAAGGTTTCCACGCACTAGGAAGCCCCTTCGCGGGCGGAGACTGTCGGTGATAGAGGGGGGAAGCTTCGGAGCCACGGAGGAGAGCGCAGCCACAGAGGTGCGGAGGGCAAAGCGGAGAGACTCCCGCACAGAGGCTCGGCGCCGAGCAGCACTCACCAGCCCGAGAGACTTGTCTGCTCACCCGCCGGGGCGGGCGGGGCTGGGAGCTGAGGCTCGGGCTTTGGTCGGATCGCAGGGAGAGGACTGGGGCTGGCGGCGTGAACACAGCCTGAAGGGGTTAGCGCACCACAGCTAGCCGGGAGGGAGTCCGGGGAAAAAGTCTGCAGCTGCCAAAGAGGCAAGAGACTTTTTCTTACCTCTGTTTCCTGGTGCGCGAGGAGAGGGGATTCAGAGCGCCGCCTAAACGAGCTCCAGAGACTGGCGCGAGCCGCGGCTATCAGCTTGGACCCCAGAAACGGGCATGAGACGCTAAGGCTGCTGCTGCCGCCACCAAGAAGCCTGTGTGCGAACACAGGTCACTCTCCACACCGCCCCTCCCGGGAGCCTGTGCAGCCCGCCACGGCCAGGCTTCCCTGTGATCCAGGAACAAATTCCCGAGGAGAATGCACGGCGTGCCTCAGGCTGCTGCAACATCACGCCGGCCTCTGCCGCCACAGGCTCGCCCCGCCTCCTCCGGACCGCTCCCTCCCCCGGGCCTGAGTGAGCCAGAGCCCCCGAAGCAGCTGCTCCTTTAATCCCGTCCTGTCTGGGCGGGAAACAGACGCCCTCAGGCGACCTACATGCAGAGGCAGGTCCAAAACTAAAGCTGAACCCCGGGAGCTGTGCGAACAAAGAAGAGAAAGGGAAATTTCTCCCAGCAGCCTCAGAAGCAGCGGATTAAAGCTCCACAATCAACGTGATGTGCCTGCATCTGTGGAATACCTGAATAGACAACGAATCATCCCAAATTCAGGAGGTGGACTTTGGGAGCAGGATATATTAATTTTTCCCCTTTTCCTATTTTTGTGAGTGTATATGTGTATGCTTCTGGGTGAGATTTTGTCTGTATAGCTTTGCTTTCACCATTTGTCCTCGGGTTCGGTCCGTCCGTTTTGTTTTTTTTTTTTTTAACTTAAAAATTTTTTTGTCTTAATAAATGTTTTCTTAATAATTGTTTCCTTGTCTTCTATTTTTAAAAATTAAAAAATTGTTTTTCTTAATAAGTGTTTTCATACTTTTTATTTTAAAAAATAAAATTTTTTTTCTTGAATTTTTTAATTTTTTTCTTATTTTTTATTATAAAAAATTAATAAATTTATTTTTAAAAATTAAAAAATTTGTTTTTTCTTAAAAAATTTTTAAAATAATTTTTTTCTTATTTTTTATTATAATACCTTTATTTTACTTTATTTTATCCTCTTTCTTTCTTTCTTTCTTTCTTTTTTTCTATTTTTTCTCCCTTTTATTCTGAGCCGTGTGGATGAAAGGCTCTTGGTGCTCCAGCAAGGCATCAGGGCTATGCCTCTGAGGTGGGAGAGCCAAATTCAGGACACTGCTCCACAAGAGACCTCCCAGCTCCACGTAATACCAAACGGCGAAAATCTCTCAGAGATCTCCATCTCAACATCAAGACCCAGCTTCACTCAACGACCAGCAAGCTACAGTGCTGGACACCCTATGCCAAACAACTAGCAAGACAGGAACACAACACCATCCATTAGCAGAGAGGCTGCCTAAAATCATAATAAGGCCACAGACACCCCAAAACACACCACCAGATGTGGACGTGCCCACCAGAAAGACAAGATCCAGCCTCATCCACCAGAACTCAGGCACTAGTCCCCTCCACCAGGAAGCCTACACAACCCACTGAACCAACCTTAGCCACTGGGGACAGATACCAAAAACAACGGGAACTACGAACCTGCAGCCTGTGAAAAGGAGACCCCAAACACAGTAAGATAAGCAAAATGAGAAGACAGAAAAACACACAGCAGATGAAGGAGCAGGGTCAAAACACACCAGACCTAACAAATGAAGAGGAAATAGGCAGTCTACCTGAAAAAGAATTCAGAATAATGATAGTAAGGATGATCCAAAATCTTGGAAATAGAATAGACAAAATGCAAGAAACATTTAACAAGGATGTAGAAGAACTAAAGAGGAACCAAGCAACAATGAAAAACACAATAAATGAAATTAAAAATACTCTAGACGGGATCAATAGCAGAATAACTGAGGCAGAAGAACGGATAAGTGACCTGGAAGATAAAATAGTGGAAATAACTACTGCAGAGCAGACTAAAGAAAAAAGAATGAAAAGAACTGAGGACAGTCTCAGAGACCTCTGGGACAACATTAAACGCACCAACATTTGAATTATAGGGGTCCCAGAAGAAGAAGAGAAAAAGAAAGGGACTGAGAAAATATTTGAAGAGATTATAGTTGAAAACTTCCCTAATATGGGAAAGGAGATAGTTAATCAAGTCCTGGAAGCACAGAGAGTCCCATACATGATAAATCCAAGGAGAAACACGCCAAGACACATATTAATCAAACTATCAAAAATTAAATATAAAGAAAACATATTAAAAGCAGCAAGGGAAAAACAACAAATAACACACAAGGGAATCCCCATAAGGTTAACAGCTGATCTTTCAGCAGAAACTCTGCAAGCCAGAAGGGAGTGGCAGGGTATACTTAAAGTGATGAAGGAGAAAAACCTAAAACCAAGATTACTCTACCCAGCAAGGATCTCATTCAGATTTGATGGAGAAATTAAAACCTTTACAGACAAGCAAAAGCTGAGAGAGTTCAGCACCACCAAACCACCTTTACAACAAATGCTAAAGGAACTTCTCTAGGCAAGAAACACAAGAGAAGGAAAACACCTACAATAACAAACCCAAAACATTTAAGAAAATGGGAATAGGAACATACATATCGATAATTACCTTGAATGTAAATGGATTAAATGCTCCCACCAAAAGACACAGACTGGCTGAATGGATACAAAAACAAGACCCATATATATGCTGTCTACAAGAGACCCACTTCAGACCTAGAGACTCATACAGACTGAAAGTGAGGGGATGGAAAAAGATATTCCATGCAAATGGAAATCAAAAGAAAGCTGGAGTAGCAATTCTCATATCAGACAAAATAGACTTTAAAATAAAGACAATTACAAGAGACAAAGAAGGACACTATATAATGATCAAGGGATCGATCCAAGAGGAAGGTATAACAATTGTAAATATTTATGCACCCAACATAGGAGCACCTCAATACATAAGGCAAATACTAACAGCCATAAAAGGGGAAATCGACAGTAACACAATCATAGTAGGGGACTTTAACACCCCACTTTCACCAATGGACAGATCATCCAAAATGAAAATAAATAAGGAAACACAAGCTTTAAATGATACATTAAACAAGATGGACTTAATTGATATTTATAGGACATTCCACCCAAAAACAACAGAATACACATTTTTCTCAAGTGCTCATGGAACATTCTCCAGGATAGATCATATCGTGGGTCACAAATCAATCCTTGGTAAATTTAAGAAAATTGAAATCGTATCAAGTAACTTTTCCGACCACAACTCTATGAGACTAGATATCAATTACAGGAAAAGATCTGTAAAAAATACAAACACATGGAGACTACACAATACACTACTTAATAACGAAGTGATCACTGAAGAAATCAAAGGGGAAATCAAAAAATACCTAGGAACAAATGACAATGGAGACACGACGACCCAAAACCTATGGGATGCAGCAAAAGCAGTCCTAAGTGGGAAGTTTATAGCAATAAAAGCTTACGTCAAGAAACAGGAAACATCTCGAATAAACAACCTAACCTTGCACCTAAAGCAATTAGAGAAAGAAGAACAAAAAACACCCAAAGTTAGCAGAAGGAAAGAAATCATAAAGATCAGATCAGAAATAAATGAAAAAGAAATGAAGGAGACAATAGCAAGGATCAATAAAACTAAAAGCTGGTTCTTTGAGAAGATAAACAAAATTGATAAACCATTAGCCAGACTCATCAAGAGAAAAAGGGAGAAGACTCAAATCAATAGAATTAGAAATGAAAAAGGAGAAGTAACCACTGACACTGCAGAAATACAAACGATCATTAGAGATTACTGCAAGCAACTCTATGCCAATAAAATGGACAACCTGGAAGAAATGGACAGATTCTTAGAAATGCACAACCTGCCGAGACTGAACCAGAAAAAATTGAAAATATGAACAGTCCAATCACAAGCACTGAAATTGAAACTGTGATTAAAAATCTTCCAACAAACAAAAGCCCAGGACCAGATGGCTTCACAGGCGAATTCTATCAAACATTTAGAGAAGAGCTAACACCTATCCTTCTCAAACTCTTCCAAAATATTGCAGAGGGAGGAACACTCCCCAACTCATTCTACGAGGCCACCATCACCCTGATACCAAAACCAGACAAAGATGTCACAAAGAAAGAAAACTACAGGCCAATATCACTGATGAACATAGATGCAAAAATTCTCAACAAAATACTAGCAAACAGAATCCAACAGCACATTAAAAGGATCATACACCATGATCAAGTGGGGTTTATTCCAGGAATGCAAGGATTCTTCAATATATGCAAATCAATCAACGTGATACATCATATTAACAAATTGAAGGCGAAAAACCATATGATCATCTCAATAGATGCAGAGAAAGCTTTTGACAAAATTCAACACCCATTTATGATAAAAGCCCTGCAAAAAGTAGGCACAGAGGGAACTTTCCTCAACATAATAAAGGCCATATATGACAAACCCAAAGCTAACATTGTCCTCAATGGTGAAAAACTGAAACCATTTCCACTAAGATCAGGAACAAGACAAGGTCGCCCACTCTCACCACTATTATTCAACATAGTTTTGGAAGTGTTAGCCACAGCAATCAGAGAAGACAAAGAAATAAAAGGAATCCAAATCGGAAAAGAAGAAGTAAAGCTGTCACTGTTTGCAGATGACATGATACTATACATAGAGAATCCTAAAGATGCTACCAGAAAACTACTAGAGCTAATCAATGAATTTGGTAAAGTAGTAGGATACAAAATTAATGCACAGAAATCTCTAGCATTCCTATACACTAATGATGAAAAATCTGAAAGTGAAATTAAGAAAACACTCCCGTTTACCATTGCAACAAAAAGAATAAAATATCTAGGAATAAACCTACCTAAGGAGACAAAAGACCTTTATGCAGAAAATTATATGACACTAATGAAAGAAATTAAAGATGATACAAATAGATGGAGAGATAGACCATGTTCTTGGATTGGAAGAATCAACATTGTGAAAATGACTCTACTACCCAAAGCAATCTACAGATTCAAGGCAATCCCTATCAAACTACCACTGGCATTTTTCACAGAACTAGAACAAAAAATTTCACAATTTGTATGGAAACACAAAAGACCCCGAATAGCCAAAGCAATCTTGAGAACGAAAAATGGAGCTGGAGGAATCAGGCTCCCTGACTTCAGACTATATTACAAAGCTACAGTAATCAAGACAGTTTGGTACTGGCACAAAAACAGAAACATAGATCAATGGAACAGGATAGAAAGCCCAGAGATAAACCCACGCACATATGGTCACCTTATCTTTGACAAAGGAGGTAAGAATATACAGTGGAGAAAAAAACAGCCTCTTCAATAAGTGGTGCTGGGAAAACTGGACAGGTACATGTAAAAGTATGAAATTAGAACACTCCCTGACACCATGCACAAAAATAAACTCAAAATGGATTAAAGACCTAAGTGTAAGGGCAGACACTATCAAACTCTGAGAGGAAAACATAGGCAGAACACTCTATGACATAAATCACAGCAAGATACTTTTTGACCCACCTCCTAGAGAAATGGAAATAAAAACACAAATAAACAAATGGGACCTAATGAAACTTAAAAGCTTTTGCACAGCAAAGGAAACCATAAACAAGACGGAAAGACAACCCTCAGAATGGGAGAAAATATTTGCAAATGAAGCAACTGACAAAGGATTAATCTCCAAGATTTACAAACAGCTCATGCAGCTCAATAACAAAAAAACAAACAACCCAATCCAAAAATGGGCAGAAGACCTAAATAGACATTTCTCCAAAGAAGACATACAGATTGCCAACAGACACATGAAAGAATGCTCAACATCATTAATCATTAGAGAAATGCAAATCAAAACTACAATGAGATATCATCTCACACCAGTCAGAATGGCCATCATCAAAAAATCTAGAAACAATAAATGCTGGAGAGGGTGTGTAGAAAAGGGAACACTCTTGCACTGTTGGTGGGAATGTAAATTGATACAGCCACTATGGAGAACAGTATGGAGGTTCCTTAAAAAACTAAAAATAGAACTACCATATGACCCAGCAATCCTACTACTGGGCATATACCCTGAGAAAACCATAATTCAAAAAGAGTCATGTACCACAGTATTCATTGCAGCTCTATTTACAATAGCCAGGACATGGAAGCAACCCAAGTGTCCATCATTGGATGAATGGATAAAGAAGATGTGGCACATATATACAATGGAATATTACTCAGCCATAAAAAGAAACGAAATGGAGGTATTTGTAGTGAGGTGGATGGAGTTAGAGTTTGTCATACAGAGTGAAGTAAGTCAGAAAGAGAAAAACAAATACAGTATGTTAACACATATATATGGAATCTAACAGAAAAAAAAAAGGGGGTCATGAAGAACCTAGTGGCAAGACGGGAATAAAGACGCAGACCTACTAGAGAATGGACTTGAGGATATGGGGAGGAGGAAGGGTAAGCTGTGACAAAGTGAGAGAGTGGCATGGACATATATACACTACCAAATGGAAAATAGATAAGTAGTGGGAATCAGCCGCATAGCACAGGGAGATCAGCTCGGTGCTTTTTGACCACCTAGAGTTGTGGGATAGGGAGGGTGGGAGGGAGGGAGATGCAAGAGGGAAGAGATATGGGGACATATGTATATGTATAACTGATTCACTTTGTTATAAAGCAGAAACTAGCACACCATTTTAAAGCAATTGTACTCCAATAAAGATATATAAATTCCTGTGGTTAGAATACGGTGGTCCTTCTTTCTGTGCTGGGTGTCAGATGGAGCCTATGCTCATCTAGTGACCAATCGCAAATCCTAGTGACATGACCCCCAATAGGCAATTCACAGCATGAATGTTTGTTTTCTTTTAGTACAGAAGGAGGGTATCTCTGACTCCGTCTTCAGTGGCCAGCCATTGAGAGCTCTCTGCTCTAAAGGGTTCATGTGATTATGTCAGGCCATTTTGGACACGCTCCCTTTCTCAAGGTCAATGTCACTATATAACATAGCCTTATCATGGGAGAGATATCTCGTATAGTCCCTGTTTTGGAAATTACACAGGGTACATACAGAGGGAGGAATGAAAATTTGGGGAAACATCTTACATTCTATCTATAACAGAATAAACTCATGGGTAATTTTTTATTCTCTGAGATAAAATCTAGTATTATCATTATATACTTTTTTTGCTGTACTTGTATCAGATTGTTCATTGAAAGCTCTTTCAGTTTGGACGCTACATTATTTTGACCTACCCACATCCATTTATTTTTTAGCACTCCTTTACTCTCTGACACTACACTGGCTCCAGGCTCATCTTGTATATTCTCTGACCAGCATTAGAATATGTCATTTCACCAATGAGACCTGGTTCTTTTGATTGGAGAATTATATTTAAAAAACAAAACATGAGTTCTGGGTATGCTTGTTGCTACTGAGGTGTCCTTGCTTTTAAGACCATTCAGATGGCAGAAGAAGAAAAAATTTGTATGTAGAATAACCCATGTATGTTTATCTATCTATCATCTGTCTCTCTACCTTTTCTCTATCAATCACATATCTATCTATACATCTGTATTAAGCTAATCATGAGCTAATGCTGATATCTTTAAGCAAGAAGGAGGCTCTCACCAGGAACCAATTCTGCTAGCACTTTGGTCTTGGACTTCTCAGCCTCCAGAACTGTGAGAAATAAATTTCTTTTAAGATTACCCAATCTATCATATTTTATTATGGAGCCTGAGCTAAGACAAATGTTGAAAATCTTTGCATATGCTTGTTTTTTATTTGTGTACTTTCTTTGATGAGTTATCTGTTTATATTTTTGTGCAATAGTTAATTGGATTATTTATTTATGAATTTTAAGAATTTTTTGTATATTTTGGATATGACTCCCTGTCAGATGTTTGTTTTCCAAATGCATTCTTTCTTTCTATGGCTTATATTTTCACCAACAGTGTTTTTTTACAAAGCAGACTTTTTATTTTAATGAAGTACAACAACAATTTTTTTCTTTCACTGATTATGCTTTCAGTGTTGAATTTAAAAATTAATAACCAAACCGAAGTTCATACAGATTTTCTCCTTTGCTTTCTTCTAGCTGTGTCATAGCTTTAAATTTTAGGTGAAAATCTATGAAAATTTGACTTAAATTTTGTACAAAATGTTATGGAACAATTTATTGAAAAGACTACCCTTTCCTTGTTGAGTTGGCATGGAACTCTGGTCTAAAATAAGTTGACTTCGTTTATGTGCATGCATTTCTGCATTCTCCATTCTGTTTTATTAACCTATGGGTCTATTCTTTGCCAATACACTGCCTCAATTATGGTAGATTTATACTAATTGTATTATTCCAGTAGTGTGAAGTCTACAACTCTGTTCTTTTTCTTCTTAGAATTATTCTGGCTATTCCAGTTCCTTTGCCTTTTCGTATTAATATTAGGACCATTTGTCAATATCTGTAACTGGCTGGCTGGGATTTTGATTAGGATTGCCTTGAATTTATAGGTCAAATTGGGAGGAACTGCCATCTTAAAAAACCTGAATCTTCCAATCCATAAACATTGATATGTCTTTATTCATTTAGGTCTTCTTTTACAGCTTTCCTCAGTGTCTTGTAGTTTTCTGTACATGAATCCTACAGATAATTTGGTTAAACCTCAGTATTTCATTTTTGTTGTTGTTATGTAAATGATACTGTTTTTTAAATTTAAAATGCCATTGTTCCTTCTGGTATATAAGAAAGCATTAGACTTTTGTATATTAACTTTATACTTTGCTTCCTTGTGATACTATTAGTTCCAGGAAATATGTGGAGATTCTTTGAGGTTTTCTCATTAGGCAATCAAGCCATCTGGGAATAGACTTTTGTTTCTTCCTTTCCAGTATGTATATATTTTAGTTCTTTTTCTTGTCTCATTTAGTCACTCACTAGAACTTCCAGTAGAGGTTGAATAGTTGTGGTAAGATAAGACATCCTAGACTTGTTCTTGATTGTAAGAGAAAAAACATTCAATCCCCCACCATTAAGTATGATGTTAGCTATGGGTTTTTTGTAGATGTTTTTTATCAAGTTAAGGAAGTTACCTATTATGATTTTCTGAGGATTTATATCATGCATAAGTGTTGGATTTTGTCAATGCTCTTTCTGCATCACTTGGTATTATCCTATTATTTTCTTTTTTAGACTGCTGATATAGTGGATTATACTGATTGATTTTCAAATGTTTTACTAGCTTTGCCTAGATGTAATAAATATCACTTGGTTGTGGTGTACAAATCTTTAAGCATTGTTAAATTTGGTTTGCATCTTATGTTCATGACAGATATGGTCTGTAGTTCTCTTTTCTTGAAATGACTTTTTTTGTTTGTTTTGGTATTAGGATTATACTGGCCTCATAGAATAAGTCACTAAGTGTTCCTTCTGCTTTTATTTTCTGGAAGAGATTATGGAGAATTGGTATTACTTCTACTTTAAATGGTAGAATTCACCAGTGAAACCATCTTGGGTTGGTACTTTCTGTTTGGGAAAGTTATTAATTATTGATTCAGTTTCTTTGATAGATATAGGAGTACATGGCATTTTTCTCCATCCTTTTACTTTTAACTTGTCTTCGTGTTTATATTTTAAATGGATTTCTTGTTAATAGGATGTATTTGGGTATTGCTTCTGACAATTTCTTTTACTGGTATGCCAACCTATTAACTTTTAAAGAGATCATACCATTTGCTAGCTGTTTTCTATATGTTCCATTTATTGTTTTCTTTTTTTTTTAAAGAACGATATTTATTTCACTTTTTTTTTTAAAGGAATTCCTTTATTTTTATTATTTATTTATTTATTTTTGGCTGTGTTGGGTCTTCGTTTCTGTGCAAGGGCTTTCTCTAGTTGCGGCAAGCGGGGGCCACTCTTCATCGCGGTGCGCGGGCCTCTCACTATCGCGGCCTCTCTTGTTGTGGAGCACTAGCTCCAGACGCGCAGGCTTAGTAGTTGTGGCTCACGGGCCTAGTTGCTCTGCGGCATGTGGGATCTTCCCAGACCAGGGATTGAACCCGTGTCCCCTGCATTAGCAGGCAGATTCTCAACCACTGTGCCACCAGGGAAGCCCATCCATTTATTGTTTTCTTTTTCCTATTTTTCTACTTTCTCTGGGTTTGACTGATCAATTTTTACTATTCTATTTTATCTCCTCTATTGATTTACTTTGTTTATACCTATGTTTAAAACCTCCTTGTGGTTGCCTTAAGTTTTATAATATATATTTTAAATTGTTCTGAGGCTACCTTCCAATAATAGTAAACTGCTTCACATGTAGTGTAAGAATCTTATAGTCCCACTTGTCTTCATTTCCCTACACATTGCTATAAAAACACACTACATTGTTATTTCAGTTACCTCTAGTAATACTTCGTTTTTTTCTTCCCATTTATGTTAAGGGTCTTATATCTCTGTCACTCCCCAGAAAAAAAATCTGTCTCTTGTAGCCTTACTAGCTGTATTTCACTGTTATTTGTATTAAAAGCTAATTGGGGGCTTCCCTGGTGGCACAGTGGTTGAGAGTCTGCCTGCCAGTGCAGGGGACACGGGTTCGAGCCCTGGTCTGGGAGGATCCCACATGCTGCGGAGCAGCTGGGCCCGTGAGCCAAGGCTGCTGAGCCTGCGCATCTGGAGCTTGTGCTCTGCCACAAGAGAGGCCGTGACAGTGAGAGGTCCGCGCACTGCAATGAAGAGTGGCCCCCGCTTGCCGCAACTAGAGGCAGCCCTCGCAGAGAAAACGAAGACCCAACACAGCCATAAAATAAAATAAATAAATAAATTTAAAATATATAATATTGGCTTCACTGTCTCTTTATAAAGAAAAAAAAAAAAGCTAATTGGATTTGTGCTGGGGCGGGGGGCAGGAACCCGGTCCAATTGGCCCCAGTCTTCCTAGGTACTGAGAACCCGGTTATCAAATGTGTGCCTTTCGCAAGTGTTACTGTCCCTCCTCCATGTGTAATGCTGTACCCAGCATATATTCCTCCCCCTTTCCCAGCTACAGTCGCTGTCTGCTCTGCACTCAGGCTACAGTTTTTTTTGTTTTTGTCCTTTCCTTTGCAGATTAAGGCTTTCCTAAATAAAGCAGATAAAGAGATGAGTTCAGGCATGTTTTCTTATGTGCATATTATTTGTGAACTTTTATAACAGAAGAAATTTTAATTTGTAACAAATAAATGCTTTCTCGCCATTAGATCAAAAGTGTATGTTGCAGTGCTAAGTACAAGGACTATTTTATTAAGCTATAAATCTAGGAATTAATAAATAAGATAATGTTTACTGCTAATGGTCAATTAACATATTATTTTTCCCAGCCAGTTAAATGGCTAAAATTTAACTTTCTTCTTTCTGTTCTTATAAAACAGTAATGATATCTAAAGATGGAAAGTAGTCAAAGCATAAATAAATCTTTCATATTGTATAGATTTTCAGTTTCATGGTATTTTAGAATTTAAGAATTAACAAGTAATATAGATTGTCTTGTTATGAGAAGAAATGTTCCCCTACGTTCTAGTCAAGAAATGCAGTGATGGATCTTAATACATTTATAATGCATAACTTAAGATATAACTGTTTTTCATTATTTCAAATAATTCACACTTACCTGTCTAATTTTACAGAGATTAAGAAGAAATTTTACAAATTTCTAAATGTTGATGCAATTAGAATGACTATATTATTTATTCTATTGTGGAAGTGGACTCCCATTATAAGTAATAGACTACTTAGGATATACTGGAAGAAAGACAAATAGATGACAGCAACATGACAATACACGTCAACAGATGACACATTTTCAAGACAGAGTTGAACTAAATAGGTAAAATATTTGACAGCTTAAAGAACAATTGTATGAAGACCTTCTTCGGAAAGATTTATTTTTTCCACTGTTGGAAATGAGTTTTATCAAAATCCTGAAAAATGAGGATGACTTTTTTCTCTTTGTTTTTGGAGGAAGAAGTACTGATTTTTGTAAGTACCTTAAAGTTAATGGAAATGACAATTTAAAGACTCAACTTATATATGAATCCAAATGCTTCTAGAAAATTTTTTCACTGTGTTCATGATCTTTTATGACTCTTGATGACTTTGTTAAGCCTTATTCACAACCTGACAGTGCAAAGAAAGCAAACAACAACAACGAAATGGTATATAGGCTATCAATGCAATACTCTATAAATTGTAAATGAATAGAAAGGGAATTGTTGTCTTGCCTAGCAGGATTAGATGTCTATTTGAAAATGGAGAATTGGACAAAGAAGTACTTCTATTCTTCTATTTTTCTTTAATAAATTCAGCAATTCTTACGTAATAAAAGCTTATTTTCAGAAAGCACACTACTTTTGCCTTGGGTATTAGAAGACAGATGTTTACACTAAAGAATTTGCAATGCTTTGCAAAACAACATATTAAATGATTTGATTCCTAGAGTAACTCATTTCCTTTATGTGACAGGCAGAGATCAGCACATATTAAACACGTTTCTTACCAGAAAGTCATCCTGTTGCTCACCGTTACAATTTTCTGCGGTGTTTACTCTATTTACAAGTTGATAAAGAGTTTTATCAGTGATTACCATGTGATGTCAACAAGAGCAGCTGCTGTTGTTAGGTGCCTTCAAGTAAGGCTACTGTAGTTTTTTTGAAAGTTAAATTTTGTATATTTAGTCAAAGTGTAAAATAGTGATTTTAGTAGAATAATGGAGGCATATTGGCTAAAATCTTTCAAGTTAATTTTGAGACCACATGAGATAATCAAATATGTATTTAATTTCAAGTGATTTCACCAAATTTTTCCATTTATAATACTTTTTTTGGTACTTCTATTTTGTATAATCAGAAGGAAGATCTCTCTCCAAACATTACTTTTTAAATTTAAAAAAGGGTATTCAGAAAGAAGGAAGAATCTGATACTAAAAGTCTCCTTTATTGACTCTAATATTTTTGTTTGATTAAATATAAAACATGACTATATTTTCTCCATTTAAAAAAACAGAAAGAGGAAAGCACTAAATTTTAAAAATAGCAAAAATTGTATTTTCAGGAGCAAGAATTCTGTTTGTGGGAAAATCAAATTCCATTGTGTACAGTGATCCTCCCATTCTGTTTACATTGTGCTATGGGATCTGAAGCAATTAGCCTGAAATGTGGTAAACTGATAGTGAGGATATCCTGCAACATGACACATTGAGCAGATTCAGAATGGCCTTCTCCAGGCATATTAAAAATACATTAAAATTTTAGGTAAAATTTTAAAAAATCCGTCACACTCAAAAAAAAAAAAGTAAAACAAAAGAAAAAAACCGTAACTTTTAGAAGTGAAGAGAAAATTCAAAAATTCTGAGGTAAGAGCAATGCCATATCAGATAAAATTTAGGTTTCAGGCATTGCTTTTTTTTTTTTTTTAATTTTTATTGGAGTATCATTGATTTACAATGTTGTGTTAGTTTCAGGTGTACAGCAAAGTGAATCTGTTATACATATACATATATACACTTTTTTAAAATTTCAGATTATTTTCCCATATAGGCCATTACAGAGTATTGAGTAGAGTTCCCTGTGCTATATAGCTGATTCTTATTAGTTATCTATTTTATATATAGTTGTGTCAGGCATCACTTTTTAATCTGAGGATGGTGACCTATCAGTGATTACTGAAATCAGTCTAGTGGGTTGTGTCAGGAAGAAAAAATTCTGAATATTAAAATTAGGTGAAAATATTACTTAGATTACTCTTAGTAGAGTACTTGGGTTGAACCTTTATTGAGGTTTTATTGACTAGGCTATTTTCTAATGGCATATATGCATATATGCAGAAATTAACTTGTAGATTTTTATTTAGGAAAGATGGGAATAATTGACTACACTAGATAAAACAACACCAAGAGTTACAGTTTTTGCCGTGTAGGTCATTAACCAGTTTATATCTTACCTAGAGATTTTATTCTAACATACCTTTCTAAAATTTCATATTCATGGTTTCATTTGAACCTGTCTTAATATCTTACTAGCTCCCTTATAAATAGGGTAAATAAAACGATCAAAGCATATTTATTTTTTTATTTGAATAAGTTTTGGTCCAACTTTTGGAAATTTACTTGAAGAGCTGTGAGTAACATTAATTAGAATAAATTTCTTATGATAAAGATGTTTTATTTTTGGAAACATGGTTGGTTGTGTGTGTGAGTACTAGATCACAATATAAATGAAAATTTCTTACTATTACAAAGCCACTGTTCTAGGGTCTAGGGTTTGTGTTGTTAATGCCCATCAAAATATTTTACAAAAATCTATTGGCAGATGTTGAGAACTAAGCTCCTTGTCAAAAGCTAGAAGCATGAAAAAGCTGTATTTTCTGTGAAACCAGACCTAGAAAAACCTCTTTCTGGCCCAACAAGGCAGAAATGTACTTTTTCGTTCATCCAGCCACAGGTAGGGAAAAAGAAGTCACCAAAGAAAAATTTAAAACAGAAACTTAAGTTATGAAAATGCATGGGGGGGTGGGTTCTAAATCTATACCATATGATTATGTAAGAACACCAACTGTAGAAATAAACTTATAATTGATTTGGTCTTGAAATCTCCCCTGCAAAAACAAGTTCAGAAGTAATCTGTAAACATTTATCAGTAAGAACCTAACCCCAATAAAACCAAAATTAGTTTACAACAGAAAAGCTAAAATGACATATTAAATTATTTTAAAAGAAATTCAATATAAAAAAACACAAAGTAATTAGCATAACAGTAAGTAGAGAACATAGAACTTTCTAAATTATATTATAAAATAAATATATATGAAGAATGAAGAAAACATTTTAAAAAGAGGCACTTTTACAAAAAGAATGGACAATATTAAAAAAAAGTCAATGGGTTTAATATTGAAAGTAGGTGTATTACTTTATCTTTAAGATTTAGGTTGGTCGAAATACTAGATATTTAACTACAAAACTCAACAAACTAGAGCTTAGAAGATATGCTGGTGTGAATAAGAGAACCTGTATGAATAATTTTGTTCCGCATTTAGTAGGTGTGGAACCCTGGGTGATTTACTTAACCCTCCACGACTCGCATGTCTCTTTTATTAATAATACCCATAGAGCTGTTACAAGGATATTTACTGTTAAAAACAAAAACAAACAAAAAATATAAATAAAATATATAATAGCATCTGGAAAAGTTCTTAGGTATAAATATTATTAATATTATCATCATCATTCAACTCCTCAGAGAAGTTAATTCTGATACATATAGAGATATCACTATTTACCTAGAGAAAGTAAATTCTTCTGCATTGTTGTTATCTTTGTCTTTTAAGAAGACATTTCTTGTGAGATTATCTGAAACTAATTTACACTTAGTACAAACCAGCTGGATCATTGGTAGCATAAATTATAGCCAGATGGAATAAAAAGAACCAGAAACAAAATGTTTAGCTTTTCTGTTTTTATTAATTCTAAATTAATTCTTTAAAATGGGTTGTTTGGGGGATTAAAACATTTTTATATTCACTTGTCTCTAACATAGATATTAATAGACCTATATCAAAGGTTAGTATAAGGATAAATTGTGAGTATGCATATAAAATGTGAAACTTCAAATATATTGAATAGGTTATATTTATTAAAACTTCAGTTATTTGTTTTCAACCATAGTGGGTCTCTGTTTTTGTCAGTAAACAATCTATGAAAGCATATGTAAAAAACATTCTAATTTTTAAATTAGTCACAAAATTTTTTCTAGTAGTTATTCAAATATTTTAAGAGGAATTCAGTTTCCTTCATTTTCTAAATAGAATAGATGAAATAAGATTCAGCCTTTTCTATCCACAGTTTAAAGGCTAATCTGACATATCTCCTGTTTTGATCAGAGTATACAGTTGATTTTGAATAACTTTATCTGTATTTTAGACTTTCTGGGAGATTTTATTTAGTTTTTCCTCTCATGTGTCACTTCTTATAATTCTTTAAAAATATTTTACATTATCAAAAGGTAAAATTTATTTTTTGAGTGAGTTTATCTATGACTGAATTTTAACATGTGAATACATTCATGTTAGAACCACCACAATCAGCACACAGAGCAATTCCATCACCACCGGTAGCTCCATCATGCTATTCCTGTATAGGCCACACACTCGTTTCAACCCTATCCACTGACAATCACTATTCTGAGCTCTATCATTATGATTTTGTCATTTTTAGAATGTCATAAAAGAGAATCATAAAGTATGTAATTTTTGAGATTGGCTTCTTTTATTCATTATAATTCCTTTGAGATTTGTCCAAATTGTTGGGTGTGTCAACAGTTTATTCCCTTTTTTAAAAAAAAAATTATAGAGTAGTATTCTCTTGTTAAGATGTACCAAAGTTTATTTATCCATTCACCCATTGAGGGAGATGTGGGTTATTTCCTGCTTGAGGAAATTATGAATAGACCTAGAATACAGGTATAGCTGAGAGGCTGCAGCTACTACTAACTTTGTGCCCTTCTTGTCCAAATTGCATGATTTGCAGTAGCATCTGAGAGGAAAGAGAATCAATGTATTCATCTTTGCTGCTCAACTATTTGAAAAAATACTGATGTACTGATATGTCCTTGAGCAATCTGTAACCTGGAAAAAGCCAAGCAGCCATTGAAATAAAATGTACAATAAGGGAGAGGCCTGTCCTTCTGGGTCTCAATCATCAGGAGGAAATGCAGTTTTAGGCAAAGTACATGATTAAAACTATGAGTTCTGCCCTAGGCTAATTGTAACATTGTAGGTAGAAAGGCCTACAGTGACATAACCTGGAAGAACTCAATTCTAAATATGAAAGACCCATATGTAAGTTTAGTGCTGTCCCCAGCACTACAGTAACATTCTCTGTTACAATTGGAGAAATCACTGAGAAACTAAGAAACAATGTTGTATTTGAAAAAGAATGTGAAGTTTAATATTTTACTTTAAATGATAAATCCTCCAACTGCAATTGTTATTAATATTTGAACAACTTTTTAATGTTTCAACAAGCAATAGTTTTCTTTAGAAATAAAACTGGATTTATTTTGTAATATTAAGGCATTGCTTTATAGAAATCTCTGGCATTAGAATGACACTAGTCTACATTATTTTGTGTCATCAGGATCCTCTAGCAAAGATTCTATCTTAAATTCTAAAAAAAGGAAAAACATGTTACACTTTAGCAATTTTACAATTGCTGTAGTGCTTAAGAGCTAATGGTATATTTGTACTAGATTGCTTGACCCACAAAAAACATTTTCAGACTAATGATCTGAAGAGTAAACATGTCAATATAAAATTGTTAGTTTCTTATTTCATTTAAAATAACATTTGCTTTGACATTGAGAATATTTGGATTTACAATGTAAAATTAATAAAATATTTTTCTGACGTTTTTAATGTTAAAAAATATTGGGAAACACTTCATGTTCCACAAACTGAATTCTGATGATTATTTTCATAGTTTAATACTAAATCTTTCAAGTTCCCGCATCATTTGATGCTTTTCCTTATATTTATATACGAAACATGCAGAGGGACTTTGGTTTCTCTGCACTGAATGCTCTCCAGGTATTTGGTGCTATTAAGTTATAATGTCATACCTCATGCTAGCTCATAGAAATATGTTTTTACTCATAATAATATAGTTTATATTGGAGTATATAACAAAGTGAATATAAATCATTTTATATTTATCAATTTTTTTCATTATACTATGCATGTGAAAAATAGAAATAATAAGAATAATAAGACAAAATACAATTTCTCATTTTTATATTCAGTTCTTGGTTTGACGATCACTGGTAACTGCACAGAAATGTGTAAATGAACCAATCAGGGTTAGGAAAAAACATGGTTTTATACATGTTAATTATAATATCCTAATTTTTCTCTAAAATTCAATTAGGTCTTCATTTAGGTATATATTGAGAAGTGTCTATTGCACGTGGCCGAAGAATGTTTAATTTGAATCTTCTGTGAATCACCATAACTAAAATTACCAGAATCTTACTTCCGTGTTGATATAGCTTTAGTAAAATTCATCTGAAAAAAATAAATCTTCCAAGGCAACTGCAATATGAAACAATCCTGCTGCAAATATCTTGAAGATAAAATTATTTAAAATAGCTCTGGACTCGTAAGTGTTAGCATCTGTTCTCACCAAATCTTAATCAACTATTGGGATAAAGTAGCCACAGAGAGCTAGACTATGTTTGAAGTTCATTGTCCTAGTCCTACTATCAGAGGTACAGGTGAACCTCATTTGGGTATATGAATAGCAGCTTGTGCCAGGTTTTAGCAGTCACCATAATCTCAGGGATTATATGCAGAATTGTTATTTTACCTGAAGAAATAAGTGAGCAAAGAATAGGGTAGCAAGTCTGATATGTCAGTCTTAAAATATACTGAGTGGAAAGAACAGGAATCAAGTTCAGATGATAAAATTGAATTCAGGAATCAGGCTCAATTTCTAAGCATGTAAAAAATCTTACAGTAAATAAAGAATAATATCTCATCAGGCATATTTGAAGTACTTCTGCATTGCCCTCAATTGTTGCCAATTTGGTATTACTCCATCATTAATAAATAAATAGATAAGAAATAATAGTACATATTTATGTTTTTTAATTCGGAAAACACATTTATATGTGGACTTGATTCCTGGAGAAATAAAAACTCAGATTAAATTTAAGATGAGGACACTGAATAACTAGAATGCACTGATTATTGAATGAAAGTAATATGAAACAGAATATATAAAGAAATGATTGATGTATTATCAGCAATCCAGAAAAAGTGAAATGTTCAAGCATACTTCTTTATTCACTTAATAAATATTTATTGAGAATCTACTTTGTTAGGCACAAAGACAGGGTCTAGTTACTCCAGGAGTTAAAACACTAGTGGAAGACCTATATTTACAATCTTCAATGGCTGAACTTCTATTGAAATAAAATTATGTGAAAATACTGAGTTGATTGTGTGGCACTTTTCATAGAACTATAATTTAAAAATTTTAAATTTGTATGGAAACACAAAAGACCTCGAATAGCCAAAACAATCTTGAGAAAGAAGAACAGAGCTAGAGGAATCACATTTCCTGACTTCAGACTATACTACAAAACTATAGTAATAAAAAAATGTATGGTAATGGCACCACTGACACATAGGTCAACAGAACAAGATAAAAAGCCCAGAAATAAACTCACGCTCTTATGGTCAATTAATCTATGACAAAAGAAGCAAAAATATACAATGGAGTAAAGACAGTCTCTTCAATAAGTAGTGCTGGGAAAACTGGACAGCTACATGTAAAAGAATGAAACTAGAATATTCTCTAACACCATATACAAAAATAAAGTCAAAATGGATTAAAGATCTAAATGTAAGACTGGATACTATAAAACTCCTAGAGGAAAATACAGGCAGAACACACTTTGACACAGATTGCAACAATATTGTTTTGGATCTGTCTCCTAGAGTCCTGGAAACAAAAGCAAAAATAAACAAATGGGACTTGTTTAAACTTAAAAACTTTTGCACAGCAAAGGAAGCCATAAACAAAATGAAAGCAACCTAATGAATGGGAGAAAATATTTGCAAACAATGCAACTGACAAGGGATTAATTTCCAAATTATACAAACAGCTTATACAGCTCAATATGAAAAAAAAAAAAAATGAACTCAGTTGAAAAATGGGCCGAACACCTAAATAGACATTTCTCCATAGAGATGGCCAAAAAGCACGTGAAAAGATGTTCAACATCACTAGTTATTAGAGATATGAAAATCAAAACTACAATGAGGTATCACCTCACACAAATCAAAATGGCCATCACCAAGAAGTCTATAAATAATAAATGCTGGAAAGGGTGTGTAGAAAAAGGAACCCTCCCACACTGTTGATGGGAATGTAAATTGGTAGAGCCAATATGGAAAACAGTATGGAAGTTCCTTAAAAAACTAAAAATAGAGCTATCATATGATCTAGCAATCCTACTCTTGGGCACATATCTGGAGAAAACCATAATTCGAAAAGGTACTGCACCCCAATGTTCATAGCAGCACTATTTACAATAGCCAAGACATGGAAGCAGCCTAAATGTCCATTGACAGAAGAATGGATAAAGAAAATGTGGCATGTATTATACAATGGAATAATACTTTGACTTTGGATATTTCCTATATACTCCTTTCTCATAGAGAGTCTATGTCTTGCAACCCTCAGTTGTAATCCATTGTTACAATGAAGGCTTGTTGGTGTAGTGGTAAGGTGTAGAGAGTAAGAAATGTATATTCATCTGATTACTTCTCAGTATTTCAGTGTGTCTGTGTCTCAGGGGTGTGGCACTTTCTTTCCCTCTTCCAGAAGTATCACTTTTTTTTTTTACCTGCTACGTTCTACTCCTTTCCCTGGCTGCAGCATTCCTAATCTATTTTCATAAGAATATTTTCTCAGAACAGAATGATTAAGTTGAAAATCAACAATAAAAATATTGTTAAGTTTTCTAAAAAAAATTATGATGCAACCCAACATATCAAAACCTGGGAAATTCAGCTGAAGCAGTACTTAGGAAATATGCTATCTTTGATCCGTATTGTAAAAAAAAAGATGGAATCTAAAAATAATACAAATGAGTGTATATGCAAAACAGAAACAGACTCACAGATACAGAAAACAAACTTATGGTTACCAAAGGGAAGAGGGAAGCAGGGAGGGACAAATTAGGGGTATTGGATTAACAGATACAAACTACTATGTATGAAATATATAAGCAACAAGGATATAGTGTATAGCACAGGGAATTATAGCCATTATCTTGTAATAACCTATAATGGAGTATAACCTGCAAAAACGCTGAGCACTATGCTGTACATCTGAAACTAATATAATATTGTAGATCAACTATACTTCAATAATAAAAATTAATGGAAAACAAAAAAGTAGGGGAAAATCAATGATATAAACATTACCTCAAAAAATCAAATCCAAGCAAAATAGAAAGTAGGATCTAAGAATGAAATATAAGAAATAAATGAAAAATGAGAAAGCTATATAATAGGGATAGACAGATAGATTGATAGATAGATGCTACATAGATAGATATAGATACTTTTTCCTTTAAGTTTCCAGTGCAGAACATTGTTGGAAAAAATATACTTGGAAAGTAGTAATTACAATTTCAGATAAGCATATTATATATAATATTGTTCAGTCTAGGCATGAATTAAAAACATACAAACAAAACTGCATTTGCTTAGATAAAATATTCATGAAATAAGAATTTTAAAAGGAAATATCAAACATCTCTTCTGTATTTACGAAAAATTATAAGCAGCACAGAATATATTATTTTTGATGACCCAAAGTCTTAGCATTATAAATATGCTGCCTTAATATGCATACTTACATGCCCAATTATGAATTCTTAAATTCATTATTCAATATTCAATTTGAATTAAGTTTTACACTTTAGAATAAATCAAAGAGTTTAAATTGTATTAATTAAATCAATGGATTTTAAATCAATTACTTACCCAATGATTTTGGTCAAGTATTTTAAGAAAATTAAAAAATACGTTTTGAAGTATATAAGAAGAAAAATTTGTTTTACTCTGTAAGAATTAAAAAGACTAAAAAAAAATGCTATCTTTAAACTGAAGCTAATTTTTAGAAATGTTTTATATTAATGAGGATTCAGCAAAGAAAAACAATTAGAATAAATATGTATGTGATGAAAACTTTAAAAACGGATGGTGAAGAAAAAGGAAGCCCTACATGTCATGATGGAATGGTATTTGTGAGCCTATTAATGTCGAAGTTCAAAGCAACTTCCCATAACGTTCAGAAATCAATAACTTCAAAGTATACTTATTTCTTAAAGAAAATCAAGTCTCAACCAAGAACAAATAAAAAATATTAATTTTATTGAAGCTCTCCTTAATAATTATCTGATTAGCTTTTCTCTTCAAGGAAGTAGGAGTTCCCTTTGGCACCATAGGGATAAAAAATTAAATAGGTTTAATTTTTGGACCTTATTGCTAACATTTTATTGGAGCTCAATAAGCTCTCTCTAGTTCTCTACTTCCTGTATAAGTATATTTATAGCAAATAGTCCAAAGGCTATTAAAATTGAGTCATGTTAATAACTCATAAAATTATTGAAAATTTATGTTAGCATGGTAATATTTTCAAATAATTATCTTTTAGAAGAATAAATTTGAATATTTCAATGGTTCATCAGTGTCCAGTTTTAAATTTTTCTGACCCAGGTATATGAAAATTCTTTCCTGAAATTTTCTATAGAAATAGGCATGAAGTAGAGAATACATATTTACATTTGGTATTATTTTGATTTGTCATTTCAACCTACGTCAATCCTTAGTATGTGAAAACATCAGGAGAGTCATCAGCTGGTAAAAATAAGACCTGTGGACATGACTTCATTTCTTCTATTATTTAAGGAAACATATCATAATTTATTAACTGAAGAAGCCAGATTATTCAGAGCCTTATTAATGTAACAGCACCAAAAAAGCAAAGGGTACTGAGGAAATAAAATGAGATGCCTGAAGTATACACTAATTTTTTTTCCTAATTTTTAAGGGCACTAACATTTTCCTTTTCTATTTACAAACAATATATTTCTGATGATATATTTAAATTTTAGTGTCCATGCAGTTGCCAAATCCTCAGTAGGTAAGTGTTTCTTCAATTGAATATTTTATTAATTCTATGAAAATATTGGTAACATATAAATAAAAACTTCCAGGTTTGTGTTCAAATTTTCAAATTGTCATCTCAGTCTAGATTTTAATAATTGCAAATTTTTATCAAAAATTGGTGATACTTTTATCTGAAATGTTAAATTAATGTTCACTTTTGAAAATGTTCATTTTTGAAAGTTCAATACCAGCACATCCAACTCATAGCAAAATACTATTTTCTTTGCAGAAGTCTTTGCAACACCATGATTTCAGAAGAACTAGATAGCAGTATTTATTTTGCTTTTGTTTGTTTGTTTTAGGGACAGATTAATAATCATTGGCAGGAATGTTTTCTCTTGCATACCTTCCAAACCCATGGTAATAGTTCTATTTCAAAGGATCTTTTAAAATTCCAGCTACTGGAAATTAATGAAGCATCTTAAGACAAAGGGATAATTTATAGACACAATTTGAATCATGTTAGGAAAAAAAAGGGCATGTAAAAATGTCACATGATGTTAGTAGACTTCTACAATATTACTTCAGAGAATAGATGAATTGAATGGATTTGCTTGGTAGAATACCACATTTGAACTTCATGGAGAAAACTATTTTTTCTGAGTTTGACAATTAGCTTATGTAGAGGAGATATGAACAAGTAACAGCCATTAATTTTAATTGATACTTATTTACATATTTGATTTTTCTTTAATAATAACCAAGTAAATGGTCAAACAAGCAGAAGCAGCCAGTGATTGCATGTTGGGTATATTTTTAAGTATTCACTAAAGTACAATTGATTTCAAAAACTGGTGTTTTTATGAAACTGAAAATAGAACTTAAAAAATTAATTATATGATAATTCTGGAGCCATATAAACTTTAATAGACCAATAAAGACTGAGCTATTCATCATAAGCCTTAACTATAAATGTTGCATCAAGAAATTAGAAATATACTTATTTCAAAAATATCTCTATAAGTAAGTAGAATGAGAGCAAGCCAAAAATTCATCTTGCTGTGACAAACCACTGTCATGGAAAGCATCAAACCAGTGTATCAGAAAACGCCTGCAAGCAGCAATTCTGGATGCTCTTATTAGGAGAGTTACTGCAGGTGACATCTATTCCATACTCAAATGTCATAAAGACAATGGTGCAAAGGGAGAGTCAGCACTGGGTCAGAAGATACTGAAAAGTAGATTTAGAAGATGTCAGCATAAATGTAGTAGTAAAACTCATGAGCATGAATGATGGTGCCCTCAAGAAGCATATAAATAGAAACATGTTGAAGTGGAATTCTGAATTATCCCTGTGTGATTCCCTGAATAACCTAGGTAATACTAATTTAATACAACCACATAACACTTTGTGAAAACTTAAACTTGTTACAGGATATGGCCAACAAAATTTCATATAAAAAACAAATATTTTAATTCATACAGATAATAGAAATAACTATGCCAGCAATTTACAGTGGGAAATGAGTTTTCAAATTTCAAAAAAAAAGATTTTGTTTCCATTTTATTTATTTAATCAATATTTGTATAGCATTTGTCATATGATAGGAATTGTTTTAAATGCTTTATAGATACTAACTCATTTAAAACATATAATAAACAGATATAACTCATGTGTTACTGAGGAAGAAACAGAGATTTTGTAACTTATCCAAAGTGTCATGACTAATCAGTGAAGGTGCTAGGCTGAAAACTCAGGGTCTTGCTACACTCTGCAGAAGAGCATAAATGATTATGAAATTAATAGTATCTGATGGTAAAACAAAAGTCAAAACAGTGCATAAGGATTTGTTCCAAAACAGTACTTGTAATGTTCTCCATGGAAAGAAGCTAGAACTGAGGATGAATCTATCATGAGCTTGAATGTAATTTTTTTGTAGCAGTTATGAGTCTTAGAATAACATTTTGCTGCTGTGGCAGATGACATTGGTGTAAAGTAGAAAAAATAAGCCACACTATTTGAAATCCCCATAATTTTCCCACATTAAAAATCAATGTTAGTAGGTTTAGGTTAATCAATTCATTGCAATTTGCCAAGGACATTTCTGGCTTGTAGTGCTGAAAGTCCAGCATCCTGAGAGCTTCACAAATCCCAGGCAGATAGGGGCAGTTCACCACTCTCTCCACAGTCAAAGGGAACAGACATTGGCTATGTGCCACTTTCTGGTGAAAAACACTGGTGAAAAACATTATAAAGCCATCAAGATATATGCATCTGTTACCACATTTTCTAGATGTTTGTCTATATTTTTCATTTTAGAAACTAATTTGGTGGGATCTCTGCTGCAGGACAGAATGGAGTAACTTGTGGATTCCCCAGAAAAACTAGAAAAGCTATATTAAGAAAATCTGTTTAAAGACATCAGAGAAGTATTGAAGCCTCTGATAAGGAAGGAGCCATGTTTCTGGTGAGGGGATTATGGCAGAGGGCTGAAATGACGTTTTGAAATAACTTTTACTTCACAGGGGTACTTGCCAATCTGGGCCTAAGATATAAGACTTGGAATCTAAACTTTTCCTAAGCAAAGGGCCTCCCTAGGTTTAGGGAAATCAGAAAAGATACATGTGTTCTTTGCTGGCTAGAGTACAAGATTACAGAATGAAAGCCAAAATCCTGATGAGAAGGAAGAGGTGGAAAACTCATTCTGACAATAAGACTATCTCTCTTAATATATATATTAATTATATATATATACAAATGACATAAATATTGTATAATTTTAAAGTTACATAGAGTTAGGTCTTAAAAACCCAAGCAAAAAGCCTCTGGAAGACAGATCATAGCATTTCTGCAGTCTCACCTAGTGGAGAGAAAAAGGATTAAAGATCAGAGCCCTCTAATTTGGGGCCTGGAAGAGTATGCTTTAGGAATAGGAAGATTAGAGATAGACATGACATAACCAAACCTGAGTAACCCACGGTTGTCTCCCAACAACCATTTTTGAAATATAGCAATAAATGCTGTATGCTAGATCTACAAAGGAGTGGTTCCACTTATATTTCGGTACAATAAAAACTCAAGCAATTTACAATTTATTCAGGAAGATAAACACATGCCAAGAACCCTAAGAAAGCTTACTTATAACTGAGGTGCACTTCTTTTCTTGTCTAGAGTTTAGACGACTTCCTAATTTATAACAGCTACATATACAGGTTACTGTGAACTCACCACATTGAATTCTAGTGTAAAATGCTACACAGCATTGTTAACCTTAGAAAAATGCATATTTGGAAGAGCACTCTTTTGTTTTCCTTACTGTTGCAGAGGATATTGATTTTCTTTCCATGTAAGTCTCTGTGGGATTTATGTTTGAACTGAAAATTTTGCTGTGTTGAATTTACATTGAGGTGATGCTCAGTACTCCTTAGATGGTGGACCATCATTCTGTGTGTACTTACTTGCTAGGCTTAAAAAATTGATCTATTTTTTCATGGATATTAAAATAAGTCCATTATTACAAACAATATAACTAGTCCCAAATTACCTAAAGTTTATATTTTTTAATGTGATGCTTGTAGGTTTTTTTTTTAACTGTGTTGTAAAATAGCATTTACCTTATTAATTCAGTTAAATAAATATTTATGAGCAAATTCTATGTATCAGAAACTTTTAAGGGATGGTTTCTATTTTCAACAAGATCATTTATATAATGATGATCGTTGCTTTTTTGTAAACCTTCTGCAAATTGATAGCTGAAGCCAACATTGTTCCTTCACAATGCATGCTTTCATTTTCTCTCTGAGTCTTTCTGTTTCTCTTTTGAAATGTGTCACCTCTTCAAGGTTATTGGCACCAAGCTCCATTACTTCCTAGGAAAATCAATGTAGTCACTAAAACAAATGTTATGATGAGATACATCACTGCACTGTGAAAGACAACCAGAAAACAGCCAGATCCAGTTGGTCTCACAGTAAAAAATAGTTTGAAAACAAAAGTGAAACAAATTGCTTGTAACCTCATCATCCATGGTAAAATGAGCTCTTCAATGTTCCCCACCTCAGGGTCACAAGAGTTGATTCTCTTTCAGATGGAAAGTAAGAACTTGGATGAAAGCATCTGCCTGTGACATATACTAACCAGAAAGAAACTTCAGGAGTGAGTTTCTGTTAAAAGTTTTGTGACAATTTAAGCACCAAAAATCAATAGGTTAGTGTCTTGTAGCAACTACTGTGATTTTTTCTTTCTTAGAGATTGTTTACAAAAACAACAATTTATAACCAAAACAAGCACTGCTTGAATTGAAGTCAATATCAACTAAGATTACTTGCATCAAATCTCCATAAAACTATAGCTCATCACTCTAAAACCATTGATCTGTCAACAATCATTTTCTCTGGAACCTCACCTGTGTCTTTATAAACTTGTGAAATTATAATACAATTCCCAGAAATATTTTGAAACCAAAAACCACCCTGAAAACAAAAAAATGATTATAATATTATTATATTAGCATAAATCCTTGAAAATTTTCAAAATATCATTCTTCTTAATATTTGAAAGTTATTTTAAGAACATCAAATATTAGATCTTTTGCTTTTAAAACTATTCTATTTGACTTCATATTAAAATATAGCATTCAAATAAAAATTCAATATTTTTCTTATGTATGTCTCATTGTAAAGTGTACATCATCAATTGGAAGAATGTTTACTAAACCCAAAACTATACCAAAATGCAAACGTCATTTACTTTAAGTCCTTGCATTGTAGCATTTTCTAAACTATGCAGAATGATATAATTTATGCCTATTAAATTGTTTTAAAATACATATATAACATAAATAACTATGAAATTAGGACATTTTGTTGCCGTTTAATGTGTCTAACTTGCAAGTCATTATTCTGCCCCACATCTCTCTTCTACTGTTGGTACTTGTTGGGAGGTGTCCTCTTTTCTACTTCTAACTTATCTTTCCACATCATTTTCCATCCAAATATCCTAGAACACTTTGACTTGATTCTCATAAGACTATACAACTAACAATCCCTCTTTATTGTAGTTATCTATTGATTCTTGAGATACCACCTGTAACTCCTTGAAGGCTTCTCTGTCACTACTTTCTGCATTATCCCTGTTACATATCTTGGGGTTTTAAATATCCACAAAGATAGTGCTTTCAGCAACTGTCACCTCAATTCTGTGACCTCCTCTCTTACAAATACTATCTAACTTTTGATCTCACTCCCACTCACTTCTATGATCATTCATTAGTTCTTATCATTTCCTAAAACATCACCTCCTTCAACAACTTATTTCCAGCATTCAACTGTTTACTAAAACCTTCTAAATTTCAAGTTATTCTCAAATCATTGTACCCTGATTCCAAAATCCTTTCACCTTACTAATAAGACTTTTACACATTGTTTTTCTTAACCTTTTATTGTTTCTGACTAATATTTTCATTTACCACTCTTTCCATTTCCCCTAAATGCTGCAGGGAATCATTAGGAGAATCATTAAAGTTACTTCTTTACATTGATTCTTTTACACTTTAAACTGAATTCTACTTCTATGCTTGGAAAATCTAGAACACTATGAATTTTTTTTGGGGGGGGAGGGCATAACTCAGCCCATAATGTCCACTACTGGAATTGACAATCTTCCTTTTCAAAACTTCCCAGTTCACCTTTACCAAGGATGCAGAATGTATTAGGTATTTTAGTACTTAAAATGAGACTTTGTGCATTGTAGAGATGATATGATACAAAAAATTATTTACTTGTGGAAAAAAAATATAAACATAGTTTATATGCTTAATTTTTGTTTATGTGGGCAAACTTGTGTTAAATATGCTTACAGGGGCTTCCCTGGTGGCACAGTGGTTGAGAATCTGCCTGTCAATGCAGGGGACACAGGTTCGAGCCCTGGTCTGGGAAGATCCCACATGCCGCGGAGCAACTAGGCCCGTGAGCCACAATTACTGAGCCTGCGCGTCTGGAGCCTGTGCTCCGCAACAAGAGAGGTCACGATAGTGAGAGGCCCACGCATCGCAATGAAGAGTGGCCCCCACTTGCCGCAACTAGAGAAAGTCCTCGCACAGAAACGAAGACCCAACACAGCCATAAATAAATAAACAAATAAATAAAAATAAAAATAAAAATCCTCAACAAAATGTTTGCAAACCAAATTCAACAATACATTAAAGGGATCAATCCATGTATCTATGGTCAAATAATCTATGACAAAGCAGGCAAGAATATACAATGGAAAATACAAAGGCAGTCTCTTCAATGAACGGTGCTGTAAAACAATGAGATAGGGCACTCCCTCACATCATATACAAAGATAAACTCAAAATGTTTTAAAGACTTAAATGTAAGACCTGAAACCATTAAACTCCGAGAAGAGAACATACAGAACACTCTTTGACATAAATCATACCAATATATATTTGGATCAGTTTCATAAGGCTAAAAAAATAAAATTAAACATAAGCAAATGGGACTTAATTAAACTTAATAGTTTTCCACAGCAAAGAAAATCTTCTAAACAAAACAAAAACAACCTATGAAATATTTGCAAATGATGTGACCAACAAGGGGTTAATATCCAAAATATATAAACAGCTCATACAACTCATCATCAAAACAAACAAACAAACAAACATCCCAATCAAAAAATGGGCAGAAGATCTGAATAGACATTTTTCCAAAGAAAATATGAGGATGGCTAAAAGGCACATGAAAAGATACTCAACATGACTAATTATTAGAGAAATGCAAGTCAAAACCACAATAAGGTATCACCTAACACCTGTCAGAATGCCTATCATAACAAATGTTGGTGAGAATGTGGAGAAAAGTGAACCATAGTACACTTTTGGTCAGAATGTAAATTTGTGCAGCCGCTGTGGAAAACAGTATGGAGGTTTCTCAAAATACTAAAAATAGAACTACCATATGATCTAGCAATTCCACTCCTGGGTAAATATCTGGACAAAAAACCCACTAATTTGAAAAGATGCATGCACTCCAGTGTTCATGGCAGCACTATTTACAAGAACTAAGACACAGAAATGACCCAAGTGTCTATACAAGAAAAATGGATTATGAAGAGTTGTTTTATATATATATATGTACATATATATGTATATGTATATATATGTATATCTATCTATCTATCTATCTATATATATATATACACACACATACATACAGACACAATGGAATATTAGTCATAAAAAGAATGAAATTCTGCTATTTGCAGCAGTGTGGATGGACCTGGAGCATATTATGCTTAGCAAAATAAATCAGAGAAAGACAGGGACATATATCACTTTATAAGCATCTAAAAAATAATCGAAATGAATGCATATGCAAAACAGAAACAGAATCACAGATACAGGAAACAAACTTGTGGTTACCAAAGGGGGGAGGGAAGTGGGGAGGGAAATTAGGGGTAATGGATTAACAGATACAAACTACTATGCATAACATCGATAAACAACAAGGATATATTGTACAGCACAGGGAAATATAGCCATTTTCTTCTAATAACTTATAATGGAGTATAATCTGCAAAAATACTAAATCACTATCCTGTATACCTGAAACTAATATAATATTGTAAATCAACTATAGTTCAATTTACAAAGAAAAGATCAATACATCATGATCAAGTGGGATTTATCCCAGGGATGCAAGGACCACTTAATATCTACAAATCAGTCAATATGATATACCACATTAATAAATTGAAGAATAAACATATGATCATCTCAATAGATGCAGAACAAGCTTTTGACAAAATTCAACATATTTTTGTGATAAAAATTCTCAACAAAGTGGGTATAGAGGGAACATACGTCAACATAATAAAGGCCATTTATATTAGCCCACAGCTAACCTCATACTCAGTTGTGAAAAGCTGAAACATTTCATCTAAGATCAGAAACAAGGCAAGGATGCCCACTCTCACCACTTTTATTAAACAGAGTACTGGAAGTCTTAGTCACAGCAATCAGACAAGAAAAATAAATAAAATGAATCCGAGTTGCAAAGGAAGATATAAAATTGTCACTGTTTGCAGATGACATGATAAAATACATAGAAAAATGCTAAAGATCTCACACACACACACACACACACACAAAACTAGTAATAGTCATCAATGAATTTGGTAACATTGAAGGATACAAAATTAATATACAGAAATCTGTTGCATTTCTATACACTAGTAATGAACAATCAGAAAGAGAAATTAAGAAAATCCCATTTACAATCACAGAAAAATTACATAGTAATAAATCTAACTAAGGTGTTAAAAGACCTGTACTCAGAAAACTATAAGACACTGATGAAGGAAATTGAAGAAAACACAAACAGATGAAAAGAGATACCGTGTACGTGGATTGGAAGAATTAACGTTTTTAAAATGACCGTACTATCCAAGGCAATCTACAGACTCGATGCAATCTTTATCAAAGCACCAATGGCATTCTTCATAGAATTGGAACAAATAATGCTAAAATTTTTATGGAAACATGAAAGACCCCAAATAGTCTAAACGATCTTGAGAAAGAAAAACACAGCTAGAGGTATCATGCGCCCTGATTTCAAACTATACTACAAATCTACAATAATCAAAACAGTATTGTACTGACACAAAAACAGACACATTGATGAATGGTATAGAATAGAGAGCCCATAAATGAACCAACATTTATATGGACAATTAATCTATGACAAAGAAAGCAAGAATTATCATGGGAAAAAGAGAGCCTCTTCAATAAATGGTGTTGGGAAAATGGGACAGCTACATGAAAAAGAGTTAAAATGGACTACTCTATCACACCATTCACAAAAAGAAATTCAAAATGGATTAAAGACTTAAATGTAAGACCTGAAACCATAAAAGTTTTAGAAGAAAACATAGGCAGTACTCTTTTTAATGTCAGTCTTAGTAATATGTTTTGGGATGTGTATCCTCAGGCAAGGGGAAAAAAAGCAAAAATAAATAAATGGGACACAAAACTAAAAAGAAGTTTTTGCACAGCAAGTGAAACTATGAACCAAACAAAAAGACCACCTACTGAATGGGAGAAAATATTTGCAAACAGAATATATGCCAAGCAGTTAATATTCAAAATATAAAAAGAACTATTACTACTCAACAGCAAAAAAACAAACATCCCAATCAAAAAAGGACAGAGGATCTAAGGAGATATTTTTCCAAAAAAGATATACAGATGGTCTACAGGCACATGAAAAGATGCTCAACATCAAATCAAAACCACAGTGAGATATAACCTCACACCTGTCAGAATAGCTATCATCAAAAAGTAAACAAATATCAAGTGTTGTGGAGGATGTAGAGAAAGGAAACCCTCCTGCACTGCTGGTGGGGATGTAAATTGGTGCAGCCACTATGAAAAACAGTATGGAGATTCCTCAATTAAAAGTAGAGCTACCTTCATTAACCTTTGCACAGTTTCTGTTTTTACCATTCCTTTCTATTTACTTATTATCTAGCAGGGTTTGAAAGGGAACAAGTTTCAGATTTCTTTATGACACAATGGTTCACCTACTAGGATATTTAGTTTTCAAGTCAATGCAATTCTCCTTCCTGTCCTTCCCAGAGGAAACTAAGCAAGAGGCTTAAATCTGCACAATCTTCCAGTTGTTTTGTCACCTCTTCCTAGAGAAATGTATTTTTCTACTTGGAGTGTCTTCCCAACTTCTTAGATTATTAGACTCATCTGTGGTAAACAATAATGCAAAAACCTATGTGTAGATAGATGTGACATTGACATAATAGCAGCAAAAGTGAGTGCTCTAAAAATTAGGCAGTTTCTGAAGTATTCTTTTAAAAATATTTATAGGATACTATGAAATTAGGTTTCTTTATATTTCCCTTCATTTTTCGTTCCTTTAAAGGTTCAGTAATAATCATTTTTTATTTAAAAGATCACCTACTGATAAACTGAATTTGAGTAACCACTAAAAAAAAATAGAGCTACCATATGACCCATTAATTCCACCCCTGGGTATTTATCTGAAGAAAACAAAAACTCTAACTAGGAAAGATATATGTATCCCTATGTTCATTGCAGCATTATTTACAATAGCCAAGATATAAAAGCAAACTAAATGCCCATTATAGATGAATGGATATAGAAGATGTAGTAAATACATACAATGGAATATTACTCAGCCATGAAAAAAATGAAAACTTGCCTTTTGCAATAACATGGACGAAGCTAGTGGGTATTATGCTAAGTAAGATAAGTCAGACAGAGAAAGACAAACATAGTGTTGTAGGTCATTAATACTTCAAAAACAAACAAACTCATTGCAAAGAGATCAGATTTGTTGTTTCCAGAGTCTGGGTTGGACAGTGGGGGAATTGGACGAAGGTAGTCAAAATGTCAGTTATAAGATAAGTAAGTATTAGGGATGTAATATAAAACATGATAAATATAAGTAACACAATATAATTGTATATTATATATGAAAGTTGTTAAGAAAGTAAATCGAGTTCTAATCAGGAGGAATTTTTTTTTCTATTTTTAAAATATTTTATCTATATGAGATGATGGATGTTCACTAACCTTACTGTGATAATCATTTCATGATGTATGTAAACCAAATCATTATACTGTACACGTAAACTTATACAGTGCTATATGCCAATTATAGCTCAGTAAAACTGTAAGAAAAAAATAAAAACTCAACTGGTAAAGTTCATGAACTATTAAAATAATGAAGTAATTAAAAAGAAAAAAGAATTTATGCTCTTTGAAAGATGCTACTAAGAAAATTAAACACATTATGCAGGCTGTAAGACAAATTTGCAAATCAAAAATCTGGTAAAAAATTGCACTCAAATATATAAATACTTTAAAATTCAATAGGAAAATACATTTTAAAATTGAGCAAAGATTTATACAAACACTTCATCAGAGAAGATATACAAATTGCAAATAAGAATACTAATATGTGCTAACCTAAAAGAGATACCACTGCACATATAGTAGAATACCTAAAATTTAAAAATCTGATCATACGTAGTGGTAACAATTATATGGAGGAACTGGAACTCTCATACAATGCTGGTATGAAGGTAAAATGGTTCAACCATTTTGAAAAATAGTTTATAGTTTTCTAAAAAGTTAATTATACAGTTTCCATTTGATTCTGTCATTCTTCTCTTAGGTATTTACCAAAGGGAAATGAAGGAATAATGCAAAGACATGCACACTAATGCTTAACATTTTAATCGTAGTAGCCAAAAACTATGAACAATCCAAATACCCATCAACAAATAAATAGGTAATAAAATTGTGCTATATCAAAAAAATGGAATATACAATTAAAAGGAATGAACCATTGATACATGCAACAATATGGATTACTCTCAGAACAATGTTGAGTGAAAGATGCCAGGTCAAATATATGTACTTTGTTATTCTATTTATGTAATTCTAGAAAATGCAACTAATTTACAGATAGAAAGAAGCCTAGATGGGGCAGGAGACTTGGAGGGTAGAGAGGAAATGACTATAGCAAGGCAAGAAGAAACTTCAAAGATTGGTGTGTTTATTATCTTGCAAATGGTTTCAAAATGATTTCATGGGTGTATACATATGTCAAAAATTATCAAATTATATGATTTACATATGTTCAATTTGTTATATATTAAGTATACCTTAAACTGTTAAAAACTAGTATAAGAGCACATTGCTATGGACCACAAGAGAAGAGAGAGATTCATAAAGAGTAGTTGATGAAGCTCTCAAAAGGCAAATGGAAAAATCTCTGATATTGTTCATTAGTGAATTTTCTATTAAAATGTATCATGTTTTATTCTAAATCTTGTGCTTTTCCTCCATATTTTTCAGTACACCATATTATGAATTTCAGGTAGAATAATAAAAAGCAATTATATTTCAAAGAACTTTCTGCTCCTATGTTCCAGAAGATACTTATGGGATATAATGACATACATTGCTATACCAAAGATTAACTTCATCTTACACTTTAAGACTAAAATGAACTCCTATGAGAAATATCAGAACATGGAAACTGAAGTTTCATACTTTGACTAGATGTAAATATGTAGGGATAGAATCAGATGAAATAAGATATAAGGAATGCATGATTTAAGCAAGGGATGCATTCCTGAATACCATATTAGACAAACTTGCATAAAATCAAGATTAATTTAAAAATAAACAAAGTAGAAAAATTGTCGCTTGGAGCCATAGAGCTTTTAACATGTTTTTTAAGTATAATTTTATCCTAGTTTCTTCCATTACAGAATAACTTTTAAAAAATTCTAAAATAATATTGGTGACGTGAGAGGTTTTTTACATTGTTCTATGTATGTGACCATATTCACAAAAATTTTCTTTTAAATGAGGGTTTTTTTCTTGATTAGAAATCAATGTAAACATTTTAGGAGGACCGGCAGACAGTATTTCTTAAACAACCATATTTATTTGCTTATTGCATATCTTGTTTTGTGAGGTGCTTGTTCAAATTTTTCATAGTTTTCCTTCTATAAATGTTACATAGTTTTACACACCATATTTAGGTTTATAAAGCATTTTGTGTTAATTTTTACAAACGTGTAAGATCTATGTTTAGGTTTTCACATCTGTAAAACAACTCAGGAAATGTGCATCAAATACTGTTATCTAGGTGCATCAGAGAGGAGCTAAAGCAAGGGATATGGGGGAGGGGCTTGTCCTGGGAAGGCCCCATATGGTCCTGCTCGGTTACAAGATGACCCAAGCATTGAGCATAGTGGGAAAAGCCTTTGAAATGGCTTTTACAAATATGTTCAAGGACAAAAGAAACATATGGTTATTATAATAAATGAACATACAGAAAATATTAGAAAATTAAACTAAAAATAAGCAAATAAAATTTTACAACTAAAAAGTACAATACTTGGAATAAAAACTAAAACAGTTGGAATTGACATTAGATTGGAAATGTCATCAGAAATATTCAGTGAATTTGAGATGGATCAATAGAAATTATCCAATATACATATCAGAGAGATCGAATATAAAAAGTTTTTAAAAAAGAAACAGGGCCTCAGAAACCAGCTGGATATTATTAAGTCATCACATCTGCATAAAATTGAATCCTCAGAAGTAGAGGACAGTGGGGAAAAAAGTGCAAAAATATATTTGAGGAAACAATGACTGTAAGATTTACATATTTAGTAAAAAATATAAATTAATATATCCAAGAATCTCAGCAAAGAGCAAGCAGGATAAATCCAAAAACAAATGCATACTAGGTACATAATTTTTCAAAATCAATGATATGAAGAAAAGCTTGAAAGAATCAAGAGAAAAATGGCATATTACATACAAAGGAAGAATGATATGAATAACAGCTGACTTTTCATCAAAGACAATAGAGGCCATAAAGATATTACAACATGTTTACATTTCTAAAATAATATGTCAACACAAAAAATCTATATCCAGAAAAATATACCCTTTCAACATGAAGACTAAATTTAAAAAAATAATCAGGGAAATAAGAATAGACAGTTTATTGTCAGTAGACCAGCGTACAGGGAATGTAAAGGAAATCTCTGAGTCTAAAGACATTGACACCAAACAGAAATTCAGAGCTACAAGAACTACTGAAGAGGTGCAGTAGGAGCAAATATTTTAGTAGATACAAAATTCTGTTTTATTACTTATGCACTTTCTTTAGAAACGTATGGCCATGTAAAGCAAAATTGATAATAGTGTATTATATTACACATAAAATGATACAATATTAAATAAAAGTAGGTTTTAATAAGTTAAAAATACACATTGGAATCCATAGATAAAATGAAATAAGTAAAATAAAATTTAATTTAATTCAATGCAGAGATATAGGTTAAAAGCCAATGAAGGAGTTAATCTGAATTACGATACATCTAAACAGTAAAGTGGGGTTCTGACATTGTCACTGATGGTCCCAAGCTAGTTGAGTCTTTTCCACCTCCTAGAGGTAGTGAAAATAAAAACAAATGGGACCTAATTAAAGCTTTTGCACAGCAAAAGAAACTACAAACAAAACAAAAAGACAACCTACAGAATGGCAGAAAATATTTGCAAACGAAGCAACCAACAAGGGATTAATCTCCAAAATATACAAACAGCTCACGCAGCTCAATGTCAAGAAAACAAACAACCCAATCAAAAAATGGGTGAAAGAGCTAAATAGACATTTCTCCAAAGAAGATATAAGGCATAAAAAGCACATGTGCCAAAAAACACATGGAAAGATGTGCAACATCACTAATTATTAGATAAATGCAAATCAAAATTACAATGAGGAATCACCTCACACCAGGCAGAATGGCCATCATCAAAAAATCTACAAACAATAAATGCTGGAGAGGGTGTGGAGAAATGGGAACCTCCTGCACTGTTGGTGGGAATGTAAATTGATTCAACCATTATGGAGAACAGTATGGAGCTTCCTTAAAAAACTAAAAATAGAGCTACCATATGATCCTACAATCCCACTTCTGGGCCTATATCAGGAGAATACCATAATTCGAAAAGATACATACGTCCCAATGTTCATTGCAGCACTATTTACAATAGCTCCAACATGGAAGCAACCTAAATGTACATCGATAGAGGAATGGATAAAGAAGATGTGGTACATATATACAATGGAATATTACTCAGCCATAATAAAAATGAACAAAATAATGTCATCTGAAGCAACATGGATGGACCCAGAGATTGTCATACTGAGTGAAGTAAGTCACACAGAGAAAGACAAATATATGATATCACTTATATGTGGAATCTAAAAAAATGATACAAATGAACTTATTTACAAAACAGAAATAGAGTCCCAGATGTAGAAAACAAACTTACGGTTACCGGGGGGAAAGGGTGGGGGGTGGAGGGATAAATTGGGAGATTGGGATTGACATGTACACACTACTATATGTAAAATAGATAACTAATAAGGACCTACTGTATAGCACAGGGAACTCTACTCAATACTCTGTAATGGCCCATATGGGAAAAGAATCTAAGAAAGAGTGGATATATGTATATGTAGAACTAATTCACTTTGCTGTACAACAGAAACTAACACAACATGTTATATCAACTATACTCCAATAAAACTTAAAAAAAAAATAAAATAAAATCACTGGTCAATGTGGCAGATGATAGGAAATGTGATGAATCACAAAAGTACACACATGCCTTTAATCAAAGTCATTTAAACATGTCTTGCTACAGCTCGCTACAGAAAGGCAAATGTATTAAGTGCCTAAAAGGAGGAAAGCAAGAAATATCTGTGAAGAAGACTGAAGGCTATCATTATTCCTATATAAAAGATTAAAAAAAAAAATTTCTAATCCTCTGTTAAAATTTTTACCAATTGTGGTAAGCAGAATAATTGCTCCTCCAAATGTATTAGGTCCAAATACCTGTAACATGAAAATAATTTCATGAGGAAAAAGTGTCTCTGCACACATGATTAGATGAGGACACTGAGATGGAAAGATTCCCTGGATTTTCCCTAAATGCAGTCACAAGTGGGGGAGTTAAAACACATTCTGTACAAGAGGGGAAGGCATTGTGATAATGGAGGCAGATAAGAATGAATGATGTGGTCACAGTCAAGGAATGCAGGCAGCTACCAGATGCTGGAAGAGGCAAGCAATGGATTTTCTCTTAGAGCCTCCTGGGCGAATATGGCCCTGCTGACACCTTGATTTCAACACAGTGAAAATGGTTTTGGACATTTGCCTTCCAGAACTGTGAAAGAATAAATTTCAGTTGTTTTAAGTCACCATTTGTGGTAGGTTGTTACAGAAGCTGCAGGAAACTAATTTACTAATTCTTTTCTAAAATATCTTGCTAATTAATTTATCTCTGTGTGACTCAACCAATTATCAAGAAACAAGTACCTGTGAATCACAGACAAGGTTAGAAAGTCTACTAATACCTTCATCTGAGATTATTTCTCTCTTACTCTTGTTTAAAGGTAACCATTATTCCAGATGCTATGAGTATAGTTTCCTTTTGTCTCTTTTAATCTCTATTTAAATAGAATAATACAAAAATATATTACTGTGTCTGGCTTCTTTTATTCAACATTAGGTTTATGAGGTTCATCAATGTGAATTTTTATTTCTGTATAGCATTTATATTATTGAGGCACCATAATTTATTTAAACACTCTGTAATGATAGAGTTTTGTGGGTCTTTTTGTTTTATGAATATTCTTGTATAGTCTTTATATAGATATGCACACACATATTTCTTCTTGGTATCTGCCTAGGAGTGGAATGGCTTGGTCACCGAATATGTGCATATTAAAAACATTTATGACAAATATTTTTCCAAGTCGTTTTACCAATTTACGTAACATCCCCCTCAAACCTCTCTCAGCAACATGTGAGCGTTCCAGTTGTTCCACAACTCCACTAACATTTGTTAGAGTGCTATTCTTGAACATGCTTGGAATTCTTATGACTTTTTGAAACCATGGTTTATTTTTGTTGTTGTTCCTTCTTTATTTTCCTTTGATAAAATTTCCTTTGAAATTTTAATTTCAAACACTGTGTTTTCCTTACTTGCAGTCAACTTTCATGTGAAATTCCAGTTACACACATTTTAAACTTTCTCACTTTATTTCCTACGTTTCTAACCCTCTTCTGTATTCTCTGTATTTTTGTTTCTTTTTGACTTTTATGAATATTTATTTCTTACATATTACCAATTCTCTAATCCTATTTTTGGTTCTCTCTACCTAGCTGATAAATCCATCCATTCAGTTCTTAATAGTGCATATTTTAATTTACTATTTTATATTTGGTATTTGGCTCCATTTAACTGCTTTCAAATTTCTTCTGAATTTATTAATACTGCATTGTATGTATCTATCATGATAAACAGAGTTATTTCAATGTCTGTGCCTGATTACTCCTATATACATTACTCCTATAACTCCTATTACTCTTATAACATTATCCTTGTGCATTGTGTGTATAGTTTGATGTCTCTCACAGTTTTCTTTTATGTCATGTTTTCACCTTGGATACCTAGTTATATTTGATTGAGTGCTGAGAATTCTTTATAACGAATTAGAGAAAAACATGAAGCTAAAAATGTTATTATCTTCTGTTGAAGAGATCTGACTCTCTTTCTCGTAGGAATCTAGGGCCATTAGCAAATTTTGATGATTTACCTAATCCAATTTTAGGGATTGAAATAATTAAAAGTTGGGCTTTCAGTCACGGTAATAGCATCTTCAATTAGTGTTTACCCTTACTGCTAGAGTGGGTCGTTTATAATCCTCATCTCCTCCAAATTCTGGGTTCCAATTTTGTTTAATCAATAGACCCAAAAGCTCATCACTGGATTTGATTAGATTCTTAGATATCTGTGCTGGATTGGAATAGACCCCTTGTATTAATTTTGTATTTCTGCTGTAACACATTACCACAAATTTGGTGGTTAAAACACACACACGTGTACTAAGTGTTCTAGAGGTTGGAAGCCTAAAATGGGTTTCACTGGGCTAAAATCAAGGTACCAGCTGGGCTGTTTCCTTCTGGGGACTCCAGGGAATAATTCAATTGTTTTTCTTTTTCTACCTTCCCCAGCCCACCTGAAGTCCTTGGCTCATAGACCCTCCTCAAATTTGAAAGCCAGCAACAGTGCATCTTCAAATTTCTCTCCACTCTGACAATGGTTACGTCTCATCTCATCTTCTTCTCTAACTCTCCTGCTTCCATTTACTGCTTGTAATGACGTTTGTCATTACATTTGACACACCCAGATAATCCAGGATAATATCCCCAATTTAAGATCCTTTACTTCTGAAAAGTCCCTTTTGCCATGCAACATATTTGTGTGTTTTCAGAATTAGGAGGTGAACATTTTTGGAGTGCCACTATTCCGCCTAACTTACCCTTACAGGGAAATTAAGCATAAACTGTGTTTGTCATTCTGTTTTCCTCTTTAAGGTTTTACCTCTAAAATTATTTAATGTCTTATTACCAATCCAATAGATTTAAACAGATTTAAAAATATTTCTTTTTTAAATTATATTTTTATATAATAAAATATGATATTAATTATATATTAATATTTTATATAATAAAATTTAACATATATTTTTCAAATATTTGTCAATTATTAATTTATTTGCTTATTATTGATTTATAAGACTTCTTTTAAAATTAAAAGAATAAGAATTACAAGAATTCTTTTAAAATTAAAATTATAAGTCTTTGCCAGAAACATATTGAAAAAAATTTCCCAGAATGTTCTTTGAATTTTAGTTTTATTAAAATGACTTTCAAAGACACATTTTAAAAAAGTTTATGGTTCATATTTTTTTATGGATATTAGGTATACGTCACCTTAGGGTTGAAGTATTAAAAAGCATTGTGTGATTTTTCATATTTTCTTCTCCTGCAGAAGAAAATGCTGAAGGCATGTGTTGGCCTGGAAGTATTATTAGAGGGAAATCCTCTTGTCAGCCATGCCTCAGGTTCCAAAGGGGCTGGAATAAGCCCACTTGCTGACCTGCATAACACAAAGAAGATATAGATTTGGTGTTTTAAAAACCACTGGTACTTTTTTATGGTGTGGGAAACGTATCTGTTTTGTTGCTGTTTTTCCCTTACAGTATCATATCCTGATACATACAAGATTTCATTCCAATTTTAATTTTCCAGGCATGTTCCACCAAGACCTGGATATCGAGTATAGAGTAAACGTCTCTGCTGTTATTTAGTTACTTTGCATTCATCCTTCCCTAGGACAATTACTCAGCTTCTTTCCCTGATAAAAGCATTTTTATTGCTGGGCTCCTTTCCTCAAGTTTGTGTATCAACATTGACAACAATTCAGTATCTACTGTAATTCAGGTAACTTCATTTCAGCCAAAAACCAAGAATGAAAATCATAACTCAAGTACTTTTACACTTTTAAATCTTTAGCTGCTGAAATATAAGCATGGCCCAAGATAATCTCAGTCAGTTCCACTTAAACTATAAGAATCCTCAAGGAACTTTCTACCACTGAATAAGTCCCCTTGCTATTGAATATTCTGGATCAGTAGAATGCTTTTAAATTCAGTATGGAATACCCATAACTGGACTTATGGAGTTTCACCTTCTGCCCCAGAAAGAAAGATTACATTCCCAGTGAGTTTTGAAAATGCTTTGGTCTGAGAGAAAAAGCCCTGGAGCATTTTGACTAGGAAGTTCCCTCCCAAGAAAGCCTTCTCATCAGTCCTCATTTTAGTTATTAAGTGCAGAGAGAACTCCTGAGGTTTTTGCTTTATGTAAAAACAAACAAGCAAAGACCAACAACCAACTGATTCTTTAATAAAATAGTGTCACATTATTTAGGGGCTTCCCTGGTGGCGCAGTGGCTGAGAATCTGCCTGCCAATGCAGGGGACACGGGTTCGAGCCCTGGTCTGGGAAGATCCCACATGCCGCGGAGCAACTGGGCCCGTGAGCCACAACTACTGAGCCTGCGTGTCTGGAGCCTGTGCCCCGCAACGGGAGGGGCCGCGATAGTGAGAGGCCCGCGCACCGCGATGAAGAGCAGCCCCCGCACCGCGATGAAGAGTGGCCCCCACTTGCCGCAACTAGAGAAAGCCCTCACACGAAAACTAAGAGACCCAACACAGTCATAAATAAATAAATAAAATAAATAAAGTATTTAAAAAAAAAAAAAAAAAAAAAAAAAATAGTGTCACATTATTTGGATAATAGTATTAAGAAATTCCCTGGAATGTTTGAAAATAGCAGCCTTCTAAACACCAAATAAGTAAAATAGTCCATAAATAACTCCTGTAGATTATGCCCCTATAAACAAAGAGCCCCAAAGTAATAAGTTTTAACTAAGAAATAACCGGGATCTTTCTTAATAGGGTAATAAATTCCAATGATAAATTAGCTGTATTTTTAAAGGTTTTAAATTCTAACAGGATTTATAATTAAGAAATTAGAAAATAATTACTGTTACAAATTAAGAGCAAAAAAGAAGAGTAGGAGCATTGGTTTTATAAAGCAGAAACAGAGATACTGAATAATAAATAATAAGCTATCATGTGAGTTTTGATATATAATCCTATTATATCACAGGTGAGGAAATTGGAGGGGCCTCAGAATATATCGTTATATGTTATTTATATGTTATTTATATGTAAATAAGATATATGCCTTTTGTCCACTTTTGTCAGTCATGTGGTTCATGTGAGTGTTTCAGTGAGTTGGTTTGTGGTTTTATAATTATAGTTTCCTATAAAATACCGCTTTAATAACAAATGATTTCTATTACAAGGGCAATGGTAATTACTATTTATCTTTCTATAGCATTGCAAAATGAAAAACATGTAGACTTAAGATCCTAGACTACTAATTCCTATCTTGAATAAACAAGGGCAAATGCTTTTTGGCATAAATAATTTTGAGCATTTCAAGTCTTGAAATATGATTTGCAATATATGCATACACAGGTACATACATTTATGTGTATGTGTGTGTGCATGTGTGTGTTTATATAGATATATATAGAGAGAGAGAGACAGAGAGAGAAGTTTGTTAATAAAGTACAAATTTTGAATGATATTTTCTACTTTCATCCATAAGTAACATTACTTAAACTATTAACTTGACAACTTTGTCAAGTTTTGAGAGGTCTTCATACAACCTGGATAACAATCCTTACTAGATATGTGTTTTGTAAATATTTTCCCATTGTCTGTGACTTGTCTTTTCATTCCTGTAACAGTATCTATAGTAGAGAAAAAGTTTTTAATTTTAATGAAATCAAAAATTCCAAGTTTTTTATTCAAATATTGTGCTTTTGGTGTTGTATCTGAAAAACCATCACCAAAGCTAAGATAACCTTGATATTCTTGTATGTTAACTTCTGGGGATTTTATAATTCTGTGTTAATTTACATTTAGGATATGATCCATTTTGAGTAAATTCTTATGAAGGGTGAAAATTCTGTCATGATTCATTTTTTTTTTTTTTTTGCATGTGGATGTCCAGTTGTTCCAGCATATTTATTGAAAAGATTATCCTCTGCCTATTGCACTGACTTTGCTGCTTCATTACAGACCATACTGCTATAAGTCAATTTCTGCACTCTATTCTGTTCTGATCATCTATTTGTCTACACTTTTGCCAGTTCCACACTCTCTTGATTACTGTAGATTTGCAGTAAACCTTGAAGACTGTCAGTTCTCTAACTTTGTCTTTTTCTTAAATATTGCATTGGGTATTCTGGGTCTTTTGCCTTTCTATGTAAATTTTAGAATCAGCTTGTATCTATCCACAAAATGACTTACTGGGATTTTCATTAAGAAGGGCACTGGAGAAATCTTATTTGTGTCCAAATAAGATCTATTATATTCATTAACATTCTACAAATTACTTAGATAAAAAAATAATACATGGAAATATTTTCTGAGTTTAAATTTTACAGCAGGTAATAAACATGTTATTATTCTCAAGCATTATGTAATTTGTGGTTGAGATGTGGTTTATTGTGTGTTGTGCATGAATGTGTATATGTATGTGAAAAAGAGAAAGACAGAGACATGCAGAGACAGCTATTTCTCTAACAAAACATTGTTTTAAATGAGATAACCAACTTTTGTATTTCAATTTCTAGTATGTTAACAGAGGCCAAGGACAAGGCAAATGCAAGATGCTGAAGATATTAAGGATAATAATAATTTGAAGCTGGAAACCTTAATTTTTAATAATATTTTAAATACAGAAGCCTGATTTAAATTCAATCCATATGAAAGACACGTCCATTTAGAAAAATGTATTATACCATTTTAATGTTTTCAAATTCAATTCCAGTGTGACTAATAGATTTATGACCAATCACTAAACTTTTATAATTGAAATAAATGTCCATATGTTAGATACCAACACTGATTTTAGCTTTGTGTGCAGGATGCTTTTCCATTTGAACTTGGAGCAGTGGTTAGGCAACCATCACTGCCCATTTATGAATCTAGAGAAAAATATTATTTTAGACTTATATGTCATTTAATCCAAAGGTCATATTTATACTAAAAGCTCTTTTCCTCTTCTCAGCTATCTTTTTTCATTTACAGAAATATTTCCATCTCATGCTCTTCAACAGGTGCATGGTTCTAAAAAAACTAACTTCTGGAATATTAATGTGGTGCTAACTTTAACCTTATCTGCATTTTCATTACTTTAATGCATCCACAAATATTTATTGACTGATTTTCATGTATCTCACACTGCTTTGGGTACTGGGGAAACATCGGTGTATAGAAAAGAGAAAGTACTTGCCCTCAGGGAGCCTTCATTCTAGGATAGAGCAAAGTGGCTGATACGAAAATGATTGGTTTTTCTATCATCCCAAATGAAATCTAAATCATAAATTCTGTATACTGCTTTGATTAATTATTCTCCAAGTTCTTCCATCTCTCTGGACCATGACTTTAAAAAACCATGGGGCTTCCCTGGTGGCGCAGTGGTTGAGAATCTGCCTGCTAATGCAGGAGACACGGGTTCGAGCCCTGGTCTGGGAAGATCCCACATGCCATGGAGCAGCTGGGCCCGTGAGCCACAGCTGCTGAGCCTGCGCGTCTGGAGCCTGTGCCCCGCAACGGGAGGGGCCGCGATAGTGAAAGGCCCGCGCACCGCGATGAAGAGCGGTCCCCGCACCGCGATGAAGAGTGGCCCCCACTTGCCGCAACTAGAGAAAGCCCTCGCACGAACCGAAGACCCAGCACAGCCAAAAATAAATAAATAAATAAATAAATAAATAAATAAAATTAAAAAAAAAAAAAAAAAAAAAAACCATGAATTTTTTTATTGACTCAGGATTTTTTTTTCTGACTTATTCCTAACTGTAATTTAACATCCAAAAATTTGGAAACCCAATCCATCCCAATACTATAAAGTTGTTTGTATAAATAAAATTAGAACTATAAATTTGAAAACATATCACCAGTTTCAGCAGTTCCTTGAGGAAGTGTCAACCTAGACTTAATTTTTGCTTAAGTCTTAAGAAAATACACACACACACACACACACACATATGTGCACACACACACAGACCTCATATACATAGTGGGATGGCTTCATAACCTGTAGTTCCCAGTAGAAAAGGAAAGTGCCGAGCCCCTTGAAGATAAAGCACATAAAAGTGCTATTATTTGTACTAAAATATAAAGTGTATTCCTTTAAAATATTTTATTTGAAAAACTTAGGGTAATAGTGATAGATGAGTAAAAATAAACTTACAGATAGTATGTGTTATTTTCTGTCTTTTTTATCATGGGGGTGTGAAACTGTATCTTATGCAGTGAATTATTTCCCTAATAACTAATTATACTAAATACTTTTTCATGTGCTTATTAGGCATTGGCAATATTTTTGGTAGAACTCACTAGAAAAATAATCTGGACCTGGGCTTTTGTTGGGGAGATTTTAATTTACTAATTCAATTTTGTTAATTTTATATGTATATTCAGATTTTCTATTTCTTCTTGAGCCAGTATGATAATTTGTGTCCTTCTATCAATTTGTTCTTTTCATCTACATGATTAATTTTGTTGACAAACAATTGTTCATAGTGTTCTCTTAATACCTTTCAATTTATTTATACAATTAAATGATAGTGATGTCCTCTCTTACATTCTTGATTTTTCTCTTTTTTTTTTCTTGGTAAGTCTAGGCAAAATTTTGTCAATTTTTTTATATTTCAAAGAAATTACTTTTTCTTCTTATTATTTTTCTAATTGTTTCTGATTTCTCTTTCATTTAATTTCATTATAATCTTCATTATTTATTTCTGTTTGCTTTGGGTTCAGTTTGTTCTTTATATAGTTGCTTGAGGAAAAAGTAAAGTTGTTAATTCATTTAGTAAAGATCTTTTAAATTACTTTTGTGATTTTTTTTTTTTTTTACTTGAGCCTTAGACTATTTAAAATGTGTTTTTCAATTTTCAATTATTTGGAAATTCCCTAAAATTCTTTGTATTATTTCTAATCATCTGTTGCAAACAGATGACATACACATTGTGACTTCAATCCTTTTAAAGTTATTGAGATTTTTTATTGCCTGACATAGGTTCTATTTTAGTGGATGTTTCATTTGCATTTAAAATAATGTGTGTTCTGCTGTTATCTATTGGAATGTTCTATATCTGTCAGTGAGAACAAGTTGGTTGATAGTGTGGTTCACCTCTTCTATATACTTACTGATTTTGTGTCTATTTCTAAGACAGAGATATTGAAACCTGACACTGTAATTGTTGAATTGTTTATTTTTCCTTTCAATTGGTTCATTTTTGTTTCATGTATTTAGTGGCCTCATTGTTTAGGTGCATGTACATTTTCAATTACATCTTTATGATTCACAACACCTATTATCATTATGAAATGACCTTTCTGTCTGTTACAATATTTCCTGTTTTGATGTGTGTTTTTTTCTTATATTGATGTAGTCACTACAGCCCTGTTATGGTTAGTGTTTGCACGCTGTATCTTTATCATACTTTATTTTCAAGTTATTTGTGTCTTTGTATCTAAAGTGTACCACTGTGGAGAACATATAATTAAGACTTGATTATTTTATCTAGTCTGAGAATTGATTAATTCTAATTGGAATGTTCAGTTCATTCATATTTAACATAATCATTAAAATGTTTGAATTTACATCTTCTGTTATGTTCCTTGTTTTTCATATATTTCATGTATTTTTGTTCTTCTAGTCCCCTTTTATTGCCTTTTTTATTACACATATTTTATACTATACCATTTTAATTTCTCTATTGATTTTAAACTATATTCTAATGTTATTTTCTTAGTGGCTGTTCTAGGGATTAAATAGAGAACTTTAACTTTTCCCAGTCCAATGCACATTAAAGCTCACTTGATTCTACTAAAATATAGCAATTTTGCTCCAATACAGCCTATACGTCATATTATTTTCATATATTATATCTCTGTATGTTATAAACTTAACAATGCAATATTATAAATGTTGCTTTAAACAATCAACTATTTTTCAAATACATTAACAGAATAAAAGTGAAAAATATTTTTGTATACTTTGTGTTAGTTAAAGTATACAAAAAGATCTGCCATAACAAATTACAACAGACTAGTTGGACTAACAGAAATGTATTTTCTCACAGTCCTGGAGGCTGGAAGTTCAAGATGAAGGTGTCAGCAGGGTTGGTTTCTTCTCAAGTCTCTATCCTTGGCTTGTATCTGTCTTCTCTTTGTGTCCTCATATGGTCCTCTCTGTGCATGTCTGTGGCCTCTTCTCTTCTTATAAGTACACAAGTCTTATTGAATCAGTCCTCACTCACATGATCTCATTTTACCTTTCTTGCTTTTCTAAAGGCCCTATCTCAAAATACAATCATACACTGAGGCACGAGGAGTTAAGAACTCAATACACTAATTCTAGGGAGAAAGAATTTAGCCCATAACACAGCCTTTTATATTTATCTACATATTTATCATTTCTGGAGCTTTTCAACTCTTCATGCATATTTGAGTTTCTATCTGTTGTTCTTTCCTTTAAGCCAGATGGACTCCTTTAATACTTTTTTAAGGTAGGTATACTAGCCATGCATTTTCTCAGTTTTTATTTATCTGGGAATGTTTTAAATTTGTCTTCATTCTTTAATAATAGCTTATATATTTAATAATATAATTATTTAATAATAATTTAATAATTTGATAATAAAATTATTATTATTAAATTAAAATAATTTAATAATAATTTAATAATAACTTATATATACTATTCTTGGATGACAGTTTTTTCTCTGAGTACTTGAATATTCCATGTTAATGACATCTGAACTCTCTTGTTTCTAAAGAGACATCAGCCATTGGTAATATTATCAATACTATTTCCCTGAAAGTGATGAGATATTCTTTCCTTTTCAAGATGTTTTCTTTCTCTTTAATATTTAGTTGTTTCTTTAGTTGTTTGGTGTGGCTAACTGTGGATCTCTGTATTTATTATGGTTGGTATGGTTTTCATTAAATTTGGCAAATTTTCTGCCATTATTTCTTAGAATATGTTTTACTTCTTTTCCTTTCTGAACTCCCATTATCCTTACATTGGTGCACTTGTTTCACAGTTTTCTGTTACTTTTCATTTGTCTTCATTTCTTCTTTTTTTCAAAATATTGACTAATTTCCACTTCTCAGTCTTCAAGGTGCAGTCAGACTTTGTTTAATTGCACTTTGCTTCATTGCGGCTTCACAGATACTGTATTCTTTACAAATTGCAGGTTTGTGGCAACCCCGCATCAAGCAAGTTTATTGGCACCATTTTTGTAACAACGTTTGCTCACTTCATGTATCTGTGTCATATTTTGTTAATTCTCACAATACTATTATGTTATTATATTGTGAGAATTCTCCCAAATTATTATATTTGTTATGATGATCTGTAATCAGTGATTTTTGATGTTACTATTGTAATTGTTTGGGGGCACCATGAACCACACCCATATAAGACTGTGAACTTAATTTTATGTTGTGTGTGTTCTGACTGCTCCACAGACCAGCTATTTCCCCATCTCACTCTCCTCATGCCATTTTATTGCCTGAGACAAAACAATATTGAACTTAGGCTAATTAATAACCCTACAATGGATTCTGAGTGTTTAAGTGGAAGAAAGAGTCAAATGTCTCTCACTTTAAATTGAAAACTAGAAATGATTAAGCTTAGTGAGGAGGGCATGTCCAAAGCCAAAACAGGCAGAAAGCTAGGCCTCTTGCACCAAACAGTTAGCCAAGGTGTGAATGCAAAGGAAAACTTCTTGGCGAGAATTAAAAGTGCCACTCCAGTAAATGCACAAGTGATAAAAAAGCAAAACATCCTTATTGCTGATATGGAGAAAATCTGAGTAGTCTGGATAGAAGATCAAACTAGCCACAACATTCCCTTAAGTCAAAGCCTAATCCAGAGCAAGGTCCTAACTCCTTTCAATTTTGTGACATCTGAGAGAAGTGAAAAAGCTGGAAAAAAAAATGTTGAAAACTAGCAGAGTTTGTTTCATGAAGTTTAAGGAAAGAAGCCATCTCCTTAACATAAAAGTACAAGTTGAAGCAGCAAGTGCTGATGTAGAAGCTGCAGCAAGTTAACCAGAAGATCTATCTAAGATAACTAATGAGGGTGTCTACGGTAAACAACAGACTCAATGTAGACAAAATAGCCTGCTATTGGAAGAAGATGACTTCTAGGACTTTCATAGCTTGAGAGGAGAAGTCATTGCCTGGCTTCAAAGATTCAAAGGATAGGTTGACTCTTCTGTTAGGGGCTAATGCAGCTGGTGACTTTAAATTGAGCCAATGTTAATTTACCATTTCAAAAATCCTAGAGCCCTTAACAATTATGCAAAATCTACTCTGCCTGTGCTCTATAAATTGAATAACAAAGCCTGGATGACAGCATATCTGTTTACAACATTGTTTACTGAATATTTTAAGCCCACGGTTGAGACTTTCTACTCAGAAAAAAAAAGATTCCTTTCAAAATATAACTGCTCATTGACAAAGCCCTTGATCACCCAATAGCTCTGAAGAAGATGTACAAAGAGATTAATGTTTTCATGCCTGCTAACACAATATCCATTCTGCGGCCCATGGGTCTAGAAGTAATTTTGACTTCAAGTCTTTTTCTTTATGAAATGCATCTCATAAGGCTATAGCTGCCTGGCTTTCTGTAGATTTCCACTATGTCTTTATGGCTTTGTGTTCAGCCAATAATTTGAGAAAACACCTCAGAAGGCTTCCTTCCACTCTCTGACAATCATCTTTGTGGGCAGTCGAAAGCACATTCCAAGTTAAGTTGGTTCTCATTACTTCCTTGGTTTTTCTTACCACCATGTGAGCCTCTCCTACGTGTGCATATAATGTCCCAGGCAGGCAAGGATTTGGGGAGACTTTATCTAGCCCTTCTGTATCTCTTGTCCAAGATAACCCTGATAAGTTTCTGGCTGGTTCCCTGCTCACGCCAAGCTAACCAGTTTCAATCTCACAAAGCTGCAAGTTTCCCATGTCTTTTCATAACACAACTAACTTTTATCTGACAAAATCATTTGTTTTTCATGCCCCACCTCCTCTCAAAAATATATCTACTCCTTCTTGCAACAAAGCTGCTAGTATTCTTACCCAGGCTTACCTATTGAAACTCTAGCTTTTAGCATAGCTTGGCTGAGGGAGGAAGTGTTAGGAAATAGCATATTCTATGACAATTATCCTGAGATCACAAGAAGCCAATGTCATGAAATTAAAAAGATGAACCAATTTTAACATTACTTACACTCACAATATTGCTGTAAATCCATTAAACAATAACTAATGATTCTTTCCTCTCCTCAGCCTCTGGTAATCTCTATTCTACTTTCTGTCTTTATTAATTTGCCTATTCTTTTTTTTTTTTCTTTTTATAAATTTATTTATTTATATATTTATTTTTGGCTGCATTGGGTCTTTGTTGCTGCATGCGGGCTTTCTCTAGTTGCGGAGAGCGGGGGCTACTCATCGTTGCGGTGCATGGGCTTCCCATTGTGGTGGCTTCTCCTGTTGCAGAGCAGGGGCTCTAGGTACGCGGGCTTCAGTAGTTGTGGCACGCCAGCTCAGTAGCTGTGGCTCACAGGCTCTAGAGCACAGGCTCAGTAGTTGTGGTGCATGGGCTTAGTGGTTCCGCAGTATGTAGGATCTTACCAGACCAAGGCTTGAACCTGTGTCCCCTGCATTGGCAGGTGGATTCTTAACCACTGTGCCACCAGGGAAGTACCAATTTGCCTATTTTAAACAACTCATATAAGTGACATCACACAGTATTTGTCCTTTTGTGTTTGGCTTATTTCACTTAGCAAAATATTTTCAAGTCATCTGTAGCATATATTAGAACTTTGCTCCTTTTTATAGCTGAATAGTATTCCATTAATATTATACCACATTTAAAAAACTGATTTATTTTTTGATGGACACTTGTGTTGTTTCCACTTTCTGGTTATTGTAAATAATGCTGCAATGAACATTGATATACACTGATGTGTTTGAATCTGTTTTCAATGTATTTGGCTATATACTTAGGAGTGGAATTGCTATATCATATAGTAAATATGTGATACCGTGTGTGTGTGTGTGTATATATATATGTATAGTTTGTGCCTTCTAGAAGTCTGTAGTTGTCCTTTCCATTTTACCTTTATAAAAGGATTACAAATTTCAAAATAACTTGTTTAAATCACAGCTGTTGCTTTCTATCCACTTTTCACAGAATTTTATTACTACCTTTTGTTTCACAAGCACTCACTACTTTGGTCATGTCATATAGATCGTAGTTTGTGACTTGTTTTATCTTGCAAATGAGAAATCATATTTTAATTCAAATGACATGGCATGAAAATATCATGCTGTGTTGAAGCTTATTAACTTTTTGGCCTTGGCCACTTTCTGAGTTTATGTGAACTTTGTTTTCTCCAACATGTCTCTTGCACCTATTTTCACAAATAGTGACAGTATGACTAGTAATTATAGTATAGGGCAATCTCATAAAATAATTCTATCTGGACTTAACTAACTTTACCCAATATATTTTATTTATAGTAACTATATAATGTAAATAATAATTAAATGATAAATCAAGATTCTATGCTGTTATAGAAAGATAGTCAACAAATTCTGTGAAAGTCATTCTATATTTACTTGAATATTATTTGAATTATTTAATAAATACTAAGCTCCAAATTGATCACTGCTATGTGTTTGCATCCAAAAATAACTTAGGAGCATTACAAGAATTGCCTACTTATTTAATTGCATAAATTTTATATGTTATATCTATAGTATATTTTTACACCTGAAAAAAATAAACTATTTGAAATGTACATATTATTACATTTTTAACTAAAGTCATTAGTTTTAACTAAAGTAATTAGCTTGTAAGTTAATATTTCTACAAATGTTACAGATTATTTGCTAAATATTTTCTTCCTTTCATAGTGTGTTTTCATGAAATGAGTTTCTCCTACCATTACAAAGGAAAAGGGCTAGGTGTTATAGGAAAGAGAGAGAGAAACTTGAAAGAGGAAAATATGAATGTAAATATTAAATGACATACTAAATACACAAATGAAATATTTTTAAATTCTGTAGCTTCATAGATTAGAGAATAATTAATACTAGACCTTCCACAAATAATTTATATTTAGCAAACTAGGTATTTTTGATGTTCACGTACTCATTTAAATAAACACTTACTGAGTAATCAGTATATTAATCACAATAAAGTATTGCAAATATTTTCTCATTTTTTCTTAAAAAGTTTCCTTTAAACATTATTTGAGAGAATGTACATGAATTATTTTAGTTAACTAAGTTTCTGTGATAAATGTTTAAAATAACTAAGATCAAGCATTTAGATGTTTTTGGAATGAGTAGTTTAAGCCTATTTATGTTAAAATAGGCTATATTTACAGATGCAAAAGTAGTCATTTCCTAGTCTTTGGTCTAATTTTCATGGTAAGTCAATTAATAATCAACCTCACTAAGTAAGCTTATAGATGAGCTTCAAAATTATACCTCATTCGGAAACATTAGACTATAATATGCAGATTAATTCATTCTAATATTTATAAAAATAATTCACGTAAGTTATAATCATTACGCTATGTCTATTTTGTATCTAATGCAATTGCATGAATGATCAAAAATGTTTATTAATTTTGAACTGACAGTAAAACAATGACATTTTGGCATCAGTGATAGTGTAGTGGGAAATGCCTCTAGTGAATAGTGATTACACTTCTAAAATATGCAGTCTTCATATGTTTACTGCTAATTACAATGAAAAATTATAGAAATATGATGACTTTCTAGGATTGCATTTAGAAATATATAAATTTAACTGGAAATCAATTTGTAAAATAATGTGCCATCTTGAAAATTCATTTTATTAATGTTATATCAAAACAAAAATTTGATTTAAAGTGAATTATATTTATAGCACATATGATTTGTACTTTTTATTGTTGTCACACTGATTAACTCTTCTGGAAGATATTAACAGCTGAGCCTGTTGAGTTTTCACTTTTCAGCTCTGTTGCATTTCACACTTCTAAGCTTATTATTATATTGCTTCAAAATCTATTTGCCTTTGGAGTCTAAAATATCCAACACTCAAAAAGCAAAGGCATTTGGTAATTAATTTAATACCAAATCAGACATCTGCCGTGGCAATGGACAGAGATAATTGGACATGCACTTTCTAATACTTGTTACATTTCAAGTGCAGGCTGATAAAATTTTCTTGAAAAATATATAATTAATAATTTTAAAGCATGTAATCAATTTATCATGTGTTAATATCAGTAGAAGATTTTTTTTTTTTTTTTTTTACTGATTTTGATTGAAAATGTCAATGCCAGCATTGGCAATCAACATTTCAATTTCATGTATCCTTATACCTGCAGCAGATAAACACACCAAACTCTTAAAGATTGAGAGAGAAATTTATCCCAGTGTCAGTTTCTAAACAAATGGCTAAACCTACAGAAATAATGTTGTGAATCAGTTTCTGGCTTACTTATGACCCTAGGAATTCAGATAAAAGAAGGAAATTATTATGCTAAACATGGGGGTGCATTTTATGTATTAATCATACCATAAATCATAATGTCCCTATTTAGAAAAGGTCAAATATTTCACAATACAAAACTTCATGTCTTGCAGAATTATGTTAATTTATTATGATAAATAAGAGCTTATTTATGGCAAATAGCATCTGATAACAAAGTTATTATCATTTAAACTGAAAGACCTTTCTAATTTCCACTAGACACACTTAAAACCACTTACCACCAAATCAAGTCTTGAAGAAAGAATTATTTATATAATTTTATATAGGTCATTTGCTTAGTGTTAAAATATAGCTGATAAAAATATTTATAATAGTATTTTGTGAAGAGTTGTAAAATTTGTTGGGAAAACTACACGTCTCTTCTTTTGTACTTGGTAGGTGAGGGATGGGACAACTCTGAACCATGGAAAATGCACATTTATACATGTTTAGCTTCCCAGTTTTAGTGAATACCTTTGATAAATGAGCAAATACAAGTGTATTGCGAAAACATTGTACTCAACTGAAGTGTCATCATATATAATTATCCTATCAGCAAAATTATGTATCTTTAGATGGAAATTATTCATTTTCTTCTATGCATTTGTAGGTAAGTTTATTTAGGGTGGGCTCATATAAGCTTGGTTCCAAGCTGGAGATTGCAAGTCTGTCCATCTGTCTCCCATTTTCTATGTACCTATGTATTGGTAAGCTAGCAGAGACCATCATCTTTTTGTGGCAATGTAAGAACTGCACAAAGTCCAACTGTGCAAGCCCATTTTAAACCTGTGTTTGGCAAAGTTTGCCAGCATCAGTTGAACCGAGGACACCACATGGCCTAGCCCAAAGACCAAGGGAAGAAAAATAACCTCTGCCTCTAATGGGAGAAAATGCAGGTTTGCATGACAAAGAGCATATATACATAAAGGAGAAAAGTATTTGGTCCAATTACTTAATTTGACACCTCCTATGTGTTTTCTACTATGGACTCATCAAATATAACAAGCATTTTTCTGAACTTTCTATAAACTTTCATGGTTTAGACATTTAATTTCACTTGCCAATGCTTTTTCTTTAATTTAAACTCTTCCTCTATCCATCTCCCTTTCTCGGTCCTCTGTCTATTTCTTTCTCAGCCTATGAAAACTCAACATACAGAGTATATTCTCAGTGAGTTAATTTTCAAAACATCCCACCCATATGGGATATAGTTATTATTTCCTCCAGCATATAACCAGTGTTCATTATACCTCATTTTATCCCTTCATTTCATTCTGCTTGTTACCCCTCCTGCACATGAAAGACAATCCATAGTTTTGTTGAATAAATTAAGGAAAAGAAACACCAATAAAACCAAAATCTATATTCTCAAAAAAAATCAAAGTGACTTAAAAAACTAAAATGATTCTCTATTTACAGACTGATTTGCAAGAAGATCACTTTAAATTTAAAACATTAATATCCATATCATTGTGTTAATGTAATCTTTAGGAATATATCCATTACAGAAAATATGAGATGTATGTAAGTATATTTATTAAAGCTCCGGGCTAGGGCTATTTGAAATATCCTAATATTACTTGGGAAAGAAGGAACTATAGATTTTTTCTCAATGAGAATTTGTTCTGAAAATGCTAAGTTTTCTTTTTTCTTTTTTTTGGCAGAATTTCAAAGTCTTCAGATATCTGCCATAGGTTATATAGGTAGATAAGGAAAAGTTTTAACTTGCTCCAATTTCTCTTTTACTACTCTAATACAGTTCTTGAGTCTGGCACCATTCATATGTCCAACTGTATTGTTATTTGGTAGTTCTGAATGTCTTGGCTCATTTATTAGGCTGTTAGCTTCTAAATTCTGTCTTCCCACAGTCTCTGTTCCCTGCGACCATGCAAAAATGCAAAACAGAGTATGTGCTAAATTAATGATGGTTGAGCAACTAAATAAAACCAAAAAATACAAGTCTTTTTCGTAGTCTTACATATTTTAAGACTGAAATAGTAATAGCAGATCCAACTTTTGCTTGCTGAGACCATGAGAATCAATTGGAAGCCTTTATAAACACCTTATATAGATACTACTTTTAATAAAATGATCGTTATACCATGTTTATTTTGATAAACTGTTCAAACTTAATTTATGCTCCCAAACCTGAATGACTACAGCGATAACACTTTTAGGTAGGGATCTTTTATTTAGAAAGCTAAGGAACCATGTGTAATAAAATGCCCTTTATAAATTATATTTATTTTATATATGGATATATTATATTATTCTAACAAATATTCTAGCATATATTTCCAATATACACTTGAAATTATAATATGTGTTTGAATATGTTGTATATATATATATATACACATAGATATTTCTAATATGTAGTTTATATATGATTCTAATATACATTCTAAACATAACATATATGATTCTAATTCTTAATGAAAGCACTGAAGGTCCTAACCTCCACATTCCATTTCCTCTCTCTAGGCCTGCACAAACCCATGTAGTTTCCACTCCCATGAAATATAAAACAGTAATTCCAAATTCACGAGGTGAAGGATTCACCTTCTGGTTACTTGGTGTGGAAAGCAAAATGCAACTAGTTTGCAGTGAAAGTTCTAACGCTGGGAGAAAAACACATGCTTTCTTTGGAAGGTCTTTTAGCTCTTAATGAGTAGACTCATCCTTCCTTGAAGTTCCATGGCAGCCTGTGCAGGTCATTGGATGGTAGACCTTATACAGCCACCCACCAGCTGCCTGGAAGAGAAGGGCTCAATTCAGCAGCAATGTTGTGTTGCATTGAGAAGCCATGGCAGCATGTATTTGTCAGTCCCTGTGTTGTTCAGGTTTGTGCAGTGTTACCTACAACTAGCTTCCTTTGCATATGTATAATTCTGTACAGATTATCTGCACTACTATTCTCCATTAATGCTGTTAATACAAAGTACATTGAAATTATAATAAAATATCTACCACCAGGAGCTGCTGAGAGGCTAATTAAGTAATTTCTACAAATTACTTTTAGATGTTTCAAGGAAAGTAGTTTATGAATGTCATTTATTGTTTTGAGGTATTTGCTGCTAATTATTGTCTGAAAAAATGAGTACTCTCATCTTCGTTTAACGTATTGACTACTCTCTCTAGTTATATAATGTGTTGACAATTTTCCCTATTTTCCCTTCCAGAGACAGAAATAAAATTTTGTTCAAATTAATTCTGAACATAGATTTTTTTCAAACAAGTAAATGGAAAATTGCATTAATAAAAATCAATTAAAATAATGAAATAGAAAAGCAAATTACACATGATTCTGTATAATCAGAATAATTATAAAATATCAAAATATTTTAATAAATGGTGAAGAAACTTTGAGCAGAATTTTTTATATCATTAATCAGAAAAGGATCTGTTCTTAAAAATCAAAGTAATTTTAGTTATAACCTTGTTAAGAGATTTTTTTGGTAAAAATATATTAATAATGCAATAAATAGACATGCATAGTGAGATATATAGATAATGCAAAGCTTCCTAGATATGGAATCTATCCTACAGTTCCATCACTCAGTATAAAAAGGGGAACATTTAGGGACTTCCCTGACGGTCCAATGGTTAAGACTTGGTGCTTCCACTGCAGGGGGCACGGGTTCGATCCCTGGTCACGGAAATAAGATCCTGCATGCCTCACAGCATAGCCAAAATAAAAGGAGAGCATTTAAAAAAAATATTTTACAAAACAAAGGTGATAGTATGTACTATATAAAGGAGTTAGATATCAGTCCATCTTTTTTTTTTTTTATAGTTGGAGACTTTATCATAATACTTTAATGAAATGGAAAAATGAAAATGACTATGACAATTAAGCCAGGCATATTATCAGATAGGAATCAAAGTCTGAACTATATCTAAAATAACAATCATGCATTTCATTTAGAAAACAGAAGGGGATGCATTCATTAAAACAATTAGTAAGTTTGGATTTAGGCACATTTAAAGAAAACTTTCAAGTATTTCAAAATTGAGAAATATAATTCATGCAGAATATTCATGTGTGAATTATGGACAGAAAAATAGCATGTATAAGAAGCAAAGCATATTTCTCCCTAGACTTATATCGTTTTATAGTATTCAATATTTATTTTTATTATATTTTTCTATTTACATATCTTTCTAGATTCATATGCACTTATTTTTAACAACTTCAAGCTGAATATACTTACACTTATAAGAATGATAAAAATTAAGTGCTAAACATTTCCCATACACTTTAGTTTAAAAGTTTAATCAATTATATTAATTATATTTCATGTTATATATTAAATATATAAACTGGCTAAAATACCAAATAATTGTGTTTTCATGACATATTTTACATTGAATGATGACTATCTTAAAATATTTACCTTACATGTTTGAATATGAATAAATATAAATTGAAATATTTATTTTATGTACCAAATTCAACTAAGTATCACTTTCAGAAGAAAAAGATTTTTTAAAAAGATTTTAAAAACTGTGAGAAAAAACAAACTTCGCACACACACATACACAAACACACACACATACATACATATATTTATGAAGTAGAACATTTAATAAAAAGTCAATAATTATTAATTAATAAATGAATAAAATAATTAGTAGATTAAAAATTCTCAGAAATTTCTAATTTCAGCCATATAAATCAGCATATCCATAGACTAACTTGGGAAAATTGTACCATTTTTATAATTATATAAATTTAATTAGTACAACTTTCTCATTAAAAATGTTATCCACAGCAACAGACTTTGGATGTCCCATCCCTAAATTGCTATTGTTACTGGCAAATGAAATTAATAAAATAATAATGGTCAAATAAGAAACCTAGATTTTGTTTCTCTCTGAGTTTAATAGCAACTGGCAAGTGACCTTGCCAAATCACTTAACCTCTCTGAACCTCAGTTCCCTCAACTGTAAAATGAATGGCTGTGCTAAATGAACATTACATTTACTTCCCTCTCTGAGATTTTCTGTTCTGAATAGTAGGATGTAAAAAAATATGATTAACTGCTAAACCTTACATTTCTACTTGTTTTGTAATATGTTCTTCTCCTAAAAATGTACAAACATTTATACATTTCTATTATGCATATTAATTGGCTTTCCAGAGTTAAAATATACTAAAATGGCATTTTGAGCATATATATCTTCCTAGAGCTTGAAAAGTTTCTCTCAACTTCACCTTCATCTGACTCACTGTTGCAAATAATTAAATCTCTCAAGGTGTCAAAACTAATTTGTTCACAGTAAGATGTGGCTTGGTGATTCAGGGTTCTGAAAAGGGAAAGGCTAAAAGGGTTGACAAATGGATTGCGCTGTGAAAAATGAGGAAACTATGGTCTTAAATTGCATATATTTAAAACTTTCTTGAGAAAAATAAATCATGTCTTGTTTGCACTTTACTATGTTGTGTTATTGCTGTGAGAATACACAAGTTACAACAGTAGTATATTAGGAAAATTATACATACTTTTTTATATTTTCTCTTACAACATTGATTCTTTAGCTTATGTTGATTAAAAACAATAATGTTTTAATTAAGAGTTCAGCCAGTTCAATTTCTTAGTATTGAAATTACACAATTGGCATTATAATAATGCTGAGGTGAACAGAATATAGTATATGCAAGAAAACCCCCACTTAGACATGGACATGCCCAAATGTGGATATAGGTCCATAACTATTAAAAAAAAAAATCAATGGATTTCGATTATGATAGGTCAACTACGTATATTACTAAAAGTTGGAAATAAATTCTGCTTTACTTTTCTGCAGTTTCCACATCTTACATTCATGTTTCTAAAATCTGATCTCACAGGTATGAATTAACTGAAGTTCACTGTCTATTTTATGTTTTTTTTTTTTTTTAAATTGTTTTTCATTTATTCATTTTTTTTAAATTTTTTAATTTATTATTTATTTATTATGTTTATTTTTGGCTGTGTTGGGTCTTCGTTTCTGTGTGAGGGCTTTCTCCAGTTGCGGCGAGTGGGGGCCACTCTTCATCGCGGTGCGCGGGCCTCTCACTATCGCGGCCTCTCTTGTTGCGGAGCACAGGCTCCAGACGCGCAGGCTCAGCAATTGTGGCTCACGGGCCTAGTTGCTCTGCGGCATGTGGGATCTTCCCAGACCAGGGCTCGAACCCGTGTCCCCTGCATTGGCAGGCAGATTCTCAACCACTGCGCCACCAGGGAAGCCCCTATTTTATGTTTTTTAACTATGAATAATAAAATATTATTTTATTTTATATAAAAAAGCATATTTATTGTTTCAGATTAGTGAATTAATTGGACTTTATTAAAGCAGTTTAATTCTAATGTTTTCTTCTGATCATATTATTATGAGCATTCTATTGCTTTTCACTAGTCAAAGTAGAATATCATTACTTTGGTCCTTTAAGTCAATACACTTAAACACAATTAATTGTGTGAAGACACAATTTTTAAGGAATATGATTTGCTTTTGACCAATCTGAGCATAGATATTTTGTATGTTAGAATCAGAGGGTTTCTACCCCTTTCAGGTTTCAAAACATGGGATCCATCTCTCAGAGCTAAGTTAATATTACAAACAGATGGATGATAATAAATTAAGCTACACAGTGAGAACTAGGATTCTAAACATATTCACTTATTGAATATTGTTGACAGAAATAATCAATGAAAAATCTATAATAGGAAAAGAAAAGAGTTTTATTTAAGCCAAACTGAGGACCATAGCCCTGGAGACACAGATTCAAGAAGCACGTGGATTCTGTTCCAGCTGACTACAAAATGGGGGAGGCTTATATAGGCAAAACCCATAAAAGTTACATAAGTTGTTTAATTAGCATTGGAGCTGGCAAGAAGGGTGTTTGTTAAGCAAGGATTGGCTGGGGTTCTAAATAATTGCATAGATACAAGGGGAGATTTTGAGACCATAAGGTTGCATCTGGCAGCTGCTAGCAGAAATTGTTGAGAATGGCTGGTGGTGTCCTTGAGTTTGATTCAGTTCAGAAAATTCAACTTCTCAGTGATGCAGGAATGTGTCTGAAACCACATCCTCAATGGCCACCCAGCTCCATTTTGGATGCTTGAACCACAGTTACTCCATTTTTTAAAAAATGCAATCTTTAATGGTTAAAGCAGATGTACAATGCGTGCCTGACAGGCCAAAAGACAGATTATTCTAGTTAGCATAAAGTTCAAGCCAAATCACGTATATCCAGAATGATTCCCCATAGCTCAGTATGTGAAAATTTCCTGCATCAACAGCTTCAACATGCCAGGCACTGTGTTATTCATGAGGTACATATAATTTTTAATTCTCACAACTCTTTTCTTTTTTTAATCTTTTGGCTGTGCTGCATGGCATGTGGGATCTTAGTTCCTCGACCAGGCATCGAACCCGCACCCCCTACGCTGGAAGCACGGACTCTTAACCACTGTACTGCCAGGGAAGTCTCCTCACAACTATTTAAGTTAGGTATTTCTCTTCTTTTCTTTTTTCAGTTCAAAGTAACTAAGTAATTTACCTAAAATCACACAACTAATGGTTGAACCAGTATTTAAACTCATGATCTCTCCAACTTCAAGGCGTCTTTCTACATCCTGGTTATAGTAATATGTAACAACTATAAAAAAATAATCATGTATCCTGCTTTGCCTAGGAGAGTCCTGCTTTTCATCTGCTCTCTTAGAGAAATATGAATAGAGCTTCTTCTCATTATGAGCAAATCGTGGTTTGCATGATAAATTACGTGGTATCCCTAAATATAGAGAATATATAATGGGCTTATACTTTAATATCTAATTAACAAGGAATTTGTGAAAATCAGTATAATCCGTATTCTAGTAAAATATAACCTGCCTACTTCCTTTTCTGTGGTTCCTCAGCTGTCATTTTCTCATTTCATCTATGTAAGAATGCCAGTCCATGTACTAAAATCATGGTTGTTTATTACATTGTTCAATGCATAGTTCTTTAAGTGCCAAACGATCCACTGATTTCTAAGGAAGACTTTGCAAATTGCATGCTACTTGCGCTTATAGTTAAAGAGTAGGGGTAAAACTCAACTCTCTGTCTGTTTAACCAATCAGCCCATTTTATAGTTGTTACAGTTGTACATATATGGGTTTTTGTTTGTTTGGACTGTTTGTGTAGATACAGCTGGGCCAAAGTTCAACATGTTGGTGGGATAGGAGGTGTATTTCTAACTTCTTTTCGCAGTGTCAGTTGAGAAATGGATATTTCCTCACACAGTGCCATAAGTTTCTGAAAGCACCACTAACCCTCACCCAGCTACAACAGCTAAGGAGTAATACTGATTAACGACACAGTCACCTGTTTGGTGCAGATTTTAACACGTAAACATCTGTTTCTTAAAAGAGGGACTCTGGAGATCAGCTTTCTAGGCCTTTGGACTTGAAGAAAATTTATATCTCCACATTTTTTTTTTTTTTACATCTTTACTGGAGTATAACAGCTTTACATTGTTGTGTGAGTTTCTGCTGTATAACAAAGTGAATCAGCTATATATATATATATATATACATATATCCCCTATCTTCTCCCTCTTGCGTCTCCCTCCCACCCTCCTTATCCCAACCCTCTAGGTGGTCACAAAGCACTGAGCTGATCTCCCTGTGCTATGTGGCTTCTTCCCACTAGCTATCTATTTTACCTTTGGTACTGTGTATATATCAATGCCACTCTCTCACTTCGTCCCAGCTTACCCTTCCCCCTCCCTGTGTCCTCAAGTCCATTCTCTACGTCTGCATCTTTATTCCTGTCCTACCCCTAGGTTCTACAGAACCTTTTTTTCTTTTTCTTTTTTTTTTAGATTATATATATATGTGTTAGCATACGGTATTTGTTTTTCTCTTTCCGGCTTACTTCACTCTGTATAACCGTCTCTAGGTCCCTCCAACTCACTAAAAATAACTCAATTTAGTTTCTTTTTATGGTGGAGTAATATTCCATTGTATACATGTGCCACATCTTCTTTATCCATTCATCTGTCGATGGACACTTAGGTTGCTTCCATGTCCTGGCTATTGTAAATAGTGTTGCAATGAACATTGTGGTACACGACTCTTTTTGAATTATGGTTTTCTCAGGGTATATGGTCAGTAGTGGGATTGCTGGGTCGTATGGTAGTTCTATATTTAGTTTTTTAAGTAACCTCTATACTGTTCTCCATAGTGGCTGTATCAATTTACATTCCCACCAACAGTGTATGAGGGTTCCATTTTCTCCACACCCTCTCCAGCATTTATTGTTTGTAGATTTTTTGATGATGGCCATTCTGGCCGGTGTGAGGTGATACCTCATTGTAGTTTTGATTTGCATTTCTCTAAGGATTAGTGACGTTGCACATCCTTTCATGTGTTTGTTGGCAATCTGTATATTTTCTTTGGAGAAATGTCTATTTAGGTCTTCTGCCCATTTTTGGATTGGATTGTTTGTTTTTTTCATATTGAGTTGCCTGAGCTGCTTGTAAATTTTGGAGATTAATCCTTTGTCAGTTGCTTCATTTACAAATATTTTCTCCAATTCTGAGGGTGGTCTTTTTGTCTTGATTATGGTTTCCTTTGCTGTGCAAAAGCTTTTAAGTTTCATTAGGTCCCATTTGTTTATTTTTGTTTTTATTTTCATTTCCCTAGGAGGTGGGACAAAAAGTATCTTGCTGTGATTTATGTCACAGGGTGTTCTGCCTATGTTTTCCTCTAAGAGTTTTATAGTGTCTGGCCTTACATTAGGTCTTCAATCCATTTGACTTTATTTTTGTAATGGTGTTAGGGAACGTTCTAATTTTTACATGTAGCTGTCCAGTTTTCCCAGCACCACTTATAGAAGAGGCTGTCTTTTCTCCATTGTATATTCTTGCCTCCTTTATCAAAAATAAGGTGACCATATGTGCATGGGTTTATCTCTGGGCTTTCTATCCTGTTCCATTGATCTATATTTCTGTATTGATTACTGTAGCTTTGTAGTGTTGTCTGAAGTCAGGGAGCCTGATTCCTCCAGCTCAGTTTTTCTTTCTCAAGATTATTTTGGCATTTAGGGTCTTTTGTGTTTCCATACAAATTGTAATATTTTTTTGTTCTAGTTCTGTGAAAAATGCCATTGGTAGTTTGATAGGGATTGCATTGAATCTGCAGAGTGCTTTGGGTAGTATAGTCATTATCACAATGTTGATTCTTCCAATCCAAGAACATGGTATATCTCTCCATCTGTTTGTATCATCTTTAATTTCTTTCATCAGTGTCTTATAGTTTTCTGCATACAGGTCTTTTGTCTCCCTAGGTAGGTTTATTCCTAGGTATTTTATTCTTTTTGTTGCAATGGTAATTGGGAGTGTTTCCTTAATTTCTCTTTCAGATTTTTCATCATTAGTGTATAGGAATGTAAGAGATTTCTGTTCATTAAGTTTGTATCCTGCGACTTTAGCAAATTCATCGATTAGCTCTAGTAGTTTTCTGGTAGCATCTTTAGGATTCTCTATGTATAGCATCATGTCATCTGCAAACAGTGACAGTTTAAATTCTTCTTTTCCAATTTGGATTCCTTTTATTTCTTTTTCGTCTCTGGTTGCTGTGGCTAAAACTCCAAACTATGTTGAATAATAGTGGTGAGAGTGGACAAGCTTGTCTTTTTCCTGATCTTAGAGGAAATGGTTTCAGATTTTCACCATTGAGAATGATGTTGGCTGTGGGTTTGTCATATATGGCCTTTATTATGTTGAGGTAAGTTCCCTCTATACCTACATTCTGGACGGTGTTTATCTTAAATTCGTGTTGTGTTTTGTCAAAAGCTTTTTATGCATCTATTGAGATGATCATATGGTATTTCTCTTTTAATTTGTTAATATGCTGTATCACATTCATTGATTTGAGTATATTCAAGAAACCTTGCATCTGTGGGATAAACCCCACTTGATCATGGTGTATGGTCCTTTTAATGTGCAATTGGATTCTGTTTGCTAGTATTTTGTTGAGGATTTTGCATCTATGTTCATCAGTGATATTGGCCTGTAGTTGTTTTTGTGACATCTATGTCTGATTTTGGTATCACGGTGATGGTGGCCACGTAGAATGAGTTTGGGAGTGTTCCTCCCTCTGCTATATTTTGGAAGAGTTTGAGAAGGTTAGGTGTTAGCTCTTCTCTAAATGTTTGATAGAATTCACGAAGCCATCTGGTCCTGGGCTTTTGTTTGTTGGAAGATTTTTAATCACAATTTCAATTTCAGTGCTTGTGATTGGTTTGTTCATATTTTCTATTGCTTCCTGGTTCAGTCTTGGAAGGTTATGCTTTTCTGAGAAGTTGTCCATTTCTTCAGGTTGTCCATTTTATTGGCATATAGGAGCTTGTAGTAATCTCTCATGATCCTTTGTATTTCTGCAGTGTCAGTTGTTACTTCTCCTTTTTCATTTCTAATTCTATTGATTTGAGTCTTCTCCCTTTTTTTCTTGATGAGTCTGGCTAACAGTTTATCCATTTGGCTTATCTTCTCAAAGAACCAGCTTTTAGTTTTACTGGTCTTTGCTATCGTTTCCTTCTTTTCTTTTTCATTTATTTCTGATCTGATCTTTATGATTTCTTTCCTTTTGCTAACTTTGGGGTTTTTTTGTTCCTCTTTCTCTAATTGCTTTTGGTGTAAGGTTAGGTTTTTTATTTGAGATGTTTCTTGTTTCTTGAGGCAGGATTGTATTGCTATAATCTTGCCTCTTATAACTGCTTTTGCTGCATCCCATAGGTTTTGGTCATCGTGTTTTTGTTGTCATTTGTTTCTGGCATTTCTGATTTCCTCTTTGATTTCTTCAGTGATCTCTTTGTTATTTAGTAGTGTATTGGTTAGCCTCATTTGTTTGTACTTTTCACATCATTTTTTCCTGTAATTGATATCTAGTCTCATAGCATTGTGGTCAGAAAAGATACTTGATATGATTTCAATTTTCTTACATTTACCAAGGCTTGATTTGTGACCCAAGATATGATTTATCCTGGAGAATGTTCCATGAGCACTTGAGAAGAAAGTGTATTCTGTTGTTTTTGGAAGGAATATCCTATAAATATCAATTAAGTCCATCTTGTTTAATGTATCATTTAAAGCTTGTGCTTCCTTATTTATTTTCACTTTGGATGATCTGTCCATTGGTGAACGTGGACTGTTAAAGTCCCCTACTATTATTTTGTTGCTGTCGATTTTCCCTTTCATGGCTGTTAATTTGCCTTATGTATTGAGGTGCTCCTATGTTGGGTGCATAAATATTTACAATTGTTACATCTTCTTCTTGGTTTGATCCCTTGATCATTATGTAGTGTCCTTCTTTGTCTCTTGTAATAGTCTTTATTTTAAAGTCTATTTTTTCTGATATGAGAATTGCTACTCCAGCTTTCTTTTGATTTCCATTTGCATGGAATATCTTTCTCCATACCCTCACTTTCAGTCTGTATGTGTCCCTAGGTCTGAAGTTGGTCCCTTGTAGATAGCATATGTACAGGTCTTTTTTTTTCTTTTTTTTTTGTAATATGCTGCCATTTATATTTTTAAAAGGGAGAAAAAAGAATATAGAGTCTAAATACATATGTTTGGTTGTACAGTTGAACAACACAGGTTACTACACGACAATTAGAGATGCTGTGAGTGGTGGCAGGGAGTGCAGAGGACCGACTCTAGGTTATACTGGGGTTTCCAACTGCATGGAGGGTTGACGCTCCAACCCCTGTGCTGTTCAAGGGTCAACAGAATATACTAGTCAGTCTCTCAAAGGAGTCATGAGGAAGTGGTAATGTCGATTGTCTCTATGGAAAGGAAATGGGTGGCCAAAAGAGAGGGTAAAAAGGCATTTTGTTCACCTTCTTGAGCCTTTTGAATTTTGAACCATGTGAATATATTATCAATTTTAAAAAAATAATGAAAAGTAAAAATTTTTAAGTCAACATAAAATGGTAACTGCACAGGGTGTATGACACCCACAGGAGGGATCTATAGGCTGGTCTGTGGGTGGGGATGGGGTCAGGCCAGGCCTCCTAGAGAGCATGATGCCTGAAGTGAACACTGAAAGAAGGCAGAGACTGGCAGGAGGGGAAGGCTCTGAGGCAGCTGAGATGGTTTAAGCAAGAGCACAGAGGAAACGTGGGACAAGCTGTGCATGACTGGAGTCAAAAGCTGCAGTGGAAAGTGACAGCAGAGGGGGCAGGAGAGATGGCAGGGCCAGACTGTGGGAGCCTTGTGGACCCTGCTATAAAGTTTGGATTTCACCCTGAAAACGAAGAGTCACTGCACCAACTTACATTCCCACCAACAGTGTAGGAGGGTTCCCTTTTCTCCACACACTCTCCAGCATTTATTTGTAGACTTTTTAATGATGGCCATTCTGACTGGTGTGAGGTGGTACCTCGCTGTAGTTTTGATTTGCACTTCTCTAACAATTAGTGATGTTGAGCATCTTTTCCTGTGCCTACTGGCCAGCTGAATGTCTTCTTTGGAGAAATGTCTATTAAGGTCTTCTGTCCGTTTTTGGATTGGGTTGTTCGTTTTTTTGATATTGAGATGCATGAGCTGTTTGTATATTTTGGAGATTAATCCCTTGTCGGTCCCATCACTTGCAAATATTTTCTCCCATTCCATAGCTTGTCTTTTCATTTTGTTTATTGTTTCCTTTGCTGTGCAAAAGCTTGTAAGTTTGATTAGGTCCCATTTGTTTTTTAAGTTGGTGCAGCCACGGTGTTCTCTGCTCCAGGGTCTCACAAGACTACAATCAACATGTCAGTCAGAGCTGGGGTCTCATCTGGGGCTTGGGGTCCTCTTCCAAGTACACATGGTTGTTGGAAGAATTCATTTCCTTGCGGCTGTAGAACTGCTGACATATTACTTCTTCAAGGCCAGCCACAGGTCTTGTTTTTTTATCCATTCAGCCAGTCTATGTCTTTTGGTTGGAGCATTTAATCCATTTCCATTTAAGGTAATTATCAATATGTATGTTCCCATTATCATTTTCTTAATTGTTTTGGGTTTGGTTTAGTGCATTTTTTCCTTCTCTTGTGTTTCGTGTCTAGACAAGTTCCTTTAGCATTTGTTGTAAAGCTGGTTTGGTGGTGCTGAATTCTGTTAGCTTTTGCTTGTCTGTAAAGGTTTTAATTTCTCCATCTAATCTGAATGAGATCCTTGCTCGGTAGAGTAATCCTGGTTGTAGGTTTTTCCCTTTCATAACTTTAAATATGTCCTGCCACTTGCTTCTGTCTTGGAGAGTTTCTGCTGAAAGTTTTGCTGTTAATCTTATGGGGATTCCCTTGTATGTTATTTGTTTCTTTTCCCTTGCTGCTTTTAATATTTTTTCTTTATATTTAATTTTTGATAGTTTGATTAATATGTGTCTTGGTGTGTTTCTCCTTGGATTTATCCTCTGTGAAACTCTCTGCGCTTCCTGGACTTGAACTGATGATCTCCTTTCCCATATTAGGGAAGTTTCCAACTATAATCTCTTCAAATATTTTCTCAGTCCATTCCTTTTTCTCTTCTTCTTCTGGGACTCCTATAATTCAAGTATTGGTGTGTTTAACATTTTCCCAGAGGTCTCTGAAACTGTCCTCAATCCTTTTCATTCTTTTTTCTTTATTCTGGTCTATGGTAGTTATTTCCACTATTTTGTCTTCCAGGTCACTTATCCTTTCTTCTGACTCAGTTATTCTGCTATTGATTCCTTCTGGAGAATTTTAATTTCATTTATTGTATTGTTCATCATTGTTTGTTTGCTCTTTAGTTCTTCTAGGTCCTTGTTAAACATTTCTTGTATTTTCTCCATTCTATTTCCAAGATTTTGGATCATCTTTACTGTCATTACTCTGAAATCTTTTTCAGGTAGACTGCTTATTTCCTCTTCATTTGTTTGCTCCAGTGGATTTTTACCTTGCTCCTTCATCTGCTGCATATTTCTCTGTCTTCTCATTTTGCTTAAGTTACTGTGCTTGAGGTCTCCTTTTTACAGGCTGCAGGTTCGTAATTCCCATTGTTTTTGGTGTCTTCTCCCAGTGGGTAAGGTTGGCTCAGTGGGTTGTGTAGGCTTCCTGGTGGAGGGGACTGATGCCTGTGTTCTGGTGGATGAGGCTGGATCTTGTGTTTTGGTGGGAGGACCATGTCTGGTAGTGTGTTTGGGGGTGTCTGTGAACTTATTATGATTTTAGGCTGCCTGTCTGCTAATGGGTGGGGTTGTGTTCCTGTCTTGCTGGTTTTTCGGCATAGGGTGCCCAGCACTGTAGATTGCTGGTCGTTGAGTGGAGCTGGGTCTTAGCTTTGAGATGGAGACCTCTGGGAGAGCTTTTACCGTTTGATATTATGGGGGGTGGGAGGTCTCTGGTGGACCAATGTTCTGAACTTGGCTCTCCCACTTCAGAGGCTCAGGCCTGACACCTGGCTAGAGCACCAAGACCCTGTTAGCCACACACCTCAGAAGAAAAGGGAGAAAAAAAGAAAGAAAGAAAGAAAATAAAAATAAAAAATGTTATTAAACTAAAAAAATATTAAAAATAAAAAAATAGAATGTAATGAAAAAAGGAGAAAGAGAGCAACCAAACCAAAAAGCAAATCCACCAATGATAACAAGCACTAAAAAGTATACTAAAAATAAACAAACAAACAAAAAAAAACGGACAGACAGAACCCTAGGACAAATGGCAAAAGCAAAGCTATATGGACAAAATCACACAAAGAAGCATACACATACACACTCACAAAAAGAGAAATAGGAAAAGATATATATATATATATATATATATATAAATAAATAAATATATAAAGAAGGAAGAGAGCAACGAAATCAATAAAGAAATCTACCAATGATAATAAGCTCTAACTACTAAACTCAGATAAACATAAAACCAGAAACAAATTAGATGCAGAAAGCAAACCCCAAGTCTACAGTTGCTCCCAAAGTCCACTGCCTCAATTTTGGGATGATTAATTGTCTATTCAGGTATTCCAGAGATGCAGGATACATCAAGTTGATTGTGGAGATTTAATCCGCTGTTCCTGAGTCTGCTGGGAGAAATTTCCCTTTCCCTTCTTTGTTCGCACAGCTCCCGGGGTTCAGCTTTGTTTTTGACCCCACCTCTGCATGTAGATCACCTGAGGGCGTCTGTTCCCCACCCAGACAGGATGGGGTTAAAGTGGGAGCTGATTCGGGGGCTCTGGCTCACTCACGCCGGGGGCAGGGAGGGGTACAGAGTGCAGGGTGAGCCTGTGGTGGCAGAGGCCAGCGTGATGTTGCAACAAATGAGGCACACTTGTGTGTTCTCCCAGGAAAGTTGTTCTTGGATCATGGGACCCTGGCAGTGGCGGGCTGCACAGGCTCCCAGGAGGGGAGTTGTGGACAGTGACCTGTGCTTGCACACAGACTTCTTGGTGGTGGCAGCAGCTGCATTAGCATCTCATGTCTGTCTCTGGTGTCTTCGTTGAAAGCCGTGGCTTGCGCCCATCTCTGGAGCTTGTTTAGGCGGTGCTATGAATCCCCTCTCCTGGTGCACCTGGTAAAAATAGTCTCTGGCCTCTTAGGCAGTTCCAGATTTTTCCCCAGACTCCCTCACAGCTAGCTGTGGTGCACTAGTCCCCTTCAGGCCGTGTTCATGCAGCTAACCCCAGTCCTCTCCCTGGGATCTGACCTCCAAAGCCTGAGCCTCAGCTCCCAGCCCCGACCTGCCCTGGCGGGTGAGCAGACAAGACTCTGAGGCTGGTGAGTGCTGGTCGGCACTGATCCTCTGTGCAGGAATCTCTCCGCTTAGCCCTCTGCACCCATGTTGCTGTGCTCTCCTCCATGGCTCTGAAGCTTCCCCCCACTGCCCACCCCCCGTCTCTGCCAGTGAAGGGGCTTCCTAGTGTGTGGAAACTTTTCCTCCTTCACAGCTCCCTCTCAGCGGTGCAGGTCCCTTCCCTATTCTTTTGTCTCTGTTTTTCCTTTTTTCTTTTGCCCTACCTAGGTACACAGGGAGTTTCTTGCCTTTTGGGAAGCCTGAGGTCTTCTGCCAGTGTTCAGTAGGTGTTCTGTAGAAGTTGTCCCACATGTAGATGTAATTTTGATGTATTTGTGGGGAGGAAGGTGATCTCCACGTCTTACTCCTCTACCATCTTGAAGGCACCTCCTAGAGGGCTTTAATATCATTGTCCTGGAACTTCCTCTTCTCAGGATTATCCTTTGTATTGGAGAAAAATACTGATATTATCAGCAACCTCTAATAAGGCTTCATTTATTGCTCTATTTTTAAGAGCCAAAATCTGCCTGCATTTTATCTGCCCCAGCACTGTAAAACATTCTGAAAGATCATTTTAATTCTTAATAAACTAGCAGCATGCCCCAAATCAACAGTGACTTTTAGGGGTTTCTCATCTCTTTATGTTAGTTTGCTCAAAGGGTTAGAGATGATATGTCAAAAATTAATTGACTTAACCTGCAGAGAGTGAAATTAATCCTTTGTTAAGTGATTTTCAGTACAGTTATTTTTAACATTACTGGTTTTGCAAAATCTAGTGAAAATTGCTTCTCAACACTCATAAGCAGGCAACATCACAATGTTTACTGTTCTAAATTGACAAAATCTTGCTAAAATGGACTCAGGCTAGAATAGGAAGAAGTTTAGTTACCGTAATGTTCCTTTCCTCTTCCTTCCCACATGATAATCAAGACCCTTCTCATTACAAAATCAGAAAGATTAAGAAATGTCCTCTGATCTTATTCTGCTGGTGATAACCATTCTCTCCATGCCAAGCTGAGAGCTCAGTTATGCAGTTATTTGTCATATCTTCCAAGGTCAAGTCACACTGGATTCAGTCTCCAGTCATAATGGAGCTTCTAAATACGAAATAATCCATTTCTAATGGTCCTTGTTTGAACTTCTCAGTTACTTCCAAAAACTGGCATCTCTACATCATTTTGTTCTCAGGGCCTACAACTTCATTTCAAACAGAAGTGTACACTTTGCTTGAGTCCTTGAGAGAGAGAGTCTCCTCAGAGAGTTTAATTCATTGCCTTTCTGAGTCTATATCCTAAACAACAGCCTATGACCTCTCCAGTGAATCAAGTGAAACCTAAACCTTAATTAAACTTGTGGAAGAGTATAGCATGTTTTCTTACTAAAATGAAATTAAATTATAAATTAACTGCAAAAATATGTGTGAAATGAGACAAAAATTTGGAAATTTAGAAACCCATTTCTAAACAATTTGTGAATCAAACAATAAACCACAAGGATCATAAAGTATTCCAAGAGGAATAATAATGAAAATACAACATTCAAAATGGATGAAACACAGATACTTTAGCACTTACAAGGTAATTTATAGCTGTATATTATTATGTTCGAGAAGACAAATTATAAAAAAATCAGTGGACTGAGGATTCTGGTTAAAACACGTAAAAAGAAGAGCAAATTGTACAAAAGGTAAGCAGAAGGAAGCAAAAATAAAGAAAAGAACAGAAACCATGGAATAGAAACAGAAAAACTGAAGAAAATTAATAAAAACAAAAAATTGATGATTTAACAATATTAGTAAAAATGATAAGCTTCTAGCTAGGCTAATAAAGAAAAATAAGAGTGATCACAAAGTAAATAGTATCAACAACAAAGGAGGGAATTTCTACAATTATTACAGATATTAAACAAATAATGAAACAATTCTATTAAAATTTTATGCCAGAAGATTTAGCAACTTAGATGAAATATGCAAATAATCTGAGATAAACAAATGGCCAAAAAGAAATAGAAAATCTGAATAGCCCTATATTCAAGAAAAATGTTAAATAAGATTTTGTGTTTTCTTTTGGTAAATAAGCAACTTTCCACAAACAAATGTCTAACATATGAAGACTCAGAAAATTTTTAAACAGACTCAGAAAACATACTTGTCTTGCAAGAAGTGATAAAATTAATTATTTAGAAAGGAAAATAAAATAGGTCAGAAATGTGGATCTACATAAAAAGGAAGAGTGTTAGAGAGGAAAAAATGAAAGTAAAATATTTTCTATTCTTTATTTTATTCTTAGTTCATGAAATACTTAGGTATAAATCTGAAAAATGTGTACAATAACTACATGAGAAAAACTACAAAATTCTGATGAAAATAATTAAAGATCTAAATATTTTACATACAAGGATGGGAAGGCTCAATACTGTTAAGATATCAGTTTTTCCCAACTTGACTCAATGCAATCCCAATCAAAATACCTGCAAGTTATTTTGTGGAAAGTGACAAACTGATTCTAAAGTTTATCTGGAAAGGCAAAAGACCCAGAAGAGCTAACATGATATTGAAGGTGAAGAACTAAGTGAGAAGACTGACAACACTCAATTTCATGACTTACTATAAAAGTACAATAATCAAAGCAGTGTAGTATTAGCTAAATAACACACAGATATATCAGTGGAACAGAATAAAGAGCCCTGTGTGTGTGTGTGTGTGTGTGTATTGATCTTTGACAAAGGAGCAAAGACAGTTCAATGGAAAAAAGAATAGTCTTTTCCATAAATTAAGCTAGAAGATTTGGGCATCCATACGCAAAAATAAAAAATAAATATGAATAAATCTAGACACAGACCTTGCATCTTTCACAAAATTTCACTAAAATTAACTTGAAATGGATCGTAGATCTAAATTTAAAATGCAATACTTATAAAACTTCTAGAAGATACCATAGGAGAAAATCCAGGTGACCTTGGGTTTCATGATGAGTTTTAGACACAAATACCAAAAGCACAATCCATGAAGAAAAAAATTAGCTTGACTAATCTAAAATTAAATATGTCTTCTCTGTTAATAACATCGTTAAGGGAATATATAATAAAAAACCCACAAACTAGGAGATAATATTTGAAAAACACATATATGATAAAATACTGGTATCCCAATTTAAAAAGACATTTTAAAACTCAGCAGTAAGAAAATAAGCAGCTCTAATATGTCTATTAGAATAGACATCTCACCAAAGAAGAGATATAGATGGCAAATAAGCATATGAAAAGATGCTGATCATCATATGCCATTAAGGAATTACAAATTAAAACAATAGTGAGATACCACTATACATTCAAGATTGTCTAAAATCCAAAAGACTGGAAATATCAAATGTTGAGTAGTATGCAGAGCAACGGGAACTCTCATTCATTGATAGTGGGGATGCAAATTGGTAGAGCTATATTGGAAGACCATTTGACAGGCTCTTACAAAGCCAAACACAGGCATATCACATAAACCAGCAATTGTGCTCCTAGAAATTTATGCAATGTCTTGAAAAAATATATCTATGCAAAAATCTGTACATGAATGTTGCAAAAAATTGAAAGCAACCAAGATGTCCTACAATAGATAAATGAATAAACAAACTATGGTACAACCATACAATGGAGTATTTTCATTGATAAAAAGAAATGAGCTATCAAGCCAGCCACAAAAAGACATGGAGGAAATTAAATATATATTTCTAAGGGTAAGAAGTCAGATTTGGGGGTAAGGAAGAAGGGGGTAGGGATGAATATGTGGAACAGAATTTTTAGGGCATTAAAATATTCTGCATGTTACTCTAATAGCAGATACATAGTATTATTCATTTGTAGAAACCCATATAACTGTAAAGCACAAAGCATGAATCCTAATATAAACTATGGAAATTAGTTAATAATTATATGTCAATACTGGTTCATCACTTGTAACAAATATACCAGACTAAAATAAAATGTTATTAATAAGGGAAGCCGTGAGTTGCGGAGAGAGCATATGAGAACTCTGTGTATTGTCTCTTCTTATTTTAAAATTAAAAAGATAACTGAAAAAACCAGTATGGAAGGAAAAAATATGTTGGCCTTCTTTGCCCATTATCAACTCAAATCAGTCAGTAACAGAGTAGGTAGGTAAAGTTTATTTTAGCATAATTTTAAAAATTAAAGCTTGAAAAAAATTGGAGTTTATTCCAAAAATGCAAGATTAGCATAATACACAAAAATTAATGTATTTCATCATATTAAAGTAATATAGGTAAAAAAAAGCATATAATCATTTTAATAGATGAAAACACAGTTTTGAAAAGAAATTCATGAAAAACCTCTCAGAAAACTAGGAATAGAAAAGAAAAAGTCCAATGTTGAAGAATGGTTTCTACTTAAAATCTTGAACACAGAGTGTATATATATTTATATATATCTATATATATCTATCTATATCTATATCTATATCTATATCTATATTCTCCTTATTTCTTTCCAACTTTGTACTAGAGGCCAGTGTAAAGAAAGATGAGAAAGAAGAAATAAAACACATAAAATTTGAAAAAAGTAAAGCTTTTTGTAGAGATGGCATGATTGTCTACATAGACAATCCAAAGGAATTCACAGAAAAATATTAGAACTGATAAATAATTTTATTAGGTAGTAAAACACATAGCTAATTTACAAAAGTCAATTTTATTGTTACATACTATGAATGGGTAACTAGAAAATAAAATTTAAAACATCATATACAAAGCATTAAATTAAAGTTTCGAGAATACTTTAACTGGGAATTGATTAGCTGAGTATACTGGAAATTAAAAGTAAAAGGATTAGGGAAATTAAGGAGAGGGTAAATAATGAGATAAATAATATTTACCAATTTAAATATTAATTATGTAAAGATGGAAATTCTTCTCCAGTTCATCTGTAGATTAAATGTAAGCATAAGGGGCTTCCTTGGTGGTGCAGTGGTTAAGATCTGCCTGCCAATGCAGGGGACACGGGTTTGAGCCCTGTTCCGGGAAGATCCCACATGCCACGGAGCAACTAAGCCCGTGCGCCACAACTACTGAGCCTGCGCTCTAGAGCCTGTGAGCCACAACTACAGAGCCCACATGCCACAAATACTGAAGCCCACACGCCTAGAGCCCGTGCTTCACAACAAGAGAAGCCACTGCAATTAGACGCCTGTACACTGCAGCGAAGAGTAGCCCCCGCTCACCGCAAATAGAGAAAGCCCGCACGGCGACGAAGACCCAACGCAGCCAAAAAAATAAATAAATAAAGTAAATTTTTAAAAAAATTGTGTAAGACATGAGATGGGGCCAAGCCTCATTCTTTAAAAAAATAAATATACAAATAAACAAATAAAAAATAAAAAAATAAATGTAAGCATAATTGGAATTCTAGCAAGATTCTTTAAGTATATGAGAAATTGAATCTGGAATATATTTGGAAATTCAGAAGTCCTAGAATATGCAAAATGATTTGATAAAAGGAAAATATTTGGAGGACTTATAATTCTCTAGTTTTAGTTCTTACTATAAAGCCATCTAGATCAAAATAGTGTGAACTACACACCAATCACCAAGTGCATTGTTTCCTGGCCTCAGCTTAGTCTCAGCTTCTTCTTTTTTTTTTTTATAACACTCTTTGTTGAAATACGTATTTCCACACTTTCTATACTTATGAAAACAAATTTTATACTTCGAGGTCAAGTGACACTATGTCCTGTGATAAATTCAATTTTCTTTCTTTAAAAAACCAGGTTCATTTTCTACTACTATGCTCCTCATCATATATAACCTACTATACTACAGCCTCCAGAACAGCTTTTCATCTAATAAAGTTTAAATTCCTTCAATTCAAAGTTTTCTCTATGTATATATTAATATAATACTATAAATGCACCCACACATAGATAATTAACACACCTTGATTTGATTCAACCATAAGTCATTGTCTTGACTATCACTTAAATGTGTATTTATGAGCCTACTCTCTTATATTTCTTCTCACTTGAAAAATCTTGTTCTTTCATATGACTGACATACACGTCAGTGGAAATGACTCATACGTATTTCTTAATGTCTTAGAGAGTCATCTTGAATGAAAGCTTTTTACATTTAACTTTAAATGAAATTTGAGTATTATACATTTCTTTTTTATAGTAAAACTTTTTATTTTTAGACCAAAGTGACTCACAGAAACCTCATTTTTGTTTACTTTTCATTTTTGAGAGGATACTTTACAATTTAGGAAATTATTCTTTCTTACAATTACTGATTTTGAATCCCCACCCCTCATAGTCCTGCACTATATTCTATAACTTTATTAAGGAATACAGTTAACCTTCATACAGAACAATTTGTATTAAATATAACCTACAAATCCCTACAAACTCAGAGTCAAATACCAGGAGCAGAGAGAAGAGAAGGCATGTTTAGTATACACTGTTTTCAAAAATCATCCACTGATTTCCTGAGCTTTCTTTACTAGGAGAAATACTATTGTCTGAAGGTTCTGTGTTTCAGTTTTGATAAAACATCTATACACCTGTAAGATTGTCCTCTGAAATCCTGTGCTACCCAGAGGGGACGTTGACCTTTTACCTTATTTATTTTTATTTTCTGCCTGATTTCATAGAAGGTTACATCTTATATCTAATGTTGATAGCTATAATTTCTAGTAATGCCATACCATCTTTCAGACACTTTTCCTGCAACATCAGCATTTTTATAGAGATTGGTGATCTTGGAATACCTTTCACCCTACATTGACTTTCTCTGTAAACCACCAGTACTAGACCAACAACTGCTGAGGTGAGTATGTCTGCCTATAATATGTGCTTTCTTTCATATTGGTTCTCAAATCATTTAATTTCACTTAATTATACCCATGCCTATCTGGCTGTGGTCACCATGTTATCTCCCAAGATATGCTCTTCGGCACTGTGACCATGTCTCTCACCCATCAAGGTGTGAGAGTCAGATTCCCTGACTACTGAATTGGAGAGGAAAAAAAAAACATATTGTGAACAACAAACATACTAAATAAGCACAAGTCATACATGAAACCAAGAATGTGAAAAATAGAGAAGGGTAATGGATTATAGGACCCCAGGTGAGGACCTGAAGCAACTTTTAAATAGAGAGATAGGAAAGACTTCCCTGAGTGGATGACATTTAAATAAAAACTTGAGGAATTGAGGGAGCTGGCTGCATGGAAATCTGGAAAGGGGGCCAAGTATTAAATAAATTTTATTAATTCTGTGTTTTTAATTAAATAAGTTTGACTTTATTTTCTGTAATGAATGTTTTTCCTCACACTGGGGGATATCTTTTAAAATTTATTGTTTTTTTGATATGTATAATTGTTTATGGTAAAGTTTATTTATATATAAAAATAATATATATATATGTTCAATAAATATCTTTTCTCCATTAATATTCATTAGAAATATTGTAAATTCAGCTATTTTCTGTAGATATGATTCCATAAAAGAAAGGTGAACATCAGAAAAAACATCAGAATTATCAAAAGATATTAAAGCAGCTACAAGATGCTGACTCTCTCTTTCTCTCTCTTTTCCCCAGCTGATTCATACCTTCAGACTTATTTTTTGAAAAGTTAGTGAATAAATTCTGAGTAAAAAAATACTGAAGAATATCAGGTATCTATTTTCCTTTTTTCAAATATCTTAGACAATTAATTTATGTTTAGTACTTGTTCTTTTATTTATTAGTTTTGCAGAATAATACATCTTATTCAGTGTTTGTAATTAAAAGAAAATCATCTGTTGAAAAAGACAGTTTGCAAAAAACAAGATTTTGGTCTTTTATAATTCTCAGTAAAGTTTATCTGACAAATTTTTAAAAATGAAAAAGGCATTAATGGAGCATGTTTTATATGCTTAGGTAACTGCAGTGGGACCTGTGTTACTGGAGTAGAGTCAGGAAAAATGAGAGTATTGAGAGATTAGACCAGGAGGTAACAAAAGGGCTGTTTATGCAGGGCCCTATAGGTCCACTTATCGTTAGAGAAATTGAGAACCATGGAGGAGTTTTGAGCCATAGAATGACATGATATGGACTACTTTTTACAAAAATCACTCTGACTTATATCTTTAAAATAGCCAAAATGGGAGACAGGGATAGTTAGAGATAGAAATTATTGCAATAATACAGGCATGGAAGGTCATGTCTTCATCCAGGGAGTTAGCAGTTAAGTGATGAGAAACAGACTCTCAATGAACTTAATAGTAGAGACAACAGAATTGAATGATTATGTAGGGGGCATGAGAGAAAAAGAGGAGACAGAATGACTCCAAAGATTTTTTTCCTGAAAAACTGGAAGGGGTGAACTGTCATCAAATGAAATATAAATACTGCAATAAATAATGTTATATAACATTCATTAACAATGAATTAGTTTCTACCTTAGTAAAATCTAAGAGACCATTATCTTCCTCTGCTAAATGATTACATAACAGCTAATAAACCTTGCTATAATAATGAAGGATAGAAAAAAAAAATAAAAATAGAAAGATTTCATCTGTAAAGCTTATGCTATTCTCCCTTACATAAATCTCTAGTTCCTATGTGGACTTTTTATCCATATTATTACAATGACTAACTAATCTATGCATTCATTTAACCAATATTAATGAACACCTACTATATACTAGTATTTAATGATCTAGCAGTAAAAACTGCATACCTAAATTCTAGTGAAGATAAGTTGTTAAGTAGATAATTTTAAGTATATTTATACAGTGATTTTTTAATACTTATTTAATTCTCGGAGTGCTACCTTAATTATATTAAATACAACGTGAATGCAAATATGAAAGTGAGATAGTTGGGTGGAACAATTGATAGAACTTTAAGATTAATTGGATATTTAGGATGAAATAAGAGAGAGAGGATAATAATTATGATAGATCTTAAACACCTGGAGAAATATCATGCTCCAGAAATTGATTTTATAATGAAAACAAGGATGAAGAACCAAAGAAGTGTAATCAGGAATCTGAAATGAGTGAAATATGTTTGGAAATAATTTCATATAACAATATGAAAAACGAAGTGGCAGGGATTATAGCAAGACACAAAACAGGATCTAGGATCTCTGCTTTAAAAATGGTTGTAGAAAAGCAGACAATATATTTTAGAGGTCTGTCCTGTCCCTTAGTAATGAGTAGTTTCGGAGAAGAGAGTACCAAAACCAAACAGAAAGTCATTATACCTATACAATTAAAAAATCACCCTCTTTAGCAAAAAATTGGGCATGCAGCATTGTGAATACTTTCTGTATTTTGACATAACTGACATTCTCCAGATAAGGAATAAAGAAAGAGGCACTGATGTTTGTAGGTACTGGAGAGTAGAAAAAACATTTTTCCTGTCTTTCATCTTCTGTCTATTCACTGAAATCCATCTGATAGTAGCAAGTTGTATGGAGTCAAAACATTATTTCTAAATTTGGTCTGAAGAACAGGCTCTAGTACCTGTTTGTCCTGGAAGAAGAATAAAACTATAGAAAGAACTTGAATTTGAATGTTGACTCCTTCATGTGAAAGGACATTGGCAGGCCTCTTTTATCAGGCTCTAAGCACATCTGAACATAAAGGAAACCAGAGTTTGGGTTCTAATGCTAATCCCTTCAGAATGTAGATGATGAAAGAGATATTTTTAAAGTGTCAAGCATTTGTTGATTTTAGAAAGCTTAAAAATGGTAGAGCTAGATTGCATGTGATGACAAAGCCTATGTTTGATCCAGTAACCACTCAGATTATAGCTACAGTGTATTTGAAGGAAAATGTACCAAATCTTCAGACTATATTTACATATGTAGATGCTACATGCATGTTTCAACAAACAAATTTAAACTACTATTTAAGTTATAAAGAAAATTTGATCTTAAAATGGCTGACTTTTTAAATGGTAAGACACTAAATCAGATATGTTTAGAATTTTATTTTAGATTATATAATTCAGCTAAGGCATTTGAAATTTGGCTAAGAATCACTGCATAAAAATAAATAAATGGGATGGAGTCAAGATGGCGGTGTGGGAAAATGTGGAGTTCACATCTCCCCCAACTAGGGTGCCTGCCAGATGCTGGTGGGGGACCCCGATTCCCAAGGAGGCAGGAGGAACCCCTAACCAAACTGGTAGGACATAGGGGGACTGAGGGGGAAGGAGAAGTGGAGGCCTGACAGGACCAGCGCCCCTGAGGGGTGGCTGAAAGGGGGGAGGAGTGCCAATGCCTGGAGGGACCCTTGGGAGCTCGGATCAGGGGGCGAGCCTGCCAGGCTTTTTCCCTGCCCAACCAGCCAGGGAAGTCTGCCCAGCTCTCAGGCCGAGTGCTACGCCCTCAGAAGTCCCTCCGGCTGGGTTGGTCCTGGGGGCATAGGAGGGAGGCCAGGAGAGAACAGGAGAGGCAGGTGGGAAGGGCCATCCAGAACTGGAGGAGCAGGAGAGGTGCAGAGGGTGTTTGCCCCGCCCACTTGAGCCCAGGAAGCCTGCTGGGCTCCCAGGTGGGGGCCCTGCCCTCTGAGACCAGAGGCAGGAGGCATGCCTAGGCCCTTCCTGTTCTGTTGAGCCTAAGTCCCACCCCCCCACACTACCCAGGGCCTTTTTCAGCCCTGTGGGTCCTAAACATAGGCCCCACCCACTACACAAAACTCATCCCTGCTTAGGCTCTGCCCTCCAGAGCAAAGGTCTTTTCGACCTATTTTTTTTTGTTCCTCCTCTTCTTTACTATTGTGGTTCTGTTTTACATTCCAGTTGTTGTTTCATCTATATTTTTATTTTTATATTCTTTTTAACATATCTGTTAGTTTCCTAGTCTAATTTTATTTTTTACATTGTTATTGTTCTTTTTTTTTTTCCCACCCTGTGCAGCTTGCGGGATCTTGGTTTACAAGCTGGGGGTTGGGCCAAAGCTCCTGTGGTGGGAGCTCAGAGTCTGAGCCACTGGACTAACAGAGAACATCAGATCCCAGGGAATATTCATCAGAATGAGGTTTCCAGAGGTCCTCATCTCAGCACCAAGACCCAGCTCTCACATGCTCACACCCAGTCAGCTTGGGTCTCTGTCTCTGGTCAGGGTCTGGCAGGACCGCCATTATCTGCTCAGCAGGAGAACTGTCCTGAGTGTTTTTAATCATGTTTGGATGTTAAGTCTTAGCTCCTAGAGTAGATGCCTGGAGCAAGGTCTGAACTGAACCAGGCACATTGCCCAGGCCCTCACGTTGAGGATTAGACTGGTCAATCAGGGCCAGGCATCCTGGTCTTTCTTCCAGAGGTCCCAACAGCCTACAAACCCCAGTGTTGGAGGTCTCAGGCCAAACAACCAGTAAGACAAGAACACAATCCCACTTATAAAAAAAAAAAATGAGATGGCAAAAATATATGTCACAGATGAAGGAGCAAGGTAAAAACCTACAAGGTCAAATAAATGAAGAGGAAATAGGCAATCCACCTGAAAAAGAATTCAGAGTAATGATAGAAAAGATGATCCAGAATCTTATAAATAGAGTGGAGGCACGGACTGAGAAAACACAAGAAATGTTTAACAAAGATCTAGAAGAACTAAAGAAAAAACAGAGGTGAACAACACAATAACTGAAATGAAAACTACAACAGAAGAAATCAATAATAGAATAACTGAGGCAGAAGAATGAACAAGTGAGCTGGAAGACAGAATGGTGGAAGTAACTGCTGAGGAGCAGAATAAAGAAAAAAGAATGAAAAGAATTGAAGACAATCTCAGAGACCTCTGGGATGACACTAAATGCACCAACATTTGAACTGGAGGGGTCCCAGAAGAAGAAGAGAAAAAGAAAGAGAAAATATTTGAAGGGGTTATAGTGGAAATTTCCCTAACATGGGAAAGGAAATAGGCACCCAAGTCCAGGAAGCACAGAGAGTCCCATACAGGATAAACCCTAGGAGAAACACATCAAGACACAAATTAATCAAACTAACAAAAATTAAATTCAAAGAAAAAATATTAAAAGCAGCAAGGGAAAAGCAAAAAAATAACAACAAAGGAATCCCCATAAAGTTATCAGCTGATTTCTCAACAGAAACTCTGCAAGCCAGAAGGGAGTGGCATGATATATTTAAAGTGATGAAAGAGAAAAAGCTACAACCAAGATTACTCTACCCAGCAAGGATCTCACTCAGATTCGACGGAGAAATCAAAAGCTTTTCAGAAAAGCAAAAGCTAAAAGAATTTAGTACCACCAAACCAGCTTTACAACAAATGTTAAAGAAACTTCTCTAGGTGGGAGAAACAAAAGAAGAAAATGAACCACAAAAACAAACCCCCCAAAATTAAGAAAATGGTAATAGGAACATATATATCGATAATAACCTTGAAAGTAAATGGATTAAATGCCCCAACAAAAAGACACAGACTGGCTGAATGGATACAAAACCAAGACCCATATATATGCTGTCTACAAGAGACCCACTTCAGACCTAGAGACACCTACAGGCTGAAAGTGAAAGAATGGAAAAAGATATTCCATGAAAATGGAAATCCAAAGAAAGCTGGAGTAGCAATATTTATATCAGATAAAATAGACTTTAAAATAAGACTGTTACAAGGGATAAGGAAGGACACTACATAATGATAAGAAATCAATCCAAGAAGATGATATAACAATTATAAATATTTATGCACCTGACATAGGAGCAGCTCAGTACATAAGGCAAATGCTAACAACCATGAAAGGGGAAATCAACAGCAACACAATAATAGTAGGCGACTGTAACACCCCACTTACACCAATGGACAGATCATCCAAACAGAAAATAAATAAGGAAACACAAGCTTTAATTGACACAATAAACCAGATAGATTTAATTGATATTTGTAGAACATTCTACCTGAAAGTGGCAGAATACACTTTCTTCTCAAGTGTACACGGAACATTCTCCAGGATAGATCACACCTTGGGTCACATATCAATCCTCAGAAAACTTGAATAAATTGTAATCATATCGAGCATCTTTTCTGACAACAACACTGTGAGACTGGAAATCAATTACAGGAAAAATATTTTAAAAACCATAAATACATGGAGGCTAAACAGTGCACTACTAAGTAAACAATAGATCACTGAAGAAATCAAAGAAGAAATTTAAAAATAGATAGAAACAAATGACAATGAAAACACAGTGACCCAAAACCTATGGGATGCAGAAAATGCAGTTCTAAGAGCAAAGTTTATAGCAATTCAATCTCACCTCAAGAAACAAGAAAAATCTCAAATAAATAATCTAACCCTAAACCTAAAGCAACTAGAGAAAGAAGAACAACAAAAACCCAAAGTCAGTAAAAGGAAAGAAATCATAAAGATCAAGCAGAAATAAATGAAATAGAAATGAAGAAAACAATAGCAAAGATCAATAAAACTAAAAGCTGGTTGTCTGAGAAGATAATGAAAATTGATAAACTCTTAGCCAGACTCATCAAGAAAAAAAGGGAGAGGATGCAAATCAATAAAATTAGCAATGAAAAAAGGAGAAATCACAACTGACACCACAGAAATATAAAGGATTATAAGAGACTACCACAAAAAACTATATGCTAAGTATTAGACAACCACAAAGAAATGAACAAATTCTTGGAAAGGTACAATTTTCCAAGAATGAAACAGGAAGAATTAGAAAATATAAACAGACCTATCACAAGTAATTAAATTGAAACTGTAATTACAAATTTTCAAACAAACAAAAGTTCAGGACCAGATGGCTTCACAGGCGAATTCTATCAAACATTTAGAGAAGAGCTAACACCGATACTTCTCAAACTCTTCCAAAAAATTGCAGAGGGAGGAACCTCCTAAATTCATTCTACGAAGCCACCAACACCTTGATACCAAAACTAGAAAAAGATATCACAAAAAAGAAAATTATAGACCAATATCACTGAGGAAAATAGATGCAAAAATCCTGAACAAAATACTAGCAAACAGAATCCAACAACATATTAAAAGGATCATACACCATGATCAAGTGGGATTTATCCCAGGGATGCAAGGATTATTCAATATATGCAAATTATTCAATGTGATACACCATAATAACAAACTAAAGAATAAAAACCATATGAAAATCTCAATAGATGCAGAAAAAGCTCTCGACAAAACTCAACACCCATTTATGATAAAAACTCTCCAGAAACTGGGCATAGAAGGAATCTACCTCAACGTAATAAAGGCCATATATGACAAAAACACAGCAAACATCATACTCAATGGTGAAAAACTGAAAGCATTTCCACTAAGATCAGGAACAAGACAAGGATGTATACTCTCGTCACTCTTATTCAACATAGTTTTGGAAGTCCTAGCGATGGCAATCAGAGAAGTAAATAAATCAAAGGAATACAAACTAGAAAAGAAGAAGTAAAACTGTCACTGTCTGCAGATGACATGATACTATACATAGAAAATCCTAAAGATGCCACCAGAAAACTACTAGAACTAATCAATGAATTTGGTAAGGTTTCAGGATACAAAATTGAAGCACAGAAACCTCTGGCATTCCTATACACTTACATGGAAAAATTAGAAAGAGAAATTAAGGAAACAATCCCATTTACCATTGCAACAAAAAGAATAAAATACCTAGGAATAAACCTGCCTAAGGAGGTGAAAGACTTGTACTCAGAAAACTATAAAACACTGTTGAAAGAAATCAAAGATGACATAAACACAGAAATATACCATGTTCTTGGATTGGAAAAATCAATATTGTGAAAATGACTATACTACCCAAAGCAATCTACAGATTCAATGCAATCCCTATCAAACTGCCAATGGCATTCTTCACAGAATTAGAAAAAAAAATTTACAATTCATATGGAAACACAAAAGACCCCGAATAGCCAAAGCAATCTTGAGAAAGAAAAATGGAACTGGAGGAATCAGGTTCCCTAACTTCAAACTATACTACAAAGCTACAGTAATCAAGACAGTATGGTACTGGCACAAAAATAGAAATATAGATCAATGGTACAGGATAGAAAGCCCCGAGATAAACCCATGTACATATGGTCACTTGATTTACAACAAAGGAGGCAAGAATATACAATGGAGAAAAGACAGCCTCTGCAATAAGTGGTGCTGGGAAAACTGGACAGCTACATGTAAGAGAATGAAATTAGAACACTACCGAATACCATACACAAAAATAAACTCCAAATGGATTAAAGACCTAAATGTAAGGCCAGACACTATAAAACTCTTAGAGAAAAACAGGAAAAACACTCTGACATAAACCACAGCAAGATCTTTTTTGGCCCACCTCCTATAGTGCTGGTAATAAAAACAAAAATGAAAAATGGGACCTAATTGAACTTAAACGCTTTTGCACAGCAAAGGAAACCATAAACAAGAGGAAGAGACAACTTCAGAATGGGAGAAAATATTTTCAAATGAAGCAACAGACAAAGGATTAATCTCCAAAATATACGAACAGCTCATGGAGCTCAATACCAAAAAAACAAACAATTCAATTAAAAAATGGACAGAAGACCTAACTGGACATTTCACCAAAGAAAACATGCAGGTGGCCAAGAGGCACATGAAAAGATGCTCAACATCACTAATTAATAGAGAAAGTCAAGTCAAAACTACAATGAGGTATCACCTCACACTGGTCAGAATGGCCATTATCAAAAAATCTAGAAGCAATAAATGCTGGAAAGGGTGTGGAGCAGAGGGAACCCTCCTGCACTGTTGGTGGGAATGTAAATTGATACAACCACTATGGAGAGCAGTATGGAAGTTCCTTAAAAAACTAAAAATAGAACTACCATATGACCCAGCAATCCTACTACTGGGCATATACCCTGAGAAAACCATAATTCAAAAAGAGACACGTACCATAATGTTCACTGCAGCACTATTTACAATAGTCAGGACATGGAAGCAACCTAAGTGTCCATCGACAGATGAATGGATAAAGAAGATGTGGCACATATATACAATGAAATATTACTCAGCCATAAAAAGAAATGAAACTGAGTTATTTGCAGTGAGGTGGATGGACCTAGAGTCTGTCATACAGAGTGAAGTAAGTCAGAAAGAGAAAAACAAATACCGTATGCTAACGCATATATATATGGAATCTTAAAAAAAAAAAAAAAAAAGGTACTGATGAACCTAGTGGCAGGGCAGGAATAAAGACGTAGACATAGTGAATGGACCTGAGGACACGGGGACAGGGGACGGGGAAGCTGAGGCGAAGTGAGAGTAGCATCGACATATATATACTACCGAATGTAAAATAGTTAGCTAGTGGGAAGTAGCAGCATAGCATAGGGAGATCAGCTCGGTGCTTTGCAATGACCTAGAGAGGTGAGATAGGGAGGTTGGGAGGGAGGCTCTAGAGGGAGGGGATATAGGGATATATGTATGCATACGGCTGATTCACTTTGTTGTACAACAGAAACTAACACAGTATTGTGAAGCAATTATACTCCAGTAAATATCTATTAAGAAAAATAAATAAATAGATAAATAAATAAATAAATAAATAAATAAATAAATAAATAAGAACTGGTAAGTATAGATATGTACTGTTGTGTAATCCCTGATTTTCATCACAGGAATTTAGTTGTTAAAATTTTCTTTGTAGCATTAAATTGTTCTGTTTAAAATGCTTTGTATAATTTGTGTTTTTAATTTTGTAAACCATACCTATGTTATAATGAGAAGTACTTAGAAATATCATTAAAAAGTTGTTTATTAACTTGGCTTGCCTTTTTGAAAATGCCTCAATATTTTGCACTTTAAGTGTGCTCAGCACTATTGGCAAGCTTCAAGCATTTTATTGGAATATTAGAATATCTTTAAGGAAACATACTAATCAATATTTTTATTTTTGATTTAAAAGAGTTGTGCTTTACCAAAGCTTATAATTGTTCATATTTTTGTTTCTCAATGTCAATATACATTTGTAGTTACAAGGCACCTGCTACATCTTGAAATCGCTAGGGAAAAACACACAGTGCTCACCATTTATTAACTCAACTGTTTCGATTCAGGTAGCTTCAGAGATGAGCAAAACTTGAGAACACAGCCATTACTTAAAAATCTCACAGGTAAATGTGAAATCTCAACTGGGATAAATGCCCTGAAATGTAAGTATATGGTGTCATGAAACCATGTTTTAGAAAATATGACTTAGGAAATTTCTGAAAGACTCCCTAAGGAAATATAAATGTATCTCAGAAAAGTAAGATGAGTAGAAAAGGGAAAGAAAAGATCTTCAAACAGAGGATACAACACTTGGAAAGCTCTGTGCCAAAAGGAGCATATACCAGCACTGAAAGGAGGTCAATATGTCTTGAGTTCGTATGATGAGGGGAGAAAATATGGTAAAAGATGAGATCGGAAGGGTAGGGAGCAGTTAGAACATTAACATTTTTCAAGGTCATGTTTAAATTTATTTAATTATATAAACAAGTATCTAAAAGAAACAATGTTTTTTTTCCAATCTGGGAGAAGATAGCTCTTGCCTTATTACTATAGGAAGAAATATAGAATAGGAATTTTATAAGTTCTGAATTACATATAAGAAAAAATGAATTTAAAAAATGCTTCATATTTTATCAGTCTCAGCCATTTACAAAATATAGCAGTTTTCTTAGAAATTTTACCACCCTGAGCATTACTAGGAGACATTAAAATGATCCAATAATTATTTTGATTAATAGCATTTTTGCATTGAAACAAGATAAGACAGGGAGATTATGCTTCTATTTTAGGGAATTAGTGAAGAGTTAAAATTATATGCTTTATTATTTCACAGAAAGTCAGGAGATGTGGCACTGTTTGGAATAAAATAGAGGGTTGCTTTGAGAAATTCATATACCTAAACTTTCAAGAAAAATGACGGCAGGATTATAGAATGAATAAATGTCCAATGAACAAGCCATTTTAAAATCAAACTGGAGTGTGTGGGAATAGGGTGAAGAAAGATGTGATTTCTTCAGAGTGATGGGATGTCTGTTGTAGTCATGGCTGAATGCAAGTGTGAGATTGCATTTTTTGTGTACAGATCCTCATAGCCAGAATGGCAGCAATCGTCAGGAAGAGGGAAAGGCTCCTTTTAGACCATGAAGAAAGAAACTATCTGGAAAACATGAGTAGTCTTTCTATAGGATAAATGTATCCAACTGGCCTAAAAAAGAGGAAGTACTCTTGGACAAAGATGTAATATTATGGTGGAAGAAAAGCAGCAATATCACTAAAAATTCTCTTGCAATTTACAGATCATTTACTTATACATTATTTTAGTTGAATATCAAAACATGCATATAAAGAATGACTTTATATGGCCTTTATAAATTATTTTCAACTGTGTACTTTATAATATGCATTCTGATATTAAATGCATGCCTTTATCAAGATAGCTCCCATAAGTAAGAGAACTGTGTTCTGTAAGAAGAGATCACCCAGGAAGAATATCAGACTGCTATTTCTGGAGGGAAAACACAGTTTCCCTAGATAAGTTGTCAACTATAATAGTCCCTTTGATCTCTGGAAATCCACGTCTTATTAAGAATAAAGCTAGGGACTTCCCTGGTGGCACAGTCGTTAAGAATCGGCCTGCCAATTCAGGGGACAGGGGTTTGATCCCTGGTCCGGGAAGATCCCACATGCTGCAGAGCAACAAATCCCATGCACCACAACTACTGAGCCTGTGCTCTAGAGCCCACGAGCCACAACTACTGAGCCTGTGTGCCACAACTACTGAAGCCCACGTGCCTAGAGCCCGCGCTCCACAACAAGAGAAGCCACTGCAATGAGAAACCTAAGCACCACGTTGAAAAGCAGCTCCAGCTCGCCGCAACTAGAGAAAGCCTGTGTGCAGCAACGAAGACCCAACACAACCAAAATTTAAAATAAATAAATTTATTAAAAAAAAGAATAAAGCTAAGTTTCAAAACCTTTTCTAATTATAACTTATTAAGTTTTTAAGAAGCTCTCCAAATATTTCCCCATTTGGAATCATCTAATAATTGTGTTGTACATATAATTAATTAAGTTAGGTCAATAAATGCATTTCATTTTCAAATTTTGGAGGTATTATGAAATCCTGACTCTGTATCTGTGATTTTTCTGCAGCCAGAATATCTTTTTCAATGCTATTACAACTTTTTTCAGTCATGTACCATCAATCATTTCTACACTTTCTATCAATGTCAATGTTTTCTTTTCTCTGACTTCTTTCCCTTCAGATATAAGCAAAGTCAAAATCAACCTATGATAAAACATCTTCCCCATCTTCTCCTTTAGTGATATCTTTCAAAATCCATCTCCAGTTATGTTTCCTCTAATTTCCCTCTTATGACCCACATTGCCAACTGGCCAGTCTTTACATGTATCCTGAAATCTTTTTTTTTCTTTTAATTAGTATTTTATTCTTTTTTTAAAAAAAAGTTAAATTTTTTATTGAAGTATAGTTGATTTACAATATTATATTATTTTCAGGCCACAGCATAGTGATTCAATATTTTTAAAGATTATATACTATTTAAAGATAATACAAAATAATGGCTATATTTCCTTGTGCTGTAAAATGTATTGTTGCTTATCTATTTTATACATAGTAGTTTGTATCTCTTAATACAATGCACTTATTTTGCCCCTCTCTCCTTCCCTCTCCCCACTGGTAACTGCTAGTTTTTCTATATCTGTGAGTATGTTTCTGTTTTGTTATATACATTTGTTTTTTATATTTTAGATTCCACATATAAGTGATAACATACAGTGTTTGTCATTGTCTGACTTATTCCACTAAACATAATACTCTCTTGGTCCATTCACGTTCTTGCAAATGGCAGCATTTCATTCTTTTTTTATGACTAATATTCCACTGTATTTTTATACCACTTCTTCTTTTTCCATTCTTCTGTTGATGGACACTTTGGTTGTTTCCATATCTTAGCTATTGTAAATAATGCTGCTGTGAACATTGGGGTGCATGTATCTTTTTGCATGCATGGTTTCATTTTTTTGGATATATCCCTAGGAGTGGAATTGCTGGATCATATGGTAGTTCTAGTTTTAGTATTTTGAGAAAACTCCATACTGTTTTCCACAGTGCTTCGGCAATTTACATTCCCACCAACAGTGTATGAGGGTTCCCTTTTCTCCACCTCCTCACCAACATTTGTTATTTGTGCTCTTTTTGAAGATAGCCATTCTGACAGGTGTGAGGTGATACCTTATTGTGGTTTTGATTTGCATTTTTTTAATTATTAGTGATGTTGAGCATGTTTTCATGTGCCTGTTAGCCATCTGTATGTCTTCTTTGGAAAACTGCTTATTCAGGTCTTCTGCGCATTAAAATTCTTTTTTTATATTGAGTTGTATGAACTGTTTATATATCTTGGATATTAATCCTTTGTCAGTCATATCATTTGCAAATATTTTCTCTCATTTATTAGGTCATCTTTTCATTTTGTGGATGGTTTCCTTTGCTGTGCAAAAGCTTTTAAGTTTAGTTGGGTCCCATTTGTTTGTTTTTGTTTTCATTTTCTTTGACTGAGGAGACAGATCCAAAAATATATTGCTACAATTTATGTCAAAAAGTGTTCTGCTTATGTTCTGTTCTAGGAGTTTTATGGTTTCAAGTCTTACATTTAGGTCTTTAGTCCATTTTGAGTTTATTTTTGTATATGGTGCTAGAGAATATTCTAATTTAATTCTTTTACATGTAGCTGTCCAGTTTTCCCAGCACCTCTTACTGAAGAGACTGTCTTTTCTCCATTGTATATTCTTGCCTACTTTGTCATAGATGAATTGACCATAGGTGCATGGGTTTATTTTTGGGCTCTCGATTCTGTTCCATTAGTCTATATGTCTGTTTTTATGCCAGTACCATGCTGTTTTGATTACTATAGCTTTGTGGTATAGTTTGAAGTTAGGGAGTGTGATACCTCTAACTTCGTTCTTTTTTCTCAAGATTGCTTTGGCAATTCTGGGTCTTTTGTGTTTGCATATAAATTTTAGGGTTTTTTGTTCTAATTCTGTAAAAAAATGTCATTGCTGTTTTATGTATCCTGAAATCTTACTCTGTCTCTGTAATTTCGTTGTTCTTTTTGGGGGGCACATGCTCCATCTCCCTTTCTCTCCACCTTGGTCCATTACAAATTCATTTATCCATAAGATCCCAATTAAAACAACACATCATCAATTAAAGATCACCATATTCTCAACTAGAATCAGTATCTTGAAACTCTATTTTATCATATTTTGTTTTTCCACCAAGTAATGTGGCTCTGTCTATTTAGGGTTAGAGTCATTTATGTTTGACACACTAGAGGCCAGGGATCTGTCTTATATATATTTTTGGATCGCACTGCCAAGCAAGAACCTTGCTCAAAATAGGGCCCAGCAAGAACCTGACATATGGAATTATATCAGTCTCATGCCAGCTTTGAGAGTTAACATTCAAGAATGATATTTTATGTGCCTTCGTATTCAGTAGGCAACTATTCTTAGGTTCTGTCTTGAACCAAAAAGTCTTAGATTTTGGTATTTAAATGATAGAAAGAATCTTATTCTCATTCTGAGAAACCAAGACACTGTGGCTTTTCAATATCAAGTATTTTGCTTAGTCAAATACTTTAAAATGTACAGTTAATTGAGCACAATTCAACAATACTTAAGATTTTCTATCTATAGAGCCATTGCTATTTTGACACATGTTCTAAAATTAAAATACTTCATATGACACCTCAATTATGACAGCTCAATATATTATTTTTATACTTTTGTTTCTAAACGGTTTATTTTTTTAAACATCTCTGATCATTTATGTGAGGCATCTAAAATAAAACTTTATATTAATTTCTGTGTAAATATCTGGGTCATTTTTATAAAAATGGTGAAGAAGTGTGTCTCTGGATTAAAAAAAAAACTTGTGCATCATCTTTATTTTTCAAGAATATTTCATATTTCCACTTGCTCGTGCTTTATTTATATGGATTTGTTATATTTTCTCTTCATTGTTTCTCTTAATTGTTTTTGTATATTTGATTTATGTGGTTTTAAGATAATTTACTTTGAATTTTAATTTTTATTCAAATTCTAAAATATGGGTAATGTATGATCTCATATTCACAAATTCAAGCAAACACCATGTGTCAAAATATCCTAATTTGAACAGAACACTTTGTTTTTAATTGTACAAGCTGTTTTTCTTAAGTAACGAATATAGAAAACTTGACATGGCAGATGGTGGGTGGGTGGACACCCTGGAGGCACAAACTATCTTGGAAAACTAGTAGCCATGGAGAGGGATTCTGGATAAATTGGCAATTGATTGAATGATCTGTAGACAAAGAGGGTGGTATGGAATCAGGAATATGAATCCAGTATTGAAGGAAATCAAACACTGTTTCTTAGCAGAGGTTTACTCTTTTAAGCATGATGATTGAGCATTATGTTTGTTATATATTGATATGTATCTTTTTATGATTAATAGTCTTAGAGATAGTTATCCATATTCATGTCTTGCATCCTCTTCTTAATCAGAAGATCTTTGCAAAAGACAATGCTTGTGCATATATTTATTTGGTACAAAAAATGTTTGCAGTATTTCAAATGCTAAAAATGTTAGGAAAATGCAGAGTTGCCAAAGTGTATACAAAGGGAAGAGTATACAAATGCAAGAGTTTGAGGTAAAATAATCCAGATATGCTGTTAAACTTTTGGTATTCAATAAGATTCATCAAGTAGCATATTTTTAATCTTGATAATTTTCAGTATCTTACTTATAGTACAAGAAGAAAAAATTTTGCATATATTATATAAAGCAAGTATGTATATCAAATGAGATAATGTATGTAAGGTTCTTTGGCCAGTGGCTTTCATATAATATATGCTCAGCTAGGTTTATTATAATTAAGAGGAAGACTGGGTGACTAAAAGAAGTGTTACAGTTAGTTTTCTCTGGCTACACAGATGAACTGAATTTAAAATATTTGAATGTTAACTCAGATCATTATATTTAGATTAAATATTACCATAGCATAAAATAGCTAAGCAAATTTTTAAATATTAAAACATCTTTTGCCTTTCTTAGAACAAAAATGTCTGATTATTTAGAGTATTGACTCTAGAACCATATGATCTTGTTTCAGATTCCAGATTTGTCACTTAATTACATCTGTAAAAATTAATAAACAGAAGCCTTAATTAAACAGAGTTGGGAGAAAGAAAGGGGAGCTCTCACACCCTCTGATGATAACAGAGCCCAACAGGCAGAAGAAAGATTCTTCTTCCTTCTTGGCAAGGACTCAACCAAAGAAAAGCCATGGACTCTTTGTTTACTATAGCCATGCCAACTTCCTTTTCCCCTCTATAAAAAGTATTCTCCTTCCCTTGCCGTGTGAAGACTTGCACTGCACGTGGCTTGTCACGGTTGCAGACACTGAATTGCAATTCTCTGCTGATCCCAAATAAACCCATCTTCTCTGGAGAAATATCTGGCAGTCTATTTGTTTCAGGTCAACACCTCATAACATTGTGCACATTTTTTAACCTTTCTAGGTCTCAGATTCCTCATCTGTAAAATTAAGATATTAGTGTCTACTTCATAGCATTGTGAGTATTACTCAGGTAAATATATGTAAAACATGGTCTGACAAAGAGTAATCATTCAATAAATGTTGATTATAATTTCAATAAATGTTATTTTAAAAATTTCACTAAAAGATAAACAAAAATTTTATATCCCTTTCCATAGTGTATAAGAAGATCTGAATAGTCAACATTTGGAGGGTATGTTTACAAATGAATTCACTAAAAATTTAATTATTTGGCATTTAGAAAGCATGCCCTGCGAGGTCTTTGACATCAATTTAATGAGAGTAATTTAAACCAAAAGAAATCATAAACTGAAATTCACAAAAATTCTTCTTTAAGAGTGTTTGAGTAGAAGAATCCATAGTTACAAAGTCAATTTGTGAAAAAAAAAAAACAAGAGTGATTTCAAATATGAGATGTAAAATAATGTCATAAAATCTGAAGATATGCATTGGGAGTATATGATCTGTTTCTAATATGGGAACACAAAAGATCACATTTCTGGAAATAAAGAAGAGATTAATTTATTGAAGCTGTTTAATATTTCTTCAAGGCAATGCAAGGAAGCTAGTAGTTGTAAGATGATAAAACAATCTTGTATAGGAATATGTTGAATTTCTATTAGTGATATCTAATTTCTGTGTCCTAATTATGTAGACATAACCTGAAAGTTAATTTTGAAAAGTAAGATAGATCAAGTGGCATCATTTATCGAGACTCCGAATGAAAAACATCACCAAGAAAAGAACACCTCAGGGAGGAAAGTGGCTAATTGAAGATGATTACCTCACACTGAAATAAATTTAAAAAAGAAAAAATAAAGCTACTTTATTTTGGGGAAGTGGGCTCACTTCATTATCTCTTTAAACCTTCACAACAATCCATGAGATAAATATTATAATTCTCATTCATGTGTTATAAGGTTTGACATATAAAAGTTCAAATAGTTTACCAAAGGTCACACAGAAAGCTCATGTCAACATACAATTGCTACTGAGCTCTGTACACTTGCTATGTTACACAAATAAGTAAGAAGTGCTACACAAATAAGTAGGAAGTGCTAATACATGTGGGAATATTTGGATAGAAGGGCATAGCCCAAGGAAAGAACTGATCAGTTCCTTTAGTATCTATCAGTAATTCTCAGCTAGTAACTGCAACAGTACATCTTAAAAGCCAACAGCGCATTTATTCTTATTTTACAGTAATTATTTTCTTCCCCACTACTAGAAGAATGGTATTTGTTTATTATTTGGACCATAAAGGAAATATTTTTTAACATTTAAGTAAAAGTATTATTGAGGAAGGAAAACAAAAAGAAAAGGTACGTATCCATCGATTTATACCATTTATTGAATTCCTAGCATGTGTCTGGCACCTTAGGTATACAAACTAGAAACCACAACAACCTGATCATTGGGTCAGTGTCTATTTTATAGACGAGTCAACATAAGTTCAATGAGTCTAGACATCCCATAAAAACAAGTACAGAATGAATAGGCAGATTTAAGTTTCAAACAGATGTTTGTAAAGGAATGTTCCTTTACTTTGCATTATTATCAACAGTGATTACCAACTAATTTTATTATAATATAGTCATAATTTTTAATGTTTTCCTATAATATCTTCCTCAGTTTTCACCCTCCTAGTTTTGTGCTTTTAATTGTACTTAAATTCACTTGCCCTGTCCATTTGAATACTTAATTTCCTGTTAATAAAGTGTTTACTTGGTTTTAAAATACATGATTGATTTTTCCACAAAATTTAGAGGTGGCATTTGTTTTTTAAAATTTATTAATAATTTTGAGTTATTTTTAATACATAGCAAAGTAAAGAATTTGATAGAAATTAATATATCGTTCTCATGAACCCTAATTAGATTAAAGAAATTTAAAACACTGAAGTATATATTTTAAATATGAAAATTTAGTTATAACTAAAGCCACATGAAATCTATTCCTTCTCGTCTCACATCTATGATTATAAACGACCAAGGCTAGATTATGTTGGACCTTGTAAGCTATTAAAAATATGTTTAGTTTTAAATCAAAATAAGATGGGAAACCATTAGACAGTTTTGTTCTGAGCAGTGAGTGGTATCATCCGATATGTTTCAGTGGAACCAATCTGTTATTATATTTAGAAAAGACTAAGGTGAAAAAAAGGAGGGAGAAGATTGACCAATTAGGAGTTTATTGCAGCTTTTTAGGGAGAGATAGTAAGATTAAAATAGAATGTTATTGTGGAAATGGTGAGAAATAATCAAATTGAATATGGAGATTATCTTATTGATTGATCTGATTGATAGGATCTGTGAGGTTAAAGTAAGAAGTTAAGGAGATGAGACAAGTATAGTTTTTGATTTTTGCTGTTTTATTTAATTTTTTCTTTTGTTCTGTTTTCTTTTTCCCTGTGAATCCAGAGGATGGTTTTGTGATTAACTGTGATAGAGAAAATTGTGGCTAGACCAGCTTGTGAAGAAAGTTTTAAGAAAGCAATAACATGTTTTAAGAAATTTTTGTCTATTGGGGTCTTCAGTTCCTATAAAATATTTCTACATGAGGATTTATTCTTATGTATTCTGTCCTATGTTTTAAGAGAAATTTGTAGGGTAGAACAAACATGAAGACTAATCACAGATTAGGAATAAAAATGAAGAGTGCTTGAACACTGCAGCATTCATTGTTAGAATGCATATATTACACATAGGCAAATAATATAGGTACTAAGGTCTTTATTTTTTTCTAACAGATGTCTTTAAGAGAAAAACAATTTGTTGAGCTTCTCTAATTTTTTTTTTAAAAAACACGTCTTATTATAATATTTTGTGATTATTTGGTTCCAAAGAATTAAAACTCATTTAAAGAAAGCCTCAGGAAAAAAATCTACAAAACATGTAACCACAAGATGAGTGCAGCAGAGCAGATGTTTTTCCATTTCTCTTCTCTGGATCTTCCTACACACTTATTTTGCCTACCATTCCAAACAACTGAATTCTAGGCATCTTTCACTATATGAAAATATTCATATGATAGCCCAATATGGGAATGTTGGCCTGCGAGTCTATATAAACTTTTAAGCATGTATATCTGCAGAGAAAACTCACATTTGGGGGAGTGAAATCTAACTAGCTCAGAGTGGCTGAGAAAGCAGTCTACAGGGGCAAAAGCAATAGAGTGATGGGGTACTTAGGGTGACAGTCTTGCTAAGAAGGAACTGTAAGTGTGGAGCAAGATATTAGTACACTAGTGTAAATTAAGCAAAATAATTTTACCATAAAAATAAGCATAAAAATAACTTATCAATTAGCTTACAAATATCCTATTTTTAATACTACTTTCAGAGGTAAGTTGGTTATTAGTTGCCATTGTTTACCTTTTTCTTTATTTATGAAGAAATTACCAAATACGTAACTCAGGGTGGTACTTACCAATGACATAAAAATACCATTCTGGAGACATGAATATTAGAATTGGTACCACAGAAAGGTTAATTTTTCAGGTTGCTGAAAAATGTGAGCTAAATTTCTTCAGCCATTTTTGAGTTAAATCAACTGTAAAATAATTATAAGTTTCTCCACATTCCTATAGGAGTTTTTTGCTGTGAAATAACTTAAAGTGCAAAAGGCCTAAAGTTGCAGACATTTCATGCACTTATTCCTCTCTAAGCAATTGTGCAAATTTAGAGCAAAATATACAGCAATGTTGAGTCAAACACTGACTCACACATGTGTTCATAACAGAAGTCTAGTTTTTAAATAGTATTTAATATTGTAGAATGCTACCTGAAAATTAGGAAGATGTCTAGCAATCTCCTTTCTATCTTTGTGTCATACACTTTAAAGTTATTATTTAAAAAATTATTACTGCAAAAATTATGATAGAATGTGGACATATAACATCAGCTTTCATTATTAGTGCTTGGAATTCCATTAGGCCATTAATAGCAAATTGTTAATATATAATGCTTCTAATTTTATCAGAATAATAAACTTTGAATTTTGCTTAAACACTCACTTTCACACTTACACTTTTGCTTGTGGAATCTTGAGAGTCTCTTTTTTAATTGGATTCTTCCTTTCTGCAATCTACTATTTACTGTTCTCAACTATAATACAGCAAAAAAAAAAGGTAGAATCATTTAATCTAGATGACAATCTCAAACTTTCCTTTTCTTTAGTTTACAGATCTTTTGAAGCTGGTTTCCTTAATTTCTTAAATTCAGGTTCAGTACCTTACTAGATACGTATTATTTAATTCAGATTTAGATTTAATTCATCATTCAGATTCATGTAACATTTGTTGAGCGCTTACTTTAAACCTTAATGTATATAATATTACCTTAATTCTCATATGAGGTTTTATTATTCTGGTAGAAGTTAAACAGAAGAGCAAATACCTTCAGAAATTTGAAAGCATTTGGCCTAAGCAGAGCTGTGTATTTAATTTAGGTTTTGATGTATATCAGTCAGAGTCTAACCACAAGAGAAAAACCACACAGTAATTTGAATAGGGAAAGTTTAATATAAAGAATCATAGTAAGAGATTAAAATGATAAGGAATTGGCCAGTAAGAAGCAAAAGAGAACTCTGAAGTCATAGAAATAGCGGATATAAAGAGCAATCACTACCCCTACAGTTACGATAGAGCACTCATGGAAGAGACACCCTGGACTAAGAGCCAGACCTTATTGGAGAGGGAATCTGTGGCTCACTGAATGGCGAAGAAGTCACTATGGTGCCATGTTAGTAGATCCTGCTGAAAAGCACAGCTGGAATTTACTTTAAATCTGTTCTTCATGGTGCTTAACAAAGATATTTAAGGAATAGTCTATCACCAGAGACACTGTGCTACAAAACTGTCTAAGGGGGATGAAGACGAAGGCTACTGTCTACTGGGCACTGCTGTGGTCCATGCACTGCAGAAGCCAGGCACTGGAGTAGTTATCAGTGCTGCAGAAGCCTGCATCTAGAGAAGCTGTGAGCTCTGTACTAGCTGCAGGTACTCCTCTGAGAAACTGCCCGTGGTGGGTGCTACAGGAAAGCTGCTGACCTGAGTGTTGCTGGCTACTGCGCCCTGTCAAAGCCAAACAATAGAGAAGCTGACAGCATTTCAGGAGTCTGGTGCTGGAGAAAGCTACATGCTGCAGGAGACCACAAGTGAGAATGCCCAAATCAGGAAGCAAACTCTTTCCTCCTGCAATGTCTCTACAGCACTCTCTATTGGCAAAGCTTCAATGCCAGCTAGGAAAGGAAAAATATTTAAAGGATCAAGATTCATTTTTACAAAACAAGCCAAATGGGGTAAATTTAGAGCTGGGAAGCAGCAAATCTATAATTGACATTATTATATAAATCCCAAATCTTTATTTTCAGGTGAGATACGAATTTTAACTTTTCATCTCCAATTTCGGATTTATGTATATGGAAATCTTCTCCCACCAAAACACTTAATTCTGCTTTGTGATAATGTTGAACAAATACAGGGAAATAACCTGACTAAACTCACACTAGGGCCCAAGGTCCATAATTATTGAGGAGAATTAATATACTGAGGATCAATAATGGATGTGTAGGTTCCCCCAGTTATTTTTTATTTTTAGGTCAATACAATGAAATGTAGTAGGGAAACAACACTTGGGCTATGGGAGTTTAAATTTCATATTGAAGGAAGTACCCGCACGTCCCTCCATGTGATATCAGTGGCTGATCTCCATCATCTGTATGATGTGGCAGAGACTTGGCTCTTGACATATCCAGCCACCTTGGCCTTTATGCTTGAGGAAGTCTCACTCCCTCTCTGGCATAACCAGGAGGTCGGAATCCAGCCACCATATTGACCTGTTCATCCTGACAGGACCTGTGGCCTGAATGGATGCCTGAGCAGTCTACTGAACCAATAGTTCTAAGCATTACCTGTAATCATTATTATGGAGATTTTAAGGAGGCCAAATTGCAAGGAATAAACCATGGACAAGTAAACCCTTACCAGTCACAGATTGGGGGAACTCTATTTTTCATACTGAATACTACAACTTCAATTTCCTTAGTTAGATATTTTAGCCAAGATTTTCAGTTTTCCTTGTGGTCTCTTCTTCTTCATACCTACTACCAAAACTTTTGTATAGTTTTGATCATCTTAAAGCTCTACTATTTCTGTGGCCTCCAAGTAAGTATTTATTACCTACTGGATTCTTAGTTTTTTTAAATAAGATTCAATTGAAATTATTTTTATTTTTAGTAGTGGAAAAAATATTGAAAACTAAGAGTAAAAAGTCCTGTTTATGAGCCTTAGCTCTGTCACTTGTACATTGTATTACTCTAAATAAATAATTTTCTCTTTCCAGATTTTAACTTTCTTCTTTAAAAATGTGTCAAAGGTCAGTATCTTTTGCACTTCCAATTTTAAAGTAGCAGAGTAGAAAATCAGTAGATAAACTTTTACATACTATTACTGCTTTTTAATATCTCTAGTTCTTTTTCGTATCTGGGCACACCAGAGGACTGAAGTCTCTAGTCATCTTGAAGTTAGACATAGCCAGATGACTTCATTGACTAATGAACTGTAATCTTAAGTATAAATGCCATTTCTAGGTGAAAGCAGTTAAGATGATTCTTGCCATGTCACTGTGATCTTCAAGTAAGCATTCATATGGTGTTGCCCCAGATAAAAGCAGCTTGAAATAATAAACCAACATAGGGGTCAACTGCTATAGAGGTTTGCCCTAACCACAGTGAACATTTTGTAAATAAAAAATAAATTTGTGTTTATTTTAAGCAACTGACTTGTTGACACCACCACATGACATAAAAAATAAAAAAGAAAATGTAGCTAGCTAGATAAGAAGCTAGAAGGATAGTCAACACAGGCAAACGGAACAAAAGAAAGTAACACTTATTTAGCACATATGATAATACTAGTATCATTCTAGAAGTTTTACTTAAATTATGTCATAAATACTTATCTCAGATGTTAAAAGGTAAATTTATGATTCCTATTTTAGAAGAAACTACTAAAAAATCAGAACAATTAAGTAATTCCCCTGGTCCACAGATTACAAAATGAAATTACAGGATACATATTCTGAAAATACAGCACTTGCTCTTAGCCATTGATGGATAAATAGCTAAAGATACGGGGATTTCACTAAAAAACATTTCAAGTAACGTATTTGAGTGGAATAGCAAAGGAATTTACTTTGGAAAAGGGAAAGTTTCTCAGCTGTAACATGGCATGGCTTTAGTTAAAAGTGTGATAATCTATCATCAGTATATAATAAAATATTTTTCAATTTCCAACATCTAATCTATTATGTTGCAACTACTATGTGAGAAGATATAAAAATTTTCTGAAAGTAATAATTTAGTAAAATAAATAATTTAATACATAGTAAATGAGGTTCTTGATTGATTGCACGGTGTTTCAATTTGCCCTCCAACAATTCTTTCTCAATACTCATTAAAATACTCAAAGTTGACAAAGCCTTGATGAATTCAGTGAGATCTACTAACCTGAGATAACAAATTAAGAACAATTCAACTAAAAGTCAAATCTGGATGAAAAACATGATGTTTATAATTTTCTACTTTGCAAATTAGATATCATTGTAAAATTAGAACAAAATTTGCTTTGGGACTAGAAAATATAAATCTTTCTAAGTATTTAGCGTGAAGTACAATATACTGTCACCTTAACAGAAATTGTGCTACGTGAAGTCAATTGTAACATTACTCAACATCAGAGCCCATAGTAGAATAACTTTCTATTAATTAAATAGACAAACAAAAAACAATAATTTTGGACAAGTTATCGCCATATGTTTCAACATAGGAGGTGTATTAAGCCCAACCAAAAATTTAAAAAAGGAGGGAAAGAAAAAAAGAAAAAAGTTGGCAAATTTCATTGCAAGTACTTAGAGCTACTTTGAAATTATATGTATAAGTAATACAAAATAAATTTGACAATATATAATTTTTGTCATCTCCATAAAATTAAAGTTTATTGGAGAACATTTATAGCAATAACAGAAGTAGAATGACAAAGAAGTAACCAATAATTACCAAAGATATTGTTAATAGCGATAAAGGAGTTACACTGAGGACAGAGTCTTTGAAATATCAACTTCACAGTTCAGTTTCTTGATGCGTTAAAGTTTAGATTAGTTATGCACTACAATGAGAATTGAGTAGACTAGAAAGGATATCTCATCGTTGAATACACTACTGCAACCTCTGCTTCTCTGATAAATAGAACTTCTATGGTGAATCACACACACTCACACATATACATACATCCACATGCAAACACACACTTATATTTACACTAAATAGACAGGCTTTTAAACTGTCTTAACAGAAAGCCTATAAATGTTGTAAATAACTTAAATATATGCAAATAATCATCATGAGAAACACTCTGTATTGGCTTCTGAGTTCACTCCCTTATATTGTTAAAAAGTGCAGATTATTGTGAGATTTGAATCTGATGAAAAATCTACCTCATAAAGCATAATTGGTAAATGAAAATACTGATAAAGAAAAGGCTATATTACTTCTATGTAGAATAAAATTAAAAGTACAGAGAAAGACCAATGTTAAATTTAAAAACCATGATTTTCAATGGAATATCTTTGAATTTAGGAATGGAGAAGTTTTCATCAGGAAAAATTATGAATATGAGTATCTGAGATTTCTCATCACTGTCTCCTTATGTAAAACACTATGGAGCAGATATGGATACAAAATAGAAGAGAAAATAAATCAAAATAGAGACAGAAGCGTGGATATGATAGATAAATTCAATTATCTTTTTAAAAATTAGTTTATTTATCACACATAATTTCCTCCTCCTCTCAAAATAAATTTGGAAATAATTTTTAAAAATCTTAACATCACTGGAACATAAGAGGGGGTGTCTTCAATAAATCAGAATTTTGTGGAATTTCTGGAAGACATGAAGCAGATAGGAACAGATGGAGAACAAAGCTGATCAGTGTAGAATAGACTTTGATTCAAAGCAGGCAAAAGGGGAAAACCTGGAGGAATAAATGAGCAGATTTTCTAAACTAAGCCCTGAAAACAATCAAAGCTCAGAACAGAAGGGACTGGAAACAAGGCAAGCTGGGTAATAAGGCAGAAACTGGAGGGATTTAGATTCTGAGCTAGCTATTCCCACACAAGGTGCCTAGTACAATCCCAGCTGCCAGGGAGTGTTTAAAAATGAACTGAGAGATATAGCATTGAAATCTGTCAATGTGGGCAACAGAGACAAAGAGGAAGAGATTTACCACTGCAAACATTTGGGTGCCATTACACAAATTTGGAAGAAAAAAGTTATTTAGCATATTTGGAAAATATCCTGAATCATGTGGTATTTTCTTTCCTACTGGACCCTGGAACTAAGACTAACTGGACATAAACAACCCTAATACTTCACAAAGTATGGAATATTTGGCAGCTTGGAAAATAGTTAGGGAGTTCAAATACAGGACATTTGGGATCTCCTCCAGTAACCAATACACTGAACAGCTAACCATAAGCTATGCATACACTCAAGGCTTCACTCAGTGTGAAAAGCAACTTAAAAAGAATCATGCCATTTAAAGAACTCCATAGCCAACGACCTGACTGAAGAAAGGAGTTCACTATCTGCTGGAAGGCTTCCAAACAGACCAACTCTCATGTCAAACATCCATAAAATAAACCAACACACACGTAAAAGTCCCATTGGACAAAGCCCTTGACAATTCAATTGTTGGGATTTGATAAACAGAATGGATAGGAAAGTGATCTTTTTCATAGACTCACTTCAGAGGATGATGAAATAGGTAAAACATCTAGTTTATATTTTAGTTTTTTAAAGATATTAATATGATTTTTTAAAAAGATGACGTAAAAAGTTTGCACATAACCCCAGTAATATTTATTAATGTCTTTTTCAGTAAGTTATATAAGGCAGCCAGACAGTAATTTAGGTCTGCATAACTGAATAGACACTAAGATTGATGAAGCGTCTGAGAAGAAAACACTTGTTTCAGAAGAAAAACATTGGCACAATGACCAGTAAGGGTGGGATTGGCTTATTGAACATTCTGCTCATTTTGATGATGTCCTTTAGAATTAGTGTGTCATTTTTGCTTTCTGGGAACAAACGCATTTGACAGACACACAAAATAACGTCAGCATATATGGTCCAGGATGTTCATTTAACCTTCTAACTGTTGATAGCCTCAATCATCCCAATAAAAATGTCAGGGCAATGAGAGTATCCTGCCTTAGGGACAAGGATGGGACACCAGGCCGCTAGATGTTTACTACAATAGCTTTGCTCACTTTGTCACCAGTAATTATTAGGTTTAATCATAGATATTAATTGCCTTATGTTAAGCATGCTCTATTTACTTTCCTCTGAAGGATTTGGGGAGAAGATTTCTTCATTAATTTTTTTTCAGCTTCCACATGAACCAATTGAAATAGAAAATGTATTCCTGTCCCTCAGAATACTTAACAGTGACATGATTCTTGAAGGATGCTAAACAAGCCATCAGTATATATTAGTCTAGGCTTTTTTTTTCCTAAAGGGGATAGATTTAAAAAAATAATAATCAGACATATAAGGAAAAACAGAAAATTTTCCAAAGAGTTGTGATATGAAGTGGATTAATTAGGGCAATTAGCTATAGATAAAAAACCTGAATATGCACCAGTTAGAATAGGCATCATCAGAAAATCTACAAACAACAAATGCTGGAGAGGGTGTGGAGAAAAGGGAACCCTCTTGCACTGTTGGTGGGAATGTAAATTGATAGAGCCACTATGGAGAACAGTATGGAGGGTCCTTAAAAAACTAAAAATAGAACTACCATATGACCCAGCAATCCCACTACTGGGCATATACCCTGAGAAAACCATAATTCAAAGAGTCATGTACCACAATATTCATTGCAGCTCTATTTACAATAGCCAGGACATGGAAGCAACCTAAATGCCCATTGACAGATGAATGGATAAAGAAGTCGTGGTACATATATACAATGGAATATTACTCAGCCATAAAAAGGAATGAAATTGGGTCATTGTAGAGACATGGATGGACCTAGAGACTGCCAAACAGAGTGAAGTAAGTCAGAAAGAGAAAAACAAATATCGTATATTAACGTATATATGTGAAATCTAGAAAAATGGTACAGATGGTACTGCAAGACAGTAATAGAGATACAGATGTAGAGAACAAATGTATGGACACTAAGGGGAGAAGCAGGGGGAAGGGTTGTGGTGGTGGGATGAATTGGGAGATTGGAATTGACATATAGGTACTAATATGTATAAAATAGATAACTAATAACAAATAAAAGACCTAAAAAAAAAAAAAAAGGAAATGATTTCCATTTTCTTCTTTCTGTCTGTATTCTCACTTGGGCTTGTTATTATCTTTGTAATTAAAAATTATATTATATATTCAAAAAAAATCCCTGACTATAGAAAATAAGATATAACTTAGTGATAAAAACGACTCCCAGCTCTTTTCTAAGGAAGTGATTAATAAAGAATCTTGGAGAAATATGGTATTTAAGGAATAAAATGCATGGTGGTCAAAATAATGGGGAAAACTCAGAGAAACTGAATGGATAATATTGAATACTGACTGTGACTTGGAAGATCAACTTTAGATTTTCCACTGGAATTTAGAACTAACACACAAAGCAGAGATTAAAGTATTGAGTGCAAAGTCACAACACGTAGGACCCAGAACATCCAAATCCACATAAAAATAGTTCCAGGAGTACAAAACTGAGTAGACAGGGAGGTATAAAATAATCAAATGAATGGTGAAAGCTGAAATTTAAAAAAATAGTCAACTTTTTAATACCAAAAAGGCCACTGAACCATGGACAACAATTCTGAAAAGAAAACAAAACCTTACTCAGTGAAAGTTACATATTCTAAGGATAAAAAGGAAGGCTGTAAGCTTCCCATTTTGGGGATATGGTCACACAGGAAAGAGAATTGGGTTAGCGTTAGAAAGATCCTCCAGAACATTAAGTTCTGGAAGACCATGTAAAAGAAAAATCATTAAGGTCTTTAATGGAAAAACATTGTGACTTTTGGATTCCATAATGGAGTAAATGGAACAGGGTGTAGAAAAGATCTGATACGCATAGACTAAAATATAAATGATCTATAAGTACAGTTTTTCCTTAGTTCTGCTTTATAAGTAATTATTCTGGTAGAATTTTGGAAAGAGGGAAGTTGCTCAATTCTACTTCAGCCATTGCTCTGTTGGGGAATATTATCTCATTACCTGTCCAAAAAGTTTATCTGGTAAGCCAAGCAGATACAATTACACCACCCAATTTACCTGGGCAGATAAACTGTTACAGGGATGAACATGGGCTCAAGCTGAGCTAATTAGATCCCCTCTCCAGTATCTTTCTCATTGGATTTGATAGGAAGGTTGTCTTTTAATTTTTATCCATAATATAATATTGCCAACACAGAAATCATGATTCTAACTTTGTGGTAAACCTTAATTTGAAAGAAAAAATGCAACATATAAAGAGAAGTAGAAAACAAAGGAACACATTATTGATAGGCAGATGATAGATGATAGATAGACTAAATAATTTCTGTGAAAAGCTCCATCTATGATATTTTGGATAATAACCTAACTATTAAATTTCTTTTTCATCTATCTCTTACTTCATGGTGAATTCTCCACCCTTTGCAACTGAAATATCCTTGACGTGTCCAAAAATATATTTAAAAATAAATTTAGTAAAACAAAAAGTAAATAATAAAATACAAATCAAGAAGTGGAATACATAGTATGCAGGAAGAAACAGAAAAAGAGGAGCCAACAAAAATTATATGTTAGGTTCTAAGTGATAACATAATTTTTTAAATTTAATGTAAAAAATTCAAGTAAAATTTTAAATGAGATATAATTGATACACCGAAAAGCAAAGTTTTATACTGATAATAAATATGAAATTAGATTCTATATGATTTTTAATAGCAACAATTATTATTAATTATTATTAATAATTTTAATTATTATTAAAAATTATGACCAAATATGATTGATAAACACTTCTGAGTGATATTAGAAAATATAATTAGATAAAATGTTCAAAGCAATAGAACAATAAAAACATTTGATCAGTAAAAAATGTCTAATAAATTAAAAGAAAAACTACAAAATATAAAAAGTAAAGATTGCAAGAATAAAGCCAAACATTTATAAATACATTTATCATGAGTGAGTTAAATCCACAGGTTAAATGACAAAATTGACAAATTGTATAAGCAAATCAAACTAAACTAAGACTTAAACTAAACATGAGAAATGAGTTAATATTAAATGCCACAAACAACTGAAAATAATTGAATGGTCCGGGATATACAAAACAAATGCAAGCCAACAAAAAGCAGAAAGGGAAATATTAATATTTTTCAAAGATTATTTCAAGAAAAAACTTATTATCTTTAGAAGATAAAAAAATGTCTTGAGAAAAGTGCACTCTAACAAGATAAAACAATAAGTGATCTATATAATACTGCATTAAATAAATTTTAATGTAGAAATCTAGGGATTTTGACAAAGCCAAAGTCATAATTAAAAACTCTTTCACTCTTCTTTAAAAAATCAAGAGATGTTGGGGCTTCCCTGGTGGTGCAGCGGTTGAGAATCTGCCTGCCAATGCAGGGGACACGGGTTCGAGTCCTGGTCTGGGAAGATCCCACATGCCGCGGAGCAACTAGGCCCGTGAGCCACAACTACTGAGCCTGCGCGTCTGGAGCCTGTGCTCCGCAAAAAAAGAGGCCACGATAGTGAGAGGCCCGCGCACCGCGATGAAGAGTGGCCCCTGCTCGCCGCAACTAGAGAAAGCCCTCGCACAGAAACGAAGACCCAACACAGCCAAAAATAAATAAAGAAATAACTTAAAAAAAACAAAAAACAAAAAAACTTAATGAAGGTGATTACTCTCCCATCCCATCAATTAAAAAAAAAAATGAAGAAATGAATTTCATAGTTGATAAAAAGTAGTAAGTAGCACAATGAATAAATGATAAACAAAATGACCGAATAAACAGACTCAAATTTAAATGTTCTTATGAAAAGACGATTTAAGTCTTGCTTATGCTATATTAACTATATGGTTCCATATGTAGCTTGTCTGTTCTTAGTTATTCAGGATTCGAAACTGTTATCTTAACATAATTTCTGCTGTTGAGTCAGAAAGGGGAAAATGATAATAATGCACTGTCCCTCGAAGAATCTACCCTGAAGTAATAAACCACCTCCCTTCACATTTTATTCTCTAGAAACAATTTCCATGCCACAGCTAATTCCAAAGAGGACACAAAAATTTAATGTGCCCTGAAGGTAAAAATCCAGAAATAATTCATAAACAACACTAATGACTAACACACTCCATCTTTTTGGTCATCAAAAAGATGTCTCATTCTCCATTCTGAAGACAAACGTCACTCAGCTCTCCCTGAATAATGTAACTCAAAAAGTCCATCCAAATATTCTATCAAGCTCAAAATTCAGCAGCTCTGAACAACACTCTCTTCACTGGCAGTGATGCATGGTGATCTCCAAATCAGGTGCAGAGATGGCTTCTCTTGATCCAGAAGCCTGTGAACTTAAAGGAAAAGAATTCTATACCTTAGGCAGCCCATATAAGATGGTGCGACAGAGATATTCTAACTGTAGAAACCATCCCTATTTGTAAAGGTGAAAAATAGTACATATATGTCACTTTTGTAGTGATTCTCAAATTCCCTTTGGCATTTATTGGTAGGCCCCCTAACCAGGGGGTGACACACCTCTTTTAAGCAACTTTTCATTTTCCTCCATGACCAATGGCTTCACTTCTGGGTGAACCTTCTTTCTATTCTGATCCTTGCCCCCAGTGGAAGTTGGTAACTTAGAAATATGGCCTGGGGCTGAGCAGTTTTCTTAGCCCATTTTCTGCACGTTAATGTGTGTGGGCACTAGAGTCTTTTAGTGTCATTTAGTAAAGGATTGTGCTGCTTATGATGGTACAAATATTGATTTAACAATCAGCATCTTATCCATTTGAATGAAGTCAATTCCATGTGTTAAATAGCTATAAGACTAAGATACAGTTCCTTTCTCAACACAATTCTCATATCTACTGTGTTTCATTGTTTTTTTTGTTCCCAGACTCTGCCCTTTTTCTTTCCCTCTCTTTTATTAATGTGGGTAATATGAATTTATTAGACTTTGGTAGGAGAGTTATATGCCCTTGGCTTGTTTTCCATGAGCTAGTTTTGTCTAACTGATAGGATTTAATGTCACTGCTTTAATTCATTCATACAATTTAATAACAAATTTCTTTTGATTTAAACTTTCACCTAATTCTAAGTTTTCACTGGCCTTTGGTCAGCTTATTTTTTCCTCTTCGAGGGTTGAACAGAATCTCTCTTTTCCAACTCTGCAAGTCCTCGTCATTTCTAGCCTCTCTTTTCTTTTTCATTCTCCTTCAAACTTGCTACATATTTTATCCTGCACCATCTTTTTCTTTTTAATAGTACTTTATCTATTGAAATAATTGATAACCCATACATCCATACAAAGGTTATATTTTCTAAAATGTTCGCCTATAAATACAAGTTCAGTAGTACATTACTACATTCCACTTTATCACAGGGACAGTTTTACAAAATGTTGTCACTATATAATATTATCATTCTTCTAAGACTCTAGTATTAATTTCTTCTAACCCTTAAACGAATTGACTCTTAAAACATTGCTATGTTTTTTGTGTGTTTCGCTTTTTCCACAGTAGTGCATACTTCAAGCATCATTTCTTTTAATTTCTTGCTGTAGTAATAAATAAGCCTAAACCTTCATGGCATAATACAGCAAATATTTCATTCTTAGTCATACTCCCTTGCCATGGAGGCTCTGCTCTTAGTTGATTAGTTAGCAGGAGAGCTTCCACCTTGACACATGTGCCCATAATCTTCAAAGAAGGAAAAGGCAATTTGGCTCTCGAACCTTCTTAGAGACAAACAACACATACAATCTCATTTTATTGACCCGAGGAAGTCTCACAATTTGACCAATTTTGTTGAAAGGTGGTAGAGGAGTACTATTCTATATGTGGCAGACATTATGCTAGCATGTGGGTGTAAGCAAGTAAGCCAAACAGAAAAAGTTCTTAATATCTTTGAAATTTAATCTTTTATTCAAATGAAGGTAAATTTTGTTTGCTTCTGATTTTTTAATGAGATAATTTTAGAATATTTTAAACTTTCTTATATTTTGCTTCCTTTATTTAAAACATATAACTTCCAAAAATTTCTTCTAGGTTTAATATGCCATAGTCAGAGAATGCAGTGGCTCATCACCTAACTTTCAAAAACGTATTAAGCGTATTCATTTTCTATTGTTATGTAACAAATTACCATAAGTTTAGCAGATAAAAACAATCTATGTTTATTATCTCACAATTTCTTTGGATCAGGAGTCTGAGGTCCTCAATCATGGTCTTCAAAGGATGCAATCAGATATGGGCTGAGCTGCAGTATCATCAGAGGCTTGAAGGGGAAAAGTCTGCTTCTAAATTCCCTCAAGTTGTTGGCTGAATTGGTCTCTTTGCTGCTATAGAACTGTGAAAAGAGTTTTCTTGCTGGCTATCACTGACTGCTGCTGTTAGCTCCCAGCAGTCACCAGTAGTTCCATGCTATATGGCCCTACCCATAGGGCTTCGGAGAACATGGTACTTTAATTCTTCAAAGCCAACAGGGAGAAACTTTCTCCTCTCCAGGAGGATCAACTTCCTCTTTTAGCATTTTCAATTGATTAAGTCATGCTCAACCAGGATCATTTAACATAAAACAACTGATTCATGATATTAATAACATCTTCAAAACTCCATCATCTTTCCCATATTCCATTGGCGAGAAGAAAGTCACAGGTCCTGTTCACATTCAAGGGGCAGGGATTATACAGGGCAGGAACACCAGGAAATGGGCAGTCAACTTGAGAGTGTTCACTACAGGATGATGGTTTTGTATTCTTTATCTCCAACTGTATAATCTAATTTGATCACATTGGTGAAAAAATGTTATCTATTAAATAGCCCTTATATTTTTCCAATCATTTCTTTTTGCTCTTCTTGAAACAGTTAAAAGTTTCCCAATAAATGTATTTCTTAATTTCTTCTCTTATTTCTAAACATTTTTTCTTTTACACAGCACTCACTGTTTTGTATAATGAAATTATTTAATTTTCTTATTTTAATTATCACTGACTTTCAATTTTGTATTAGGCACTTGGGTAAGCACTTAAATATGTTATCTTATTAATTAATTATAATATCTCCAATTTACATATAACAATAAATATTTCCTAAAAACGTCTACTGTGTAAGTGATAAATTACAGTGGCCAATTTATGTCTGTTTATTTTAAAAGGCAATTATTTTATATGGTATATATATATTTGATCTATTAAGTTAACAATAGCTTCAAACTCAATTAAAATATATTTATTAAAAGTGACTTCCATTTACCCACATAAAGTTTTTCTTAGACGGTTGTACTTTGATACCAATCTTCCCCCTTGCATTCCCTAGAGTAGCTTTTTTTTTTTTTTTTTGGCATGAGGACCTAGAGTGGCTTTATAAATTAATTTTCCTTTAAATTTTCTGTACTATTTTGAAAAAATACTGAGTAAGTGTATTTTGTGGCTTAACTCAATCTGATTGCCTTTTATTTCAAAAAGTTTACATTATTTAAATTATTACTTATATTTTATGTAGTTAAAATGCTGAATAGTCTTTGTTTTGTTCATTGCTACCATTCTGTTTCCACATACTTTCTTTTGTTGTGAGAACTGTTTTCTCTGATTATTTTAACCTAGGTTTGATGAATTTATGTAGCATATTTCCAATTCTGCTATTGGTTCTGCTTACTTATTTCAAATTTATTTGGACATATAGTTTTTATTTATGGGAAATAAAAATTAAAGTGCATTTGCCATAACCTCTTTTAAAGAAATTTTAAAATTTCAGATGACAGGCATTCATGCCCTTGTGTGATACCCTCTCTCATGTGTTGTTTCGGTCTAATGATTTGCTTCTAACAAATGGAATAAGGCCAAAAGTAATGAGATGAGACTAGGTTTTACAGGATTGTGACTTCCATCTTGATGATATCAGTTCTTCTCTCACTTTCTCATTCTGATAAAGCCAGCTGTCATGCGATGAGTTGCCCCAGGGAGAGGCACAAGTAGCAAGCAACTAAGGGCAGCTTCAAGCCAACAGCCAGTGAGGAACTGAGGTTCTCTGTTCAAGAGCTCTTCAGTCCAAGAACCCATGAAGAACTGAACCTTTCCAACAACCAAATGAGTGAACTTGGAAGTGAATGGTCCCCCAGCTGACCCAGCAGACATTTTGCCTACAGCCTGGTGAGAGACCCAGAGATGGAGGCATCAGCTTAATCACACTGAAATTTCTGACCCATAGAAATGGAATGAAAATAAATGTTTGTTTTACTGATTCTTTAAATTTTGGGGTGATTTGTTACAGGGTTGTTAATACAATATATTACATGATTATTTTCCTTCAAACGTGTCAAAAATATATTTTCCTGTATTAGTTGTTTCCAATAGTACAAATCTGTCAGTCTACAGAGCAATCTTCAAAATTAAGTAGATGAATAAAGAAACTAATATCTTTTTCATTGAGCAAGCATGTTTTTCAAAAGAGAAATCATATAAGTGAATTCATTACATTTAAATAATTATACATAGATTGGGAATTATTTTAATTTTAATATTTTAATAAAGAAAATTTATGTATATGCTATCCATGAACTACTTTTTAGTTCTGAATCAAATTATAATAAAATAATGAAAATTGATTTAGAAACATGAAATGCTTAAAATACAAAAAAATTAATCTAAATTACACAATTTAATCCTTTAAACTAAATGAAGAATCTCTGAAAATAAGTTAAATTGTTCTAATAAGCCCTGAAGACATATAACTACTTTGAAATACAAATACTCAATAAATTATAAGGAAATATTCTTTAACCTGATTTTTATTAAACCCAGGGTTTTCTTAGAGAGTAGAAGTATACATTTAAATTTTACCCTAGATTACTCATTGAAACTGGTTTACTATATAAAGATTTCCCTCAGCCCTGGTTAGGTTTATTTCATGCTATTAAACACTTGTGCTGATTTCATCTGACATTTAATTCTGTGCAGGCTCTAACAGCTTCTCAGTAACTCATATGAGAAGTACAACTGCAAACATCCAAGGAGTGGAATTTGCCATGATTCATAAGAGCAAATATTGTATGCCATGATTCATAAGAGCAAATATTGTATGCCATGATTCATAAGAGCAAATATTGTATGCCACTGAAAAGATAGGAATATTGCCAAAACAATACAGCTGATGACAACTCTTATTTCCATCTCCTATAAACTGCCTACTATAAGAATTATTAGCAACACTCACATTTTATACTCAGTGAATATTATTGTATAAATGTCAAGAACTAGGAACAGTTCAGAAGTAAAAAAGATACAGCTTGGCATAAATATTATAAAGCACTGATTGTGAAATTATAGGGAAGATTTCATACAAGATCATATACATAAAAAAATTATAGGAAACTATTCTGTACTTAATGTCAATCCATGTTGAAAACATTATTTGCCATATTCCATGTATTTGTTTGACAATACATAAAATAAAGCTATATATAACCTTTTGAGATTTCCTTTAAATTTATTAGTATATATCCAGCACATTGAATAATATATTTGTTTAACATTGTCATATTCAAGAATATGACATGCAATATGATAGGTATATTTTGTATGTTATCTATTTCATGCATTATGAGTCATTGTATACATTATACATTTATCCATGATTTACTTTATAAAATCATAAACAAATACTCATGAGTTCCTTAATTTCTAATAAATTAGTTTTGCTTCAGATGATGATTACAGAATATAACACAGGAATAAATTCTACTATATTTCCTTCCAACATGTTTAATATAAGTTTAAAAATGTATCTCTGACAAAGTATGGATTTCGTAGATTTTCATGGGAAAATATAAGAATGCTTCATTTTCAGATTATATTATACCAATATGCTAAAATATGTCTAGATGAAGGCAAAAGTATGCAATTATGTAAATGGTTAAAATTAAAAATTTAATAGAGGAACATGTCATGCTTATAAAATATAATATACATCAAATTTTATATTATAAAATGAAATATGTTTATCATTACATTTCTTCTTTTTCTACCCATTCTTTTCATGAATTTTCATCTTCAGAAAAATGTTTTTACCTGAGAGTCTTTTCAATAATTTTTATTCTTTCACTAAATCCAATACATGGCTAAAATTAGAGGTTGAAAAAATTTTGAGGGTCAATGTGGATCTGATATTCTTTCAGCAGAATGAAAATCTTTTTAAAATAGATGATACCTACTAATCATTAAAACTGCAGAATTTTACTGAAGTTTCCTCAATTAATCTCAGTGTTCCAAGAGCATTCATATTTAACCCTAATATCCTTTCAACCTAATTTATATTAAGATAGTCTATTTTATAGCTAGATTCTATTTAGAGTAAATGAAATATAAATATTATTCATTTATGGTCTCAGATTAATTCATGAGTCCAAGACTACATTAAATAGATGTCAGTTTTTAGAAAATGATGATGTCTATTTAATTCCTAAAAGTTTGTTTTTTTCCCATAGGATTTGTCACTTTTTCAAAGCATATGCTCATTTCCTAGAAATCAGCACATTTGTTGGAAAAAAAAAAAAAGAATATAGCCATGGTTTTACCTTTTACTATCACAATATGAAGCTGGCACTATCCCCTCCCTTCCTGAAAATCATGAAAAAGTAATAAGGAGAACAAGAAACATAAACACTAATCTGATTTAGGAAAATTAGGAGACAGTGAATATTCAAACATCTGCATAAGTGAGAAGACTCCTAGGGTGTATTCATATAGAGAAGCAAAGTGAGGATCAACAAGGAGCCAACCAAAGATCTGAAATTCTGTGTGGGGAAGAGGGTGGTTCTTCTGCAAAAATACTAAGTGCTGCATAAAATGTAATTTTTCTTGTATGGCTGGGATGAAATAAATTTGGAGCAATTATAGGTATCCAGAAAAGTAATTTAGAAGTTCTAATCTCCATTAGTGGTGATTCTCTCTAAGTGCTCAGTGAGGATGGAGCTCTACTGGGAGCAGGTGCAAATATTTGCACTGGGGTTAAAAGCTGGGCCTTGAGCCAGCTGCAAGGATTTATGTTTAAAGGGAGATGGGAAGGAAGCTGGAACGTTTTCACTAATCCTGAAAAATGAGTAGAACACAGGACCCCACTTATATGGACATGCTTAAAATCTAAGAAACAAAAGGCTGAAATTAAAGAGGTGCAAGAAGTTAGTCCACCAAATATTAATGTAAATAAAATGATCTAGTGTATTTGCTACAGTACATGTTAAGCTGCCATAACAAAGAAAACACAAACATTGTTTTAAATAAGTTAGAAGTTTATTTTCCATCGTATAATATCCCAGGGTTATATGGACTTCATAAAGTAAGCCAGAATATCTGGCAGTCTGTCAATGCTCTGTTCTAATAGGATCTTGCAAGATTGACTTATTATCTTCATATATCATCAGTGGAAAGAAAGTTGGAGTTGAAATATGGTAATAGGTGCTCTAGAAGATGACCTGAAATTTGCACATACACCACTCACATCTCACTTGTGAACTTAATTGTATGATAGCACAAAGGCTGAAAATGTGTTCTCTAGCCCACATGACAAAACATTTAAACGGCAGAACACAAACATTCTGACATGCATAGCCATATAAACATCCAACAAAATAAATTCTAAACAAAAAAATTACTATTAAATGATCCAGTACATCAGGAATATAAATGACTATAAATTACTCTGTACCTAACACATGAATGAAATATAGAGATTAAAAAAAAAGGAGTAATTGACATTCTACAATCACAATGCAGATTGCAAATACCAACATGGTTTATTAATAGGTCAGCCAAGCTTGAATAAGTACTATACATAGAAAAAGATATCATTTGAACAACAAAAATAATAAGCTTGAAGTTTTAGGCATATGTAAAGCCCTGAATTAAACAGAGTACAGAATATTATCCTCAAAAAAACGAAGCTTTAACCAAAGTTTACCGTAAGTAGCTCACAAAAAATATCTCAAATATTTCAAGAATCTAAACCAAGCAGATCATGATTAAGGTTACAAAGCAATTAAAAAGTAAATAATAGAAAGGCCAAAAATAATTTTTATCCATTAATTATAAATAACTTCTTTAAACTAATAAAAATTTATCAATCTGAGAAGAAATGGAATATCATTTTCACCTACTGCATAGAATTTTTAAAAAATTCTTGAAAATAACAAGTCTTACCAAGGATATGGCTAACATAACTTTTATGCACTGCTGTGGGGGGGGGTGGAATTTAACTTCAAGAAAATAGTCTGGTACTATTTTGTAAAGTTAAACATATGCATATCCTTCAACACAGCAATTCTGTTATGGAATTACTCAAGAGAATCTGAGTCATGAGTACCAAGAGACTTACATGAATATTCATAGCATATTGTTAGAAAAACACCACTGATTACTATTAGAAGAATGGATATGAAAATCTTGGTTTATGCATATTATATAATACTAAATAACTCTAGAACCATAAAATTTTGCATGTGGATATCTAGTTTCCCAACACCATTTGCTGAAGAGACTATCCTTGCCCCATTGTGTGTTCTTGGTACCCTTGTCAAAGATCAGTTGGTCTAATATGCATGGGTTTATTTCTAGACTCTCTATATAGTTCCACTGGTCTATAAGTCTCTTTATGCGAGTACCATATAGTTTTAATTACCTTAGCTTTGTAATATTTTGAAATCAGGAGGTGTGATGCCTCTAGCTTTGTATTTCCTTCTCGATTGTTTTAGCTATTCTGGGTATTTTCTAGTTCCATACAGATTTTAGAATTACTTTTTCTATTTTTACAAAAAAAACATTTTTATAAAAAATGCCATTGGAATTTTGATGGTGATAGCACTGAATCTGTAGATTGCTTTAGGTATTATGAACATTTTAATAATATTAATCCTTCCAATCTATTAACATGGGATGTCTTTCCATTGATTTGTGTGCTCTTCAATTTCTTTCATCATTGACTTGTTTTAAGTGTACAGATCTTTCACCTCCTTGGTTAAATGTATTCTTAAGTATCTTATTTTTGATGTCATAGTAAGTGGAATTTTTAAACTATCTTTTTCAGATGGTTCATTGTTTTACTGTGTAGAAAAATGAATGATGTTTGTATGTTGATTTTGTATCTTGCAACTTCAGTGAACGCATTTATTCTAATAATATTTTTGTGTAGTCCTTAGGGTTTTCAACATATAAGATCATATCATCCTCAAACAAATATAAATTTTTCTTTCTGTTCAACTTGGATACCTTTTATTTCTTTTTATTGCCTAAATACTCTGGCTAGGACTTTCTCTACCTTACCTCATACACAAACATCAACTCGAAATGGATTAAAAGCTTAAACATAAACCCTCAAACTGTAAAACTAGAAGAAACAGGGTAAATTTTCTTGACATTGGTCTTGGGAATGATTTCTTGGATATGATACCAAAAACAAATACAAAAGAAAAATAGACAAATGGGACTACATCAAACTAAGAAGCTTCTGCACAGCAAAGGAAACAACCAACAAAATGAAAAGGCAATGTATAGAATAAGAGAAAAAATTTGCAAACCATGTATCTGGTAAGAGGTTTATTTCCAAAATATACAAGGAACTTCTAAAACTCAGTAGCAAAAACAAAACCAAACACCAACTAAAAAACAGACACATAACTTGAATAGACATTTCTCCAAAGAAGACTACAAATGACTGACAGGCATATGAAAAGATGCTCAATATCACTAATTATAAGGGAAATGCAAATCAAAACTAAAATGTGATATCACCTCATACCTGTTGGGATGGCTATTATAAAAAACAAAAGATAATAAGAGCTGGCAAGGTTGTGGAGATACTGGAACCTTTATACACTGTTGGCAGAAAAGTAAAATGGTGCAGCAGCTGTAGAAAACAGTATGGAGATTGCTCAAAAAATAAAAAATAGAACTACCATATGATCCAGCAGTCCCACCTCTGGTATATATTGAAAGGAAATGAAATCAGTATCTCAGAGACATAGCTGTGTTCTCTTGTTCATTGCAGCTCTATACGCAAAAGCCAAGATATAGAAATAACACAAGTGTCCATTGCCATATGAAGAGAGAAACAAAATATGATTTATACATATGATAGACTATTATTCATCCCTGAAAAAGAAGAAAATCCTTCAATTTGCAACATGGATAAACCTGGAACCAGTCAGAGAAGGACAAATATTGCATGAGTCTACTTATGTGAAATATCTAAAATAGTTTAATTCATAGAAACAGAGAATACAAAGAGATTGCCAGAGGCTCTTGAGGGGAAATGGGGAGCTGTTATTCAATGGCTATAAGGTTTCAGTTATGCTAGATAAATGCATCCTAGAGTTCTGCAGTACAACATAGTGACTCTAGTTAACAATATGCTGTAGTGTACTTCAAAATTTGTTAAGAGGGTAGATCTCATGTTAAGGGTTCTTAACACCAAAAACAAAAAATCAAAAAAAAAAAACAGTCACACACACAAAACAAAGCAAAAACAAAAACCATCATAGGGGCGCAAGGAAATTCTGGGAGGTGTTGGATATGTCTATTATGTTGATTGTGGTGTTTGTCTATGTCCAAACTGAATAAATTGTACACACTAAATACACAGAATTCTTTGAGTATCAGTTATGCTTCATTAAAGCTGTTAAAATATAGAAACATTACACTGATTGAAAATGCAAATCAAAGAATAAAATGTACAGTATTATGTTTCTTATATAAGGTATATATATTTATACATAATGTTCTAAAGTATTAAATAATATAGTGTTAGGAATACATACCTATGTGACTTTAACAACAATAACAACAACAAAAAAGGTAATAAAAATACCAAGAGAATCAGAACAATGGCTCCCTCTAGAAGGGAGGCAGCAGTATAGGATGAGAAAGATGCAACAGTATTGCTTGCATGGGTTTATGGATGAACATTTTGTGGTGGATTCTTCAATATATATACGTAAGTATTTTCCTAAGTATTAAAACATTTTCCCTAAGTATTAAAGTAGAACAAAAATTCACAGTTACCTGTGGAAAAAGAATGGTTAAATTCACACTAAGCAATGAAGTGCGAAAATAATTTAGCTAGTCTTCAATACAGCCCTAGCTGCAGGGGCTTCCGTAGATGGCGAAACACTTCATAACCACAGGGGATGCCATTTACACAGACTATAATATGAATGCTGAGCAGCACAGTGGTCTGCTAGTTGCTACTCCATGTGAGCACTAGCTATTTCAGGAAAAAAATAACTTTGTCAAAGAAATAAACCACAAATAATGAAATGACATAACTTAGTAACAATATAAGTATATAGATTACATTTTAAAACATACTAGCATTTAGTTATTAAAATGACAATGTAATCCAGAAAAAAAGTGAACCATATTAGTTAATGGCTTAAAATAAACAAAAGAATCTTTAAAGCACTTAGAAAACTTGAGAGAAATAAAGGGAATTTTTGTGCAAAAAATATCAGAGTTCTCAGAGTTTTTCATAGCAACGAGCACTGAAAATCTTAAAGAAAATAATGTGTTCTGAAGATTTTAATCCAGCCCAGATTATTGGCTGTTTCTCCCAATTATATGATACTTTCTCTCTTATAAATACCAATATTGTATACTGTATAAAAAACAAGAGTTTAGGGCTTCCCTGGTGGCACAGTGGTTAAGAATCTGCCTGCCAATGCAGGGGACATGGGTTCGAGCCCTGGTCTGGGAAGATCCCACATGCCACAGAGCAACGAAGCCCGTGTGCCACAACTACTGAGCATGCACTCTAGAGCCCGTGAGCCACAACTACTAAAGCCTGCGTGCCTAGAGTCCGTGCTCCACAACAAGAAAAGCCACCGCAATGAGAAGCCTGCATACCGTATCGAAGAGTAGCCCCCGCTCGCCACAACTAGAGAAAGCCCACGTGCAGCAACAAAGACCCGACGCAGCCAAATAAATAAATAAATGAATATATAAATATATAAATAAATAAACTTATAAAAGCAAAAAGAAAACCAAAAAAAACACAAGAGTTTAGGCAGGACCAGGTGTAAATGTTCACTGCTATTCTCTGTTTCATCATGTGTGTGTCGGGGGTGGGGGGGCGGCTAATGAGCAATATAGATTAATTCTTAATGAAATGAATGGAATGATCTTAACATTAATAATCAAAATATCCTCATAGACTTTAGAGGTTGATAGTTTTGAAGGTCAGAATTTGTAGGAAGAGTTGTGTGACAGATTAATCATGTGTTACCTTGAAAACTCATCTTTTTTTCTTACATTTTAAATAGTGTCTTTTTTCTCCATGTTAGAATTCATGCTCTTCTACTATCACTAATAGAAAATCACCTGTTTTAATGCATGTAAATGATTACAGACAGGCACTATGCCTTATTAGATGATCTTGCTACTGGTTTATTACCAGAAAGGATGCATTATGATCAACTTCTCTGAAACCATTATAGATAGTTGATCTTAAATCTTTTGGGTTATGATTGATCTAAATTTATGAATTGCTGGTGCTCAGCCCTATGAAATTGTCTTTCTTATGATAAAATTATCCACTAGAATTCACAAAACAGAGCAGAGATATTGTAAATTTGCAACCTCCAACCTACTGATAACCAGAGATACGTGTGCGTGTGTACGCAGGTGCACAAACATGTTCTTCTTGTAAATTTTTATTGAGATAGTTTTCTAATTTCTTCAGGGGACATGGAACGTTTGCTTCAAATACTTCAAAGATAAAATTAGTGTGGATACAATCAATAGCAACAATCAGCATCGCTATGATTTTCAAATTTCCCATGTATCGAAATGGATTAGGAACTACTCTATGAGGCAGATGCTAGTGCATGTCATAGGTATGAGATCAGATCACTTTCATTAAACTTGAGGTGACAATTCACTCAGAATCATTTATTTTGGTAAGACTGTTTCACATTTTCATAAAGGAATTGAACTCAACTTTCTCATTTGATTCTGATTAAAGGATAGAAAGCCTTTCTAAATTTACTCTACTGGGTAAAAACACTTTAACATTTCACCAGCAGGTAGTCTTTGAATGAAACTACTTAAAGGAATACTTTTGCATGTATACATGTATTTCATACATACCTTTAGTTTTGTAAATATTATTAATATTTGGCTAAAATTAGACTATCAAATTTACAAACTTGAACACTGTTTTACCATACCAAATCACGGTAAAGTATAATTAAATATAATAACAACATATTCACTAAAATGCTAACTTATTATTGTACAAGATAGTGGGGAGTGTTATTAAAGTCATATTTTGAGAAAATGGTCAAAGAAAATTTGTTATTTGAATTAAAATATATAGTTTAATCCTCTATTACAACACAGAATATGCTGTCTATAAAGATCCTTATTGGGATCTCCTCTTCACAGGCTGCAGGTTCGTAGTTCCTGTTGTTTTTGGTGTCTGTCCCCAGTGGCTAAGGTTGGTTCAGTGGGTTGTGTAGGCTTCATGTTTATAACTGTCTAACTTAGAATAATCCTCCCACTTTATTACCCTGTAATATATGTTTCTAATGTATTGCAGGGGAATAAAGTGGGAGGATTATTCTAAGCTAGACAGATATAAACATATATCAATTATATCAACTAAACATGATTTTTCCTCACAAAAAAATAAAAAATAAAAAATAAATGAAGATCCTCATTGGGAAAAAAAAATATTTCGAGACAGCCTGAGGAGGTTGGGGGCATTATTGGTTTTAAACAGTTTTTAATATTATGAACACTGTGCACCTCTAATTATTTTATTTTCTCATGTCTGTGTTCATTCTATATTTAATTTTAAAAGATCTTAAAAACCCATCGACAGCATTCCAGTACAGATTATTTTAAGGAATGCTCTAATATGCTAATTTTAACTTTTGTAACCTAGTTAAAATACACAATGGGGTATACAATCGAATAGAATAATACCAAAGTTATTTCCATGGCATATGGGAAAAAATTGACAATTATATGATGATTTAACGTTTACTCTGCTGTTTTTGGAAGGTGACAAAGCATAAGAAAATAAAAAGGTGGATAGAAAAAAAGAAAGCAGGTTATTTTCATTTGGTACTGAACATACAATTTTTGTTTTTAATAGACATGTTTTGGATGACATGCTTACTCTTTAAAGCTCTTTCTGACTTTGCCCATCATTACAATGACTTAGGAACACTTACAAAACTGCCATATTCTCAGAGTTTGGTGATAAGAGCTGAAATCGATTATATTATTCATATCATGAAAGTGAAAATTGAAACTGAGAAAAAAATAATCTAACAAATTCTGAAATCAGGTAAAAGAGGTCAAACACTGTACTTCATAATTTAATGTAAATAAATTTGTTAGCATTTCAATCACATTCCGTGTATGTATTAGAAGAGGTACTTAAAGTTATAATTTTTATAAATTTGTATAATTTCAAATATACCAGTATTATAAACAAATGAACAAAAGTTCAGATTGAATCTCTTTGAACACCCCTTATACTGATAATATATTTTAATTTTTAATGGACTCTATAGGTAAAGGTAGCCAGAAGAAATAATTCCAGTTAAAGCTTTTATTAAATGTTTAAGAATGATTACTCAAGCTACATTTAAAATCATAAGAAAATACTAAATATCAATTTAGTCAATTATTAGAACAATCATATTGTTAATTATGTTTTTCAGTTAGCAAAATGGCATGTATATTTAACTATATACTTAGTCACAAAACTATAATGCAGTGTGTTATACCACAGTTATTGATTTTTACCTTTATTACTATTACCCAAGCGTCTAATGTTATTTTCTGTTGTATAACATAACTACTGAAATAAAAGAAAATATATATAATGGATCACATATTTAGTTTTGTCTTATTGTTCCACAAATAATGCTCCTTATAATTATTATACCATGTGACACACCTGAAGATATCCTATGGGTCAGAGCATGTATGTTCTTAACCTTTGAATGGTATCAACTATATCATAATGTAATATAACAGGAAAATAAGAAAATCTATATAGGAATAATATTAAAACATTTAGTACAGTGAGGTTTATTTTTGTAATAGTGAAGATTAATGGAAAAATTTATGATGGAAATATTATACATGAGAACATTAACTTATTATAAAAATAAATTAATTATAAATTCAATGAATTCCCAATTGAAATCCCAGAAAGTTATTTTGTATATCGACAGGCTGATTATAAAGTTCATTTGGAGAGGCAAAAAACTCAGAATAGCCAACACAATATTAAAGAAGAACAAAGTTTGAAGACTGATGCTACTCAATGTCAAAACTTACTACAAAGCTACGGTAATCCCGACAGTGTTCTTGGCAAAAGAACAGACAAATAGATCAATGGAACAGAACAGAGAGCCAAAAAAGAGACCCTCACAAACACTGTCAACTGATCTTTGACAAAGGAGCAAAGACAATGCAATGGAGAAAAGGAAGTTTTTCCAACAAATGGTGCTGGAACAACAGGACATCCCCATGAAAAAAAAGAATCCAGACACAGAGCTTACATCCCTCACAAAAATTAACTCAAAATGAATCACAAACCTAAAAGTAAAATGCAAAACTATAAAACTCCTAGGCTACAATAGAAAAAGAAAATCTAGATGACCTTAGGTTTGACGATAACTTTTTATAAACAACAAAGGCATGATACATGAAAAAAAAAAAGACAAGCTGGCATTCATTAAAATAAAAAAATATATCTGCAAAAGATACTGTCAAGCGAATAAAAAGAGCCTGGGCAAAAGACATATCTGATAAAGGACAGTTACCCAAAATTTACAAAGAACTCTTAAAACTCAACATGAAGAAAATAAACAAACCAATTTAAAAACAGCCAAAAGAACTTAAAAGACTCCTCACAAAGAAGATACACAGATGGCAAATAAGCATATGAAAATATACTCAACATCATATGTCATCTGGGAAATGAAAACTAAAATAACAATGAGATACCACTATATACCCATTAGAATGGCCAAAATACAAAATACTGACAAGACCAAATTCTGGCAAGAATGTGGAGCAACAGGAAATCTCATTCATTGCTGGCAGGAATACAAAATTCTACAGCCATTTTGGAAGACAGCTTGGCAGCTTTAAACAAACTATACATACTCTTACCATATGATCCACAAGTTACATTTCTTCATATTTACCCAAAGGAGTTGAAAACGTATGTCCACACCAAAATGTGCCACAGATGTTTAGAGCAGCTTTGTCCATTATTGCCAAAACTCGGAAGCAACCAAGATGTTCTTCAGTAAGTCAATAGTTTAAACAACAACAAAACAACTATGGTGCATCCATGCAATGAATCCAAACTTAAAAAGAAATGAGCTATCAAATCATGTAAAGACATAGAGGAAACTTAAATACATATCACTCATTGCAAGAAGTCAATATGGAAAAGCTGCAGAGAGAGAGATATATATATATGGCAAAATCATGGAGACAGTTAAAAGATTAGTGGTTGCCAAGGGTTTGGGGGGGAGGATAAAGGATGAATTAATGGAATAAAGAGGATTTTTCGGGCAACTAAACTACTCTGTATACCTTAATGGTGGATACATGTCATTCTAAACCCACAGAACATGTAACACCAATCCTGATATAACCTATGGATTTGGGTGAAAATGAGGTGTAAATGTAGGTTCGTTAATTGTAACACATGTAACACTCTTATGAGGTATGTTGCTAATGGGACAGGCTATGCATGTGTGGGGGCAGGAGGTATTGGGAAATCTCTGTACCTTCCACTCAATTTTGGTGTGAACCTAAAGCTGCTTTAAAAAAATAAAATCTTTTAAAAAATAAAAATAAATAAATTAGTCACATTCCTAATCTATCCTCACTTGGTATACATGTGAGAGGACAAAATTATTTAAAACTCAACCTGTATATACATTTATAATAGATTTAAATACAACTACCATGAAAGAGCATCAAAAAGAGCAGATGGTATAGCCATTATTTTTAGAAATTTAGAGTGCCTTAACATGGGCATGAATTTATATTGACATACAGGGAAGACTATGGAAACTCTGCTGACAGCCAGAAATTATAAAGATGCTTGGGGTAAGTAAAAATATCAAGTTTGATGCTTCAGATACTTTGTGAAAAATTTAGCTGCTGAAATAAAAAATGTTTTAGAATATATTTCATTTTGGAAATGTAATAAAAGTTAAATTCTGTAAATAAGCTGATATCACCCTTTTAATTGTTCTTTGCATTTATCATGTGGTTTTATCTGCCATGATAATATATGCAAAAAAAATTATCACAGTGCCTGGCACAGAGAAGTTACTCAAAAATGGTTCTTTTTTCTCTGCCGTTTCCACTGTTTTTTATTGGGCCCTTGATTATCTCCTGTTAGACCAGTTTTGCTAAAAAAAAGATATCTCAAAATTAACAAATAATATTTTAATCACCTTTATTGTGATATTATTTACATGTAATAAAATCCATCATATTGCAGTGTACAATTTGATGACTTTTGAAAATGTATACAGTTACGTAAACATCACCACAATCAAATGTAAAACAGTTTGACGGCCTCAAAAGTTTTCCACATGTCCCTTTGCAGAAAACCTCCCTCTGACCTTGCCGTCTCTCAGGCCTCTAGGGATTTGTCTCTGTGGTGCTCTCCCCTCTCTGTTACTCTGTCCAGTAAATTTTAGCCACCTTTGCCTCCTAGTACTCCTAACTTCATCATCTCAACTCAGGTATCTGCAGAAGTCTTCTTGGATTTCCCTACTCCCTGCACCACAGCATGGAAACCCTCTCAGGACAGTAAGCTGGGGCAATTGTAATTTCACTCCTTTATTCCCCATCCCTCAAGGATCACTTTCCACCACTGCCTGATGACCAGTGTCTTAAAAACTACCGTGTTATTTATTTTGTCTGTTTTTTGGTTGTTTCAAGTAGGAGGGCAAATCTGATTCCTGTTATCTTTCTAGGCTAGAAGTAGAAGTAATTTCTTATATAAACCAGAGAAGGCTTGCCTTCTCAGGAAGGCTGAAATACCATATCTAATATCACAGCTCATGCCAGAAGTTAAAAATCCTTCATAATAATTCAAATATAATATATAAAATGGACCATTTGTGCCATGGCCTATTAGAAATAGTTTGGAAGTACACAAGAACTACATCCATTCCATGATGCTGTCTAAAGGAAAATAAAATGTTGAAAAAGGCCCCCAGCTCAGTCCAATGTATATGAACTGATTTCTAAAGAGGGCAGAGATTTTCTGACACAACTAACATTGGTTGCTTCTAAAGAGCGTACTCAGAAAATAGTTTTCCAAAATTGTGTCTTTTTGTTATATATTCTTTTAAACGCTTCCTTGTCAATGATGTAAAAATAAAAGATGTTATTCAAGTGAACAGACAAATTGCTTATGAAGGACTAGAGAAACTATGACTAATATATCAGAACTGATAATACCTTCCATAGAGGTTGAAAACTACTGAGAGGAACTATCATGATGGTGTTTTCAGACATATGAAATATTACAAGAATTAAAGCACTGATTAACCTAAAATCTTAATATTTTACTTTTATAAAGATAGCCATCAGAAAAAATAACAAAAATATTATTTGATTTATTTTTTCATTACTGCTTTTTTCATCAAATCGTTCTGTACCTTACTGAGAACAGTGCGTTTAATTCCACAGGTATTGGATGCAAATATTTTGTGCCTTCTCAGAGTACCTCAATGACCTTCCTTCTCTTTCTTAGTTGGTACATGACCCACACTGAATGGCTTGTTTTTATGATTACAGAAGTGAGTGAAAATCTGCTACTGTCATTTTATGCTTATGTTTTGATTTAGTTCTATGAATTTTTGGTGTATATTGTTCAGACTGTGTTACTAAGTGCAATTCAACTTAGAAATTTTATAAGTTTTTGGGGGGATAAACCCTACTGTCATTATAAAATATTTCTCCTCTTCTGTAGTATGGCCCCTACCTTAAAGTCGAATTTGTCTGATACTAGTAGACCTGCCAGTTTTTGTTTTTACTATTGCCTGAGGCATATACTATTCTTCGATCCTTTTTTATAAATCTCTGGGTTTTATTTTGTCATAATCCAATCTGACAATGTTCCTTTTGTAACTTGGATACAAATTCATTTATATAAAATGTAATAACATATAAAATGTATTTGTATAACATTTGACACCATTGTTTAACGTTCTATTATCCATATTTCTTTCTATTGGGGGTTGAACAAATATTTAATACATGTTTCTGTATTAAATTATTAGTTATACATTACTTTCTTGGTTACTTTATATATACTATTTTTCCTTATAGTCTAAAGATTATTACTACTTTTACAGTGTTCCTGACCCTGCTAGAACCAATTGAACACTTCAATAGGTATATCAATTCTGGTTTTAAATTATTTCTTCTATGGATTTTTATTTTCCATACATTTGAAATTTTACAAGGCATTACATTTATTTTTATACTACCAATAATCACTTATATTAGCACACATATTTACCCTTTCCAGTATTCTTCATCCCATTTTTCATTTCCATATTCCTATCAGGAATGTTCCTTATTTCTTCAGAAAGAAGTTTTCCCCTTAGTATTTATTTTGGAACAGCCTGACTCACCGTACATTTTTTTTTTTTTTTATAAATTTGTTTGTTTATTTTTGGCTGTGTTGGGTATTCATCACTGTGTGGCCTTTCTCTAGTTGCAGTGAGCAGTGGCTACTCTTCGTTGTGGTGCATGGGCTTCTAATTGTGGTGGTTTCTCTTGTTGTGGAGCACCAGCTCTAGGCACGCGGACTTCAGGAGTTGTGGCATGCAGGCTCACTAGTTGTGTCTCACGGGTTCTAGAGCACAGGCTCAGTAGTTGTGGTGCATGGGCCTAGCTGCTCTGCAGCATGTGGGATCTTCCTAGACCAGGGCTCAAACCCATGTCCCCTGCATTGGCAAGCAGATACTTAACCACTGCGCCACCAGGGAAGTCCCAACCATACATTTTTATAGGTTTTAGGTATGTCTGAAAACACCATTTTTGTAGCATAATTTTTTGATTAGAGAATGGTATGTTGGCAATACATTTTCCTATACTATAAAGATGTCATTCTGTTTTCATTTGGCCTCCTGTTTTTTTCTCTGTATGAAAGTTTTTAGTTGCTTTTTTGAACATAACGTAGTTTTTACTCTGGCAGCTTTTTTTGACATTTTCTTTTTTTAACTCTAAGTTACAGAGTCTTATTACAATAAGCCTAGTTGTGGTTTCCTTTGCTTTGTTACTATGATGTTTCATGGAACTTTTTGGACAAAAGTTGATATCTTTCATCAGTTTGGGAAAATTCATGGTTATTAACTTTCTTTCAGTTTTGCTTGTAACTGATTCTCTCCACTGTTTCCTCTGGGACTATAATTAAATAACTATTAGAATGTTTGAGTGTCTGTTCCACATGTGTCAGAAGCTCTTTACCCCCATTTATTCCTCTTTTTGCTTCAGTCTGGTTATTTTCTGTTGATCTGTGTTTCAGCTCCCCAGTCTTCTCCTCTGCCATGTCCAATCTGCTCTGCAATTTCTGGTGGTAGTTCTTAATAACTTAGATTGCATTTTTTAGTTTTAGTAGACTCAATTTCATAATTTTTTTACATTCCAAAACTGTTGAAATTCTTCTTTTTCGTATGTCTTGTCTACTTTTCCATCTTTTTTTCATTTCAATTTTCATCTTTCATTTTCTTTCTTGTTTTCTCTTAAAGAGATTTTTCATTTTAAATTTGATTTTAATGATAAAATATAACAATATAGAAAATGAGAAATTTTGAAAGAGGCCACACAACAGAGTGGAAAAACAAAATTACTGAATTATTAACTACTACTAGTGTAAGAATTCTTCAGATATTTTTCTGAGAAAATAATTCTGGCAACTAGTTGATTCCACTTAAAGCAACATAGCTATCTTTAGTCAGTATAGAAACAAAAGTTATTATATTTAAGTGTAAGTAAAACTTAGGATTCTCTTTAAATTTAATTCCATTTGGAATTTAAACAATTTGATCCTCTCCTCAATCCAACCAATATATATTGGATTAAAGTAAATACCACTAACAGTCTCTAGCTGTGACATCTTGTTATCAAAATGTAAGTTTGTATTCATCTTATCTAAAAATACGTAAATCACAAGAAAAAAGAGAAAGTCTTCTTCAGAAGACTGATGCAATTCTCATATTCTATCTAGCAGTAGGTAGTAAAAAACCTGATGTCTACAGAGTGCTTTAAAAGATCTCACCTACTTTTTTCACAAAATACCTCCTATAGAATTGATTAGCCCTACACACATAACTAATGTGATTTTATAGAAATATATTATCTATATCCAGTGGCCAAGGAGCAGATTTTACTGTTTCAGAGTCTGAAGCTGCCTGGATTAATTTTAATTCTCAATCTTAGATGATGTATCTGTCATTAGTACTCAATATTTCACCCTTAACTTTGTGAATACTGCACTGCCACAAGCTTTATTATTCTGGAATTCATTATAATAAAGTATTTTAAAATTGTTTTATTCTATCTTTCATGTCTATCAACCTCTTTCATAAAATCAAATTTTTTATCTGTGTATAATTTCTTCAATGCTACTTTCCAGTTCATAAAATAGTTGAAACAACAGTACAGAGAGTTCACATCTACTCCTCACCCAATTTTCACTGTTATTAGCATCTTATATTAGTGTGGTACATTTGTCACAATTATGAGCCAATACTGATAAATTATTATTAAGTAAATTCCCATCAATTTTCCTTTGTTGTTGTTTTTTTTTTTTCTATTTACTCCTATTTGTTCCAGGATCTCTTACAAGATAACACATTACTTTTAGTGCCCTTATCTCCTTAAACTTCTCTTGTTTATGACATTTATAAAACTTGTCTTATTTTAATGACTTTGACATTGTTTGAGGATACTATTCAGATATTTTGTAGAATGTTTTCAATTGGAATTTGTATGATATTTTTCTCATGATTAGACTGGGATAATGCATTTTTAAAAGGAATATCACTGAGATAAAGTACCACAGGTTCCTGTAGTTTATTGACCATTTAAATCATTTAAATGTGATTGGTTTCTTTTTTACTATTTATGTTATTCTTATGCAATAGTTTGAATTATTTTTCTTAGTCACTTTTTTGCACCATAATTTGAGAATTCCCCATCTGCTTTTCTGTCCAGTTGAAAATGTTATGTATGAAGATTATCAAATGAATATTTTCACTCATAAGTTTCCAAAAAACACTTTGATTTCTTAACCTTTTTTTTTCAATTTCAGGAATAATTGTTTTTCAGAATTCGTATAGTTACAGATATAATACTGAATTTATATTTATAAAACTTCCTAAAATATATGGTTAGGATAACCATCTCTCAATGCCTCCGAGTAGTTCTTTAGGTGGCTAGTGAGGAACTAGATGCAGGTAAATAAAGATTCACATTGCATTCACTGCATACTTTTAGGTCAAGTGGAATTTAAGAAAACCTAGGAATTAGAAAGTCTAGTTTTTCCTTTTCTTACACTATTTTCTTTTCTGCAAGACAATGGGATAGGATGAATCTAAATTTTGCCCACTTATTAGCAGATGAGCTAGCACTAGGCCTTAGACAAGTTAGTTGACCTGTCTTTGAATTGAGACATACTAGGATATCTCACTGGGTTTCACAAGGCCAGTTGCAAGACAGATTCTCTGTCTCTGTCTCTTTTTCTTCCCTGTCCCCTAGGAAAGACCACATTATATTGGTCTTATACAAGAGAGAAATTGACATGTTTGAAGAAGGGGGGAAAAAAAAGAAATTCATAAGAGTTACATGACTGATGTTGGTGACAAGTGAAAATTGGGATGAAGGTTAAGGACACAGAACGTTTTATTCAAGTGTACTAATAAATAATTGGGGAAAGAAAACTTGTAAAATATTTGACTTCTTTTTAAGCATGATGAAATTTTTTTAAAAACATACCCACCAAGGCTGGCAATAGAAAAACAGTAAAAACAACAGAATTGGAAATGAGAGGGAAGACTGAAAGAGTAGAAAGAAGAATTTACAAGCATGTTTATAGACTGCATTATAAAATAGAACTTGGCTTAAAGAAGATGGTTCAATCACTTCAACACAATGCACATAGAAATGAAAGATTACGTCACATTGGCATGAGGACTCTGTGCGAGGGCAGCTCAGCACTGAGAAAAGTGACCCAACTTCAGAGTCTAGATCTGCTCTTGGAGCATGGCCATTCGGGCCAAGTGATTAAGGGGTAAAGCAAAATATACGTGCCTGATCAAGTAAACGTGAACGCTGGACAAGCTACCTCTGAATAGCCTATATTCCATATACTCTAAATTTAGGTTTTAAAAGAAACCTTTACCCTTGTGTCCCATTGTAATAAATTCTTTTTCATTATCTAAAAGAAAGGGGAACAGGCATGATGCAATTATAAGGGGTGTAGAATTTCCAGTTATTCTACTGTCTTTTTTCTTTTCTTTAAACTTTTAATTCTTCCTGTGGTAAATGTAGGACATTTGTAGAGCAAAATATTGCCTGCACATGACATCAATCCACTCATTCACTTAATTTAGTCAGTAGGCATTTATTGAATCACTCCTTTGTTTCAGGTGACTGAAATGCAGAGCTACATTAGACCTGCTCCCTGTTTTAGAATTCACAGCCTTGTTAGGGAATCTTATAAATAAAGAAAGAAGGAAATAGCAATGAACCATTATCATTGTTTTCATATGAATAATTATGTCTGGCAAAGACTAGAATCCAGTAAATTCTTTCTGTCTCTCACACTACCTCTCAATTTTATTTTAGAAACAATAGGGTATAACTGCATCCTATATGAAAAATGGGTGTTCCCCTGCCCTTCTTTATAGAGTACTTTATTATCTTTACAATAAATATATATTTTTTAAATTATATATTTAAAGATTATATTTTTTTGAATTATCAAATATCTTATTTTTTATTTTATTTTATTTTTTATTCAGCTTCTGTTCATTTGTCAATGGATTCTTTTTTTTTTTAAACATTCTTATTGGAGTATAATTGCTTTACAATGTTGTGTTAGTTTCTGCTATATAACAAAGTGAATCAGCTATACATATACATATATCCCCATATCCCCTCCCTCTTGCGTCTCCTTGACACCCTCCCTATTCCACCCCTCTAGGTGGTCACAAAGCACCGAGCTGATCTCCCTGTGCTATGCGGCTGCTTCCCACTAGCTATTTTACATTTAGTAGTGTATATATGTAAATGCCAGTCTCTCACTTCGTCCCAGCTTACCCTTCCCCCCTCCCCGTGTCCTCAAGTCCATTCTCTACATCTGCGTCTTTATTCCTGTCCTGCTCCTAGGTTCTTTAGAACCTTTTTTTTTTTTTTTTGTAGATTCCATATATATGTGTTAGCATATGGTATTTGTTTTTCTTTTTCTGACTTACTTCACTCTGTATGACAGACTCTAGGTCCATCCACCTCACTACAAATAACTCAATTTCATTTCTTTTTATGGCTGAGTAATATTCCATTGTATATATGTGCTACATCTTCTTTATCCATTCATCTGTCGATGGACACTTAGGTTGCTTCCATGTCCTGACTATTGTAAACAGTGCTGCAATGAATATTGTGGTGCATGTCTCTTTTTGAATTATGGTTTTCTCAGGGTATATGCCCAGTAGTGGGACTGTTGGATCATATGGTAGTTCTGTTGGTCCCAGGAATCATAATTCAAACAGAGAAATGGCCATGTGGTGTTCAGAATAGCATATAAAATTAAACACATATCTAAGATAAAATTCTATTTATATCACATAATTTTATATAGAAAAGGCTACTACATAGGGTTACATAGTTTTGACTCATTCAGAAAGAAAGGTTTTAATGATGAATAATAAATATTCAAGTGTTTGCTATAAGAGTTACAAATTTATATCTATAGAAAATTGGAAAGCCCAATAGTCTAGGTAGGACTTATTAGAAATGAAAACTGAGTAAGTGCTCCTTAACAATTCCTTAAGGTCTTTTATACCACAGTGAAATTAAATGTAACATTTAGCACCAGTGTGGAGGTTCAGATAGTGCTATACTTGAAGAATGTTTATAAAATCACATTAACAGTGATGTCTCTAATTATCCAAGAGAGGTTTTAGGTTGTCTCAGGAAGAATAGACATGTTATGTAAGTCTACCATGGATTGATGGGGATACAGCAAAGTATCTAATTGAAATAGATGTCTGTTGAGTCGACAAAATTTTTCCACTAATTATCTTATAAAATTTGAGATAAATTCTACTGGCAAACAATATGGACGCATTTTTGCTCTTGCGTCATTCAAGAATTCATCAAAGTTTTAAAAATCACATAAATAAATGGAAAGACTGAAAACAAATTCATGTTCATAAATCTTCAATAATACAGAGAAAATAATAGCTATAACCACAGATACCATTTAAAGGGCATTTACTATGTGTTGGACACAGTGATTCTTCCTTCATATTTGGCTTCCCTTCATTATTCTCACAACCATTTTATAGCATACCTATTACTGTTATCTCCATTTATTTTCTCACATAAGCAAAAAACTAAAGAGGTTAAATCTTTTGCTTAAGGTCAAATAAACTGAGACATCCAGGACTGATTCCAAAGCTGGGCATCTAAATCACTAGGTTACACTAGCTCCAGAAAGCATAAAGAATAGACTCTGTGATGAAGAGTATAATAGCTTAGTTATCACTGATCTGTTTTAATGTTAAAAATGTTAAACTAGTTAAGTGGTAAAAAAAAATGACATGGACTTTCTTTGATAACTGACTGTTGAGCTCAAATTATTTTATACCAAGGATGTTTAAACATATCCAACATTGTATCTTCAATATTTTTTGTTTCAACAATACCTTGTGAAAAGATTCAGTTCTCTAAATATATTAATAAAAAAATAAGCAGATATTTTAATCATATATGGATGCCCAGTTATTTTAGAGTCTATTTTATCATAAGCATGTCAAAAATGTGTAGTTTAACTCTATGTTTAATTCCTTAGATGTTTTGGGGACTGTTCTTTGCTATCTTTTCATTTGCTTTGTCCATTTTGAAAATTAATAAGAAGGTCAGAAACAATATCATAGTTTTATATTTATTAGAAACCCAGAAAAATATGAAATAAAATGGGAAATAAAATATACTTTGAAAAGTCTCAAAGGCATTTTCTAAAGTTCCCCCAGCTCAAAGAAATATTCCAGAAAATCTGGAGAAAGAAAAGAATGACTTATTCATGGATCTGAGATTTATTTTTAATTCTAAGAAAATAATTAGTTTGGTTTCATCTCCTATTCATGTTATGGGCATCACTCTATTTTTAGTTTGCTGTATAAAGATTTCTATGTTAATTTACAAGTTATATTTTGATTTATACATTTGTGATGATTTTATAAAGCTGGTAAAAATGGTTGTTGCACATGACAAACTAGACAGTTGAAATAATATGCCTGAAATTATTCCATGTGACTTTATAACAAATACTTATTTTGTAGATCTAGCAATTTTAATTTTATCTATTTCAAATTAGATATTGATAAAGTAGTTAGGCTGTATCATAACTGCCTTAAAATTTGCTCTGTTATCATCATACAAGTAATATTCAAGTTTGTTATGAGTTGGAAATTTATCTTAAACAATACTAAGCCATGATTTTAAAATAGATTTTAAGAAATTTTGACTTTTCAAATACATATTCTAATATAGAAAATTATATTTAATCCCATCCCATGATAGTTTTGATTGTATATACATGTCAGTTATTTATTTTGAGTAATTTTAATTAAAAGTAATGTAAATCTTTTAATAATTATGATCTTTAAAAATTATATCTCCATGCATTTATAAATGTCACCTTTTCTAATTTATTTATTTTTTAAAGCAAAGAGAATGTGTATATGATCATAGGAAGCCTTAACTGAAGTCTCCTTGTCTTTAGGACTTAACATTTATCCTTTATGTCCTGTTTCATCCATCTGCACAGAACTTTCAGAACATTAGCTAATCAATACCCACAACTCACCTCTAGATAAGGTCTTTATTGCTTGAGATGAGAAAGCTTAAGAAGAGTTAAGTAACTTGTAGAAGGTCAGTGTGAATTGGTGTCTGAGCTAGGCTTAGCATAGAGATTGACTATCCCCATAGCTACTTCTACATTCTCTGGGCAAAGTAGCTCCAGACAGGCCTGTAACAAAGAATCTCCTTTAAATGTAGATCTTTATTACAATGTTTAAACATAACAGTTAAACTATTCCCAATTGAACATTTCTACATATTGTTGACCAACACTTTTCTCAGGGCAGATTCTAGGCTTTTTCAAAATTAAATATTGATTATTCCAGATTCATATTTTTTAGACCATATATTATTGGCTTAATGTTTCTTTCCTATGTTCATTTTATTATAAAAGTCTACTCATTACCATGTTTTGCCACTATGCTATTTATTGAAAACATTAGTGTTAGGACTCATCTTATTTTTGCAATATAAAAATATTCTTAGTTGTGGGTATTAATTCAATTGATTACTTTTAAAAATGACTCCAAATTATTAATTTCTCTGGATATCTTCATAAGTATTTTAAATGTTTATATAATGCTTCCAATATTTCAGAAAACCTGCAGTTCTTTGTTTTTAATAAAGTAGGTATTTACTAGCAAATTTATGATTTTATACCACATGGTCTAGTTTCAATTCAGTAGATTGTTTCTATTTCAATGTATCTACTATACCTTTATTTTTCTGAAAACCAGAGATACTATTTTCAGCATTATCTCAGTGGCATTATTTCTATGCCTAGCACCTCCCATCTTCACTTCAGTTTTGTGTACTTTCTCCCTTCCACACTTTTATACTGACTGATTTATAGCTCCAGTCAAATCTGTGAGTATCTGAACTCCTTGGTTGCCACATTCATTATTATTTTGCCATGGGTTCTTATGGCCACTTTGACCAAGCTTGTGAAGCAGTCAACTTTCATACAGCCTACACGTATTTAGTGCTACTGCTGTCAGGGACACTTTGTAATGCTTTTCTACTTTCCAGACTGATCTGTCCTAAATCTTTATTTCTTTCAGCTTGAATCTCTCAGCCTGTTTCCTGGACTAATATTTAAGTCATCCCTCTATTTTATGCTTTGTTGTTTTTTTTTTTTTTAGCTTAATTATATGTCCTTTCCATTTATTTATTTTTCTTTTTTTGTTGTTAACACTCCCTTCCCTTATCTTGTGCTAAATAAGGTGTGTATGTGACCTCTATTATCCCATTAGTGGATATTACAGTTGTTTTCTACTTATTGACTGACTTTAATGTACTCAGCTAACCTTAACCTCTGTGAGGTAATTCACATCATTCACCTTATATTATCACTTATTCACACATCAGCTATGTGTTCCAAATATAAGAGGGGAACATTTTTCCATTTGGCAGCAGTTACATTTGTTTCACTTACTTCACTCAATACATATGCCAGCTTCTAGTTAATTTCTCCTACTAATATTGAAAGGTATATATTATGTGAAAATGTAAATTCATAAAGGTCATCTTGGAAACTACATGATCACAATATGAATTTTGTGATCATCACCTTGTCATACATCAGTCATTATTTTAGGAAAGGTAGTTGTTACTTGTTGATCACTTTCTTAAAAAAACCTTCCGTATGTGGCACAGTATCAAATATAATGAAACTAACATATATCATATAGAAAGCAGCTGATACTGGGTGAGTATTCAAAAAAACATTATTATTTTCTTTTTCATTTTCCTCACCCAGATGTTGTAGCTGCAGGTACTCCAGCTCTGTGCTAATGGTTAGTATAGTTTTAAATGAGAGCCATGATCAGAAAGCTAAGTTAACAACCATCCACTATGTCTCATAAAAGAAGTCTCCCCATGAATAAACAGTTTAATTTAGTTTCATATCCTTACAATATACATAGGATATAGCTTTATTCCCCACCCCCCATTTTTGTCTTCCCTGATGTTTACTGACCCTTCTTATACTTGTTCTTGAAAAACTTTTATCAGATTCCATAGCTTCTGGGATTCAAGTATAAGAATCATTTTTACATTTTTAATGCATGCTTAGCTTTAATTATTGAGAAAAAAAAAAACAACTGTCAAGTTCTAGTCTAATGTAAAACTTTGACTCTGGATGTTTTTCAAAGCTCCTCTCACCCCAAACTGAACCTTAATTTGGCTCAGATTTGGTCTTATGTCTGACACTTATGAGGCTCTGCTTGACTCAGAGAAGATGCAAACACCCTTGGATATACCAATAACAGAGGTGCACCCTGCCTCTGCTTCAACACTCTCTACTTTTTGTGGCATTATAGGCTATTCAAGCCAACATCCTACCCTCTAAATTTTTCAGGGAAAAGAAAATATCACTTATTTCTCAAACTCCAGGGGAAATTTCTTTTCTTTTTTTCTTTTCTTGTTTTTCTTTTATCATGTATCACTTTATATTTCTGTACCGAGCAAACATCCATTCAGGGAGGCTTACTTTCCTGCAGGAATGTTCAGTCACTCCAACTGGTTCTCATGGAAAACCATCTGAACTTGGCATTAACCATCTATATTTACTATTCAGTCTGACTTCACAAAACGTTCTTACCTCAGTAAACTTTCCTAAAATATCTAGTCTCCTTTTTACATGGAGTGATTGGTGTAATTGTTTTGTGATACGGTTTAAAAGTTATGCATTATATTTTTATGAAAAACTGAAAGAGCTATCAGAAATCTCAATGTTACTCTCATTAGAATTTATGACTTGTTTTCAACTTTAGAGATTTAGGAAAAAATATGAAGATTGCAAATAAAATTATGTTTAATACTGTTACATATATTTTATGTCAGTCATGCGGTTTTTGGTATCAGTATATTCAAAGAATGATTTAGTATAAAAATAATGCTTAAACTTCCAAACAACAAGCTTACAATTTTTAATTTAATTTTTTTATATCTAATAACCCTATTAACTTGTGTAACACGTATATGTCAAAATTTAAAAAGCAATATTACTAGCTGCTAAAATTGAGGAAAAAAAAGTTGAAATATATTTATTGTTACTTAGGCACATATGAAAAACAAACATATAGGAAAAAATACTGCTACTGGAATAAAAAATTGTATGTTTATGGTAGCTTCTGCAAAAATAAATTAAAAGGATCTTTAAGTGTTGCCTGAAATTATATATAATAAATCTTTGCTAAAAAGTCTTCAAAGTCTAAGAAATTGTACAGTATTGAAATGGGTTTAGTATAATAACAGAAAGAACAATTTAAATTTTAACATTCAAAACTCCAAGCCTACTGAAAAAACAACTTATTATTATACACCTAACACTTCTTACAGAGAAACAATTTATTTCCCACAGAGAAAACAACATATAAACAGAAACATTACTAAGATAAATTCTGGTTCTAAGGAGCAGATGCTAATCAATAATTCAATATCTAAAATCAAATGATAAGGGATTAATGGAAAACATTTATTTATAGAATAGTAATTTCTATCATTATGTTTCATGTCTGGAAAATAGAAAAATTCTACAACATAAAATCTGTTTCTCATACTTTCATACAAAGGATATATTTCAGAAATTAGAGAGTAATTGTCAATGAACAAATAAATTTAGATATATATTATTCACTGTGGGGGATATTTTCGTTAAGATGAAACTCAATTATTACTTCTAAATTCCAAGAACTCTTGGTGGAGAAACTATTTCTCTAGTGAACTCCACATGGTAATAAATAGGTAAAATTAAAGGATTAAAGGAATAAGCAGAATATTCTAATTATATCTTAAATTTTATCTTTCCAGAAATAAGGCTATTAATATGACATTGATAATGATGGATGATATAGTTCCCACTGTTTCTTTTCATCTATTCTTTTCTCTATTTGTATCTTATAATAGGATAAAATGATTCAAAATCATGATCTTAACTTCCTCTAACACAATAGTGAATTAAAATGCAAGATCATAGCCTTGAGTTTATAATAGATCTCAAGGTATTTTCAATTGCCTATTGGGGTAATTCTATCTTCATATCACACAGGTATCTCCATCTCAACATGGCTTATAATGAATTCTTCATCTTTGACCTCAAACATTTTCCCCTCTTATATTCTCCATGTAAGTGAATCATACAACTATATATATAAATCTATTTAAAGTGTTCTAACTTTGTATTCTGGTCCCTAGCACATAGGCAGTAAATGATATTTCATTAGACTTCTAATTTAGAGTTCCAACATTTCAACTTTTTAATTTCTTTCCAGGTAATGAAGTGTGATATTAAGTGTTACCATTACATTCCTTGGCCAATTAAAGACAAATGGAAATGATAAGCATCACTTCCAGGCTGAAAATTTTGATTTCTCTTGTGTAATTTTCCATGCACTACTTCTCTATCATGACAAATGTGGCTTCTAACTTTGAAAGAGAGACTTAAGGAATATTAACCCACCTCATGGACAACAGCAACAGGAAGAGGACTTTGTATTGATGAATGTTAGTTCTGCTAAGCCACTGACATTTGGGAATGTTTGTTAAGGCATCACAACCTAGACTATCCTTACAGATACTCTATTACTTGTATTAAAAGATAATTATTAAATATTTTGAATTAAAATTAATTTTGAAATTCTAATCTCCTTCCCTCCTCCATCAAGTAGGCTTCTAATAATTGCTGAGTTAATCTTTCAGTTATCTTTTGAGGTTTCCTTTCTCTACATTTCCCAAACATTCTTTATTTTCACTGCTAGCATCTTCAAATCTTACTTCATATCTTGTACTCCTCCAGTTTGTCCTTCTTAATGTCACAGAAGTGACCTTTTAAAAACAGGAACCTAGGATTATTCCATGTCTGATCTCCTTCCTCCAACAAAAAGATTGAGGAGATTGTTACGGTTTGCCAGATAAGTGAACCATATGTCCAGCAAGATGCAATGAGTACCTATATGCTAGGGTTCATGTTCTTCTAGAGCTGAAAGAACCTATCAAAGTCCAAAATATATTGTCAATCTAAGATTGTAAACAAGAAGCAGATAACTAAATTACCAAGGATTCAAGGAGATGAGAGGATGCAACCTTTGCATGGTAAAATTAACTTATCTGTAAAGCTTTCATGTAAAAAAAAATCTCAAACTGCCCGTCAGGTTTCTACCTCTTTGTGGGGCACAATGTCTCTGGTTGGCTAGATTTATTCCATAAATATTTATTGAGAACTTATGTGCAGGGCAGTGTTCAAGGCCAAGGGGGTACATCAGTGATCACAATGGACAAATCACACTTCCCCATGTGAGGCTAATAGTCCAATAGGAGAAAATAGGAAATAAATAAATATAGTAAGTAAGAAAACTTTGTATTATGTTAGAAGTTATAATTGTTATGGAAAAAAAAAGTAGAATAGAAGTGATTGTTGTGCATCAGTAGACAATTTGTCGCCTTTTCATAAGGTGGTATGAATAATCTCATTGAGGAAGTCTGAAGAGAACTGAGATAGTTGTTCCAGGTGTAGAAGATATCACATGTAAAGGAATAGCCAGAGCACAGGCATATGAGTGCCTGGTACATTAGAAGAACAGCTTGAGATCACTGTGGTTGAAGTAGAGAATCTATGGGTAAAATTATTAGGAATTAGTATAACTTAGATAAATAGAGATGAGATCATGTAGGGTATCATAACCTATTTAATGACTTTGGTTTTTATTCTGAATGAAATAGGAAAGTTTTGCAGGATTTTGAGAAGAGGAGCACCATAATTTAACTTACTATTTTAAAAAAAGAACTCTACTCTGTGGAGAGTAGATTGTGTAGGGACAAGGGTAGAAGTAGTGAGAGCTGTTAAGAGGCTGTTTCAGGCATCTAGGTGAGTGATAATAGTGACTTGCATCAGACATATGAATGGAGGTCATGAGATGATGTCATATTATGTATACAGTTTTAAGTTAGAGATAATAGATTTTTTTTTTATTAGATATGAGGTGTGAGAGAGAGAGAAAAGTCAAGAATGACCCCAAATTTCTTTGCCTAAGCAATCAGAGGGATGAATATACTATCAACTATATTAGAGAAAAGTCTGGGGTTCAAATTTGAACATTTTAAATTTGATATTAACGTGGAAAAGTTGAGTAGGTATTTGGATATGTGAGTCAGGAGCTCAAAAACATTCTGGAGCATTTCTTTAAGACAAGGAATTCCCCTTTGTTGTCCTTTCATATACTTATTCTTTAAACCAGATATTATGTTAATAGTGCAAGTCAGTGTCTTATTCCAATACCAAACGTCTTTGATATTTTATTCAGGACAAAATAATGCAAATTAACTTTATCATATAAAACCATGCATCTTCTTTACATATATGCTAACTAAGACTCAGAATAAGTTTATACAAAAGTTGTGTATCTAACTATTGAGAATATCTGTTCTGGAATATGAGTTTTATCATTTTTTTCTTCCATAAGACTTTTTCCACCACAACGTAACATAACTTTTCAATTACTCTATAATTTCAAATTAAGCATAGCTCTAATTATTGACTTTTACCAATACATGAGATTTTTTTTCCTCCAAAGATTCCATGCATTGCTGTTCCTTTGTGATTTAGCTATCATTCTTCAAGTGAATTCACAAAAAATTGCATGTTTGTGCACTGTGATCACTGATGTTTAGAGAGCCATTTATCATTTAATTCTGTCATGTCCAGTGTCATTGATTGTGTCTTGAAGCAGAACAGTTTCAAGAAAGGTCTGCACACTTTTCAAAATAAATAAATCAAACTTCTCAACATATATGAACTTTATTTAAAGTCACACAAGTTGAGCTCAGTGATTGTTGCCTTCAATCAAGCATGATAAAATTAACACATTCTTACTTAGGATTCTGGTTTTTTTCATTATGATTCTTTACACTTCATTGTGTTTTAACACTAAACTTCTAGTAACTCCATTAACATAACTGTTAAGTCCACATCTGAGTAAATGCAATGGGGATATCTATGAATGAATGTGTAAGTTTCTGCATTAATATACATCAAGATATTGCATTAAGTAAGAGCTCACTATAGTTGTGTCCCTACGTTATTTACTGGCTCAAAGCATATAAGCAAAAGTGTATGCAAATATGTTAGGCTTACAATTTACATCAGAGATTAAAATCCAAGAATACATAAACTGCATTTAATTCAAAACTGACTTGTTTATCAATACTAAAATGCAAACCCCAAGACGGCTAAATGAAAAGACCAAAATGGCAGGATATCTTCAGCCCTTAGCAGGCTATCTTACATATAATAGCCACTCAAAGGAAGTGCATTCAGTAACTGAATACATGAAAAAAAGAATTAAAAAAAATAACATTGGGAGAAGACTCAAGATGGTGGAAGAGTAGGTGGACGTGGAGTTCATCTCTCTCCATGGATGCATCAGGAATACATCTATAGATGCAACAATCCTCACAGAACACCTGCTGAAAACTAGCAGAAGACCTTGGACACCAGAAAGGACTATAAACATCCCTGCATAACTGGGTAGAATGGAAAAAAAAGAAGGGAGAAGAAGGAGGAGAGGAAGAGGGATGGGACCTGCACCCTGGGGCAGGGGAGAGGAAGCAGAGGAGAGCTTCCTGAATTCAGGAAAACCCCCTCTCTGATGGGGAGATTGAGTGGGACAGACGGGAAGCATTTGAAGCTGTCGGAAGAGGGTGAAGGGGCTGATCTGTGGCAGATGCGACAGAGTGAGAAATACACAGACAGTCCGTACCACAGCCCTATGTGCCCCAGACTGGGATGTGTGTTCACAGGTGTGCAAGGGATCTGGGAGCTGGTGCATGGGGATTGAAGAACAGGCCCAGAGTGAGAACTGCTGTTGGCTGTGGGGGACAGACTGAGGAGATGGAAGGGAGGAAATCTGCAGCAGGGAATGCCTATGGAGGAAGACCTGACTGGCAAGGAAGCAGAGCGCTACTGCTGAGTCACACACAGGGGGAGGAGCCACTACTGTAGCCTCTCTCTCCCCACACACTGGCGCCTGCCGACGACAATAATAGAAGCCCACTCAGGGCTGGCTATTGCTCACCAGCAGCCAAGCAATAAAAAAAAGTCCCCACAGGGGTGGCCCTCACACGCCTGCTGCTGGGTGCCAGAAAAAGCCAGGCTAGGGTTGGTCTTCACGCGCTTTATGCTGGGTACCAGAAAAGGCCCTCACTAGGGCTATATATTTTGCGCCCCTGGCTTCCCTGTGCATTTGGCACCCCTGGGGCTCTCATGATCCAAGCAGTCATACCACTTCTGTGCCTGGTCATCACAGGGGCAGACCCAAGAGCTCCAAAGCAGCCTCAGGACCAGACTCCTGTGGTTGGACCACATGCAGAGGTGGGGATAAAACCAAAGCTGAACCCCAGGGATGGGGTGACTAAGGAAGAAGATCAAAAATCTTTCAATCAGCTGTACAAGCTGCAGATTAAATCCCGGCAATCAGCAAGGTAGACCCTGCATCTATGGAATATCTGAGTAGATAATGAGTGTTCCCACAAATGAAAATGGTCTAGCTCTAGCAGCTGTGGACTTTGGGGACAAACACACACAGGAATTGGGCCAGATCAGAGTCTGAGTGGTCCCCACAGTGCCCACAGCAGGTCCAAAGACCAGCCTAGAGGCAGAGGAGAGCCTGTTGGGAAGGCGAAGGTGAGTTGTGGCTCATGGCATGTGCAAGGACACTTACAGCAGACACCCCAGGGAAACATAATTATTACTATTAATTTTATTATGTTTTGATTGATTCTGTTGTTGGTTCTAGCTCTTTTTTTTTGTTTCTTTTTCTTTCTTTTTTGTTTGTTTGTTTGGTGTTATTTTAGCTCGATTTTTTCTTTTTTTTTGGTCTCCGGATCTTTGTGTTTTATATTTTTTATTTTTATATACGTTTCTATATTTACTTTGCTTTTCTGTGGTTCTGTGCTCTTTTCCCTTATTTTTTCTTCTTAAAATAGTTTTCTTTCTTTTTCTTTAATATTTCCATTTCTAATTTGCTTTACTGTTGTCCTGTGTTTTTTTCCCGTTTTATTTTATTATCTTTTTAAGCATTTTTATCGATTTGTTCTATTTCCTTGCTTTGTTCTTCAGTTGGCACACTGCTTGGGTTTTGTTTTTAGGTTATATGTTTCTGTTAGTTTTAATCCTAATTGTTTGATTTCGTTTTTGAGTTCTATTTATCTGGTTGTTCTCCTGCTTTTTGTTTTATTTGGCTCTGTTTTTGTTTCTTTTATGTATGCATGTGTCCTTGTTCTGTTTTTGCTTGTTTGATTTTGTTTTTACCATTTCTCTGGGGTTTTTTTTGTCTTTTATTTTTTCTTTAATTTTTTTGTTTAATATATTTCTGTTTCTATGTTGCCTTTCCATTGTTCTGTCTTCTTTCCCCTTTCTCTTTTTCTTTTTTTTCTTATCACTTTATCGGTTTGTTTTGTTTCATTGCTTCATTCTTCAGTTGGAACTCTGCTTTGGTTTTGTTTTTTGGTTTTGTGTTTTTGTCAGCTTTCTTCTTAATTGTTTGATTTTGTTCTTGGGCTCTTATGTTTGTCTTGTTGTTCTCTTGCTTTTTGATTTATTTGGTTCTGTTTTTGTTTCTTTTCTGTGTGTGCATGGTTCCTTGTTTCTGTTTCTGTTTGTTTGATTTTACGTTTTACCATTTGTTTGGGGGTTTGTTAGTCTTTCTTTTTTTTTTTTTTTAATATCACCTTTATTGCCAGGACAAGTGACTTGTGGTGTCTTGGTCCCTCAAACAGAAGTAGGGCCTGAGGCTCTGGGGTAGAAGCAGCGAGTCCAGGATGCTGGACTACTAGAGAATTCCAAGCCCCAAGGAAGATTAACTGCTGAGAGCTCTCACGGAGGCCTCTATCTGAATCCAAGACCTGGCTCCACCAAACTGCCAGCAGCTCCCAGTGCTGGACGACTAACACAAAACAACAAACAAGAAAGGAACACAAACCAACCCATCAGCACACAGACTACCTTAAGTCATACTAAGCTCACAGACACTCCAAAAACACCCCACCTAACATGGCCCTGATTATCAGAGGGAAAAGACTCAGATCCACACACCAGAACATAGGCACAACTCCCCCCCATCAGGAAGCCTACACAAGACACTAGATAAACGGCACCACAGGGTTCAGAGAACTGAAGCAAGAGGAATTACAACCATGCAGCCTAGGGAAGGGAGACCTCAAATACTGTAAACTAAACAAAATGAGAAGACAGACAAACATCTTACAGGCAAAGGAGCAAGATAAAAACCCACAAGACCAAATAAATGAAAAGGAAATAGGCAAAATACCTGAAAAAAAATTCAGAGTAATGATAGTAAATATGATCCAAAATCTTGGAAATAGAATAGAGAAAATACAACAAACGCTTAACAAGGACCCAAAAGAACTAAAGAGCAAATAAACAGTAATGAACAACACAGTAATTAAAATTAAAAATACTCTAGAAGGAATCAATACGAGAATAATTGAGGCAAAATAATGGATAAGTGAGCTGGAAGATAGAATGGTTGAAATAACTGCCGCAGAGCAGGATAAAGAAAAAAGAATGAAAGGAATGAAGGACAGTCTCAGAGACCTCTGGGACAACATTAAGCACACCAACGTTCAAATTATAGGTATTCCAGAAGAAGAAGAAAAAAAGAAAGGGTCTGAGAAAATATTTGAAGAGATTCTAGTTGAAAACTTCCCCAACATGGGAAAGGAAATAGTCAATCAAGTCCAGGTAGTACAGAGAGTCCCATACAGGATAAACCAAGGAGAAATATGCTGAAACATATATTAATCAAACTAACAAAAATTAAACACAAAGAAAAAATGTTAAAAGCAGCAAGGGAAAAGCAACAAATAACATACAAGTGTATCACCATACGGTTATCAGCTGCTCTTTCAGCAGAAACTCTGCAGGCCAGAAGGGAGTGGCATGACATATTTAAAGTGATGAAAGGGAAAAACCTACAACCCAGATTGCTCTACGGATGTCTTTCAGATTCGAAGAAGAAAAATCAAAAGGTTTACAGACAAGCAAAAGATAAGAAAATTCAGCACCACCAAACCAGCTCAACAACAAATGCTAAAAGAACTTCTCTAAGCAGGATACACAAGAGAAGGAAAATACTTACAAAAAACAAACCCAAAACAATTAAGAAAATGGGAATAGGAACATACATATCAATAATTACCTTAAATGTAAATGGATTCAATGCTCCAACCAAAAGACACAGAGTGGCTGAATGGATACAAAAACAAGACCTGTATATATGCTGTCTACAAGAAACCCACTTCACACTGAGGGACACATACAGACTGAAAGGGAGGGGACTTAAAAAGCTGTACCATGCAAATGGAAATCAAAAGAAAGCTGGAGTAGCAATACTCATATCAGACAAAGTGGACTTCAAAATAAAGACTATGACAAGAGACTACGGGGAATCTATATAATGATCAAGGAATCAATGCAAGAAGAAGATATAACAATTGTAAATATCTATGCATCTAACATAGGAGCACCTCAATACATAAGTCAAATGCTAACCGCCATAAAAGGGGAAATCAACAGTAACACAATAATAGTAGGCGACTTTAACACCCCACTTACACCAATGGACAGATCATCCAAACAGAAAAAAAATAAGGAAACACAAGCTTTAAATGATATATTAGACCATGCAGACTTAATTGATATTTATAGGACATTCCAATCAAAAACAACAGAATACACTTTTATCTCAAGTGCAAACGGAACATTCTCCAGGATAGATGATATTTTGGGTCACAAATCAAGCCTCAGTAAATTTAAGAAAATTGAAATCGTATCAAGCATCTTTTCCGACAACAATGCTATGAGACAAGATATCAATTACAGGAAAAAAAAACTGTAAAAAATACAAACACATGGAGGCTAAACAATACTCTACAAAACACCAAGAGATCACTGAAGAAATCAAAGAGGAAATCAAAAAATACCTAAAGACAAATTACAACAAAACCACGATGACCCAAAACCTATGGGATGCAGCAAAAGCAGTTGTAAGAGGGAAGTTTATAGCAATATAATCCTACCACAAGAAACAAGAAAAATCTCAAATAAACAACCTAAGCTTAACCAAAAGCAATTAGAGAAGAAGAACAAAAATACCTAAAGTTAACAAAGGAAAGAAATCATAAAGATCAATCAGAAATAAATGAAAAAGAAAGAAAAGAAACATTAGCAAAGATAAATAAAACTAAAAGCTGGTTCTTTAAGAAAATAAACAAAATTGATAAACCATTAGCCAGACTCATCAGGAAAAAAAGGGAGAAGACTCAAATCAACAGAATTAGAAATGAAAAAGGAGAAGTAACAACTGACATTGCAGAAATACAAAGGATCATGGGAGATTACTACAAGCAACTATATGCCAATAAAATGGAAAACCTGGAAGAAATGGACAAATTCTTAGAAAGGTACAACCTTCTAAGACTGAACCAGGAAACAACAGAAAATATGAACAGACCAATCACAAGCACTGAAATTGAAACTGTGATTAAAAATCTTCCAACAAACAAAAGTCCAGGACCAGATGGATTCACAGGCGAATTCTATCAAACATTTAGAGAAGAGCTAACACCTATTCCTCTCAAACTCTTCTAAAATATAGCAGTGGGAGGATCACTCCCAAACTTACGCTATGAGGCCACCATCACCCTGATACCAAAACCAGATAAACACTTCACAGAAAAAGAAAACTACATTCCAATATCACTGATGAACATAGATGCAGAAATCCTCAACAAAACACTAGCAAACAAAATCCAACAACACATTAAAAGGATCATACATCATGATCAAGTGGGATTTATCCCAGGAATGCAAGGATTCTTCAATATATGCAAGTCAATTAATGTGATACACCATATTAATATACTGAATGAGAAAAACCATATGATCACCTCAATAGATGCAGAAAAAGCTTTCGACAAAATTCAACACCCATTTATGATAAAAACTCTCCAGAAAGGAGGCATAGAGGGAACTTTCCTCAACATAAAAAAGGCCATATATGACAAACCCACAGCCAACATCGTCCTCAATGGTGAAAAACTGAAACCATTTCCACGAAGATCAGGAACAAGACAAGGTTGTCCACTCTCACCACTATTATGTAACATAGTTTTGGAAGTTTTATCCACAGCAATCAGAGAAGAAAAAGAAATAAAAGGGATCCAAATATGAAAAGAAGAGGTAAAGCTGTCACTGTTTGCAGACAACATGTTACTATACATAGAGAATACTAAAGATGTCACCAGAAAACTACTAGAGCTAACCAATGAATTTGGTAAAGTACCATGATACAAAATTAATGCACAGAAATCTCTTGCATTCCTATACACTAATGATGAAAAATCTGAAAGAGAAATTAAGGAAACACTCCCATTAACCATTGCAACAAAAAGAATAAAATATCTAGGAATAAACCTACCTAAGGAGATAAAAGACCTGTATGAAGAAAACTATAAGACACTGATGAAAGAAATTAAAGATGGTACAAACAGACCGAGAAATATACCATGCTCTTGGATTGGAAGAATCAACATTGTGAAAATGACTATACTACCCAAAGCAATCTATAGATTCAATGCAATCCCTATCAAACTACCAATGGCATTTTTCACAGAACTAGAACAAAAAATCTCACAATTTGTATGGAAACAAAAAAGAGTCCGAACAGCCAAAGCAATCTTGAGAAAGGAAAAAGGAGCTGGAGGAATCAGGCTCCCTGACTTCAGACTATACTACAAAGCTACAGTAATCAAGAAAGTATGGTCCTGGCACAAAAATAGAAATATAAATCAGTGGAACAGGATAGAAAGCCCAAAGGTAAACCCACACATATATGGTCACCTTATCTCTGACAAAGGAGGCAAGAATTTACAATGGAGAAAAGACAGCCTCTTCAATAACTGGTGCTGGGAAAACTGGACAGCTAAATGTAAAAGAATGAAATTAGAACACTTCCTAACACCATACACAAAAATAAACTCAAAATGGATTAAAGACCTAAATGTAAGGCCAAACACTATCAAACTCTTAGAGGAAAATATAGGCAGAACACTCTATGACATAAATCACAGCAAGATCTTTTTTGACCCACCTCCTAGAGTAATGGAAATAAAATAAAAAGTAAACAAATGGGACCTAATGAAACTTAAAAGCTTTTGCACAGCAAAGGAAACCATAAACAAGACGGAAAGACAACCCTCAGAATGGGAGAAAATATTTGCAAGTGAAGCAACAAAGGATTAATCTCCAAAATATACAAGCAGTTCATGCAACTCAATATCAAAGAAACAAACAACTCAATCCAAAAATGGGCAGAAGACCTAAATAAACATTTCTCCAAAGAAGACACACCAATTGCTAACAAACACATGAAAAGATGCTCAACATCAGTAATCTTTAGAGAAATGCAAATAAAAACTACAATGAGGTATCACCTCAAACCAGTCAGAATGGCCATCATCAAAAAATCTACAAACAATAAATGCTGGAGAGGGTGTGGAGTAAAGCGAACCCTCCTGCATTGTTGGGGGGAATGTAAATTGATAACAGGCACTATGGAGAACAGTACGGAGGTTCCTTAAAATATTAGAAACAGAACTACCATATAACCCAGCAATCCCACTACTGGGCATATACCCTGAGATAACCATAATTAAAAAAGAGACATGTACCACAGTGTTCACTGCAGCACTATTTACAATAGCCAGGACATGGAAGCAACCTAAATGTCCATCAACAGATGAATGGACAAAGATGTGTCACATATACACAATGGAATATTACTCAGCCATAAAAAGGAAAGAAATTGAGTTATTTCTAGTCAGGTGGATGGACCTAGAGTCTGTCATACAAAGTGAAGTAAATCAGAAAGAGAAAAACAAATACCATATGCTAACACACATATATGGAATCTAAAAAAAAAACAGTATTGATGAACCTAGTGGCAGGGCATTAATAAAGACACAGATGTAGAGGATGGACTTGAGGACACAGTGGGGAAGGGGAGGGTGGGACGAAGTGAGAGAGTAGCATTGACATATATACACTACCAAATGTAAAATGGATTGCTCATGGGAAGCTGTTGCATAGTGCAGGAATATCAGGTTGATTCTTTGTGATGATCTAGAGGGGTGGTATAGGGAGGGTGGGTGGGAAGCTCAAGAGGGAGGGGATATGGGGATATATGTATACATATAGCTGAATCACTTTGTTGTACAGCAGAAACTAACACAACATTGTAAAGCAATTATACTCCAATAAAGATGTTTTAAAAAAAAGTAACATTGGGGCTTATTAGAAATTACAGCATTTCTTTTATCTATACCTGACTTTCTAAAGCTTATATATTCTCCTATTCGTTATTAACATAAACTCTTGTTTTTCTAAAAATGAGGCGACAATATATTAAACAAAAACTTCTGACAATTTTCTCGATTGATCATATTACTGCAAAGTATGTTATAGCTAACAAAATATCACCCAGTGAAATGGTTTTTTGGTTATTTGGCAGAGGGAGAAGAGTAATACATAATATTAGTATTAGTGTGATAAGGATAAGCTATATGATATGCATCTAAAACCCAGTTAAATTTGAAATGAGTCAGACAACCTCACGTATTGTTTCTTCTCATGGTGAGTAACTAAATTAAAATTGTGCATTTAGCAGTCTAAGACATAAGAAAATAATTTAGTGTGACTCCTTTGTTTAAAGACTGAAACTAAATAAAATGTGTAATTTTACATATGAATACTGTTTATGAAAACAACTTATCTGTCTTTATCTTTCTGTGATCCAACAAGAGTTTCTTAATAAATCAGTTTCTGTTTAAAACTGAAGTTTTCAAAGCATATAGCAATGTCAGTTCATACCACTGGGACAATCAAAAAATAAAACACATGTGAAGCTTAGGCTGTACTTGGTACTAAGCAATCCTTAAATAGTGTTTATAATTTCTGTAAACCATAGCTATTTTTTTTAATCTTTTAAACGTAAATGTCCTATTTTTCTCATTTTTTAAATTGTAAGTACATTCAGGACACCTGTGAGAATAATGGAGTATTTTTACCCATATAGTTGAAGATCAGCTATCTCGTCCAAACTTGAACAGGAGCTATCACTCTGGTGAGTCCTGCTGTCAGCACCATTGTGTTTGGTTCTGTTTTCATGCAATCTGAAGCTTCTATGTAAAGCCGTGTGTTCATTCTGTACTAAAAAAACTCTCTTGAGGTTTTGTATCACAGTGAGATAGGCATGTCAGTGAGCCTGGAGGATATAATATTTAATCTTTACTACAGAACATATTTTGTGGGAGGATTACTATTGACCCGTTTATAAATCTCAGATGGAACACAGTTGATATATTCAGAAGAGCAGTTGTTATTCATCAATGCTCTTTAATCTCTCTCGAAAAGTTTACAGTAATACTATTGTAAGACATCTCTCTGACTGTGATGGGATTGTTGTCCATAGTGGAAACTGCATAATGAAACTGCTTTTTTATTAGTCACATCTCCTTTATCAAGATAATAAATTGTATAGATTCTTTTGTGGAAGTAGATGCAAGACAAATATGCTTTTCTTTTCTTTTCTTTTCCAAAAAGGAAACTTAGTATTTTAACTGAGGCTGTGGAGTCTGGCAATTCCTTCACGAGAGTGTGTAGGCTTATTTAAAACTTTTCATAAAACAGAAACAAAATAAAAACAAGCTTAAGAAGAAAATAGCTTCTTTTAGTTATCGTCCGAGTATTATTAGAGCTGCTTATCACTTAAAATGAGTAAAGAGTTAAACCTGAGTGTCCCTGATTCCTGCTCTTCTAAATATTATTTCTGTCTCACAAGGTAAATTTGAGAGAAATGAACCTCCATAGCTTAAAAGAAAGACTATTTGATTGCTAGTTTCTTATGCCTGAATGCAAAATTCTAAATTGACTCCCATTATTCACTGATTTGGAATTCTAATAAATATAAATAGCTATTTATCTCAATGCAAGTGAGTGGTTTTCACTTAAAATAGTTATAAATACATTCTTAATGGAAATTTCTGGACTTTTGTTAGTTGGGTAGTTGTGTTCATCCCTTAAATTCAATTTCAGCTAACATGATTGACTTCCTATAAACACAAAATACCATACTTTTGCTACCATATCATACACTTTGTTTATTTTTTGTTTCTTAAACTATGCTCTAGAAATGATAATTTAAATAGTTATACAAAGGTGCAATCCATTCCTTTAAATTTCTTAAACACTCAGACTTAACTAGAAAGCTAAATTATTGTCATCACATGCAGTTTGGAGTTAACTATTTTGAAAAAACTTGGCCAACTGCATTGCTGAAAAAGTCTAGAATCTCTCTACAGGAAGATTGTTCTAAGAGTAGATACTTTCAATACCTAAAACACTTATTTTTATACTTTATTCCATTTTTATAGTTGTCCTTAATTTCAAATACTCTGTTCTTCTCAGAACTGGAAGTTCTTGATGTGACTATAATTTTAACTAGTTTATTTTCTTTCCTCTGATTTTCCCCATCACCATATTCCTCTTACATAATTCAATTTTCACTTCACTATAGTATATCAAATGACATTAAAATTATAACAGATGCATTTATTTTATTAACAATTTCATATATTAACATATTTATTACTAATCCCATTTGGGTGATAATTTGGTGTTTTTAGAATTCAAGAATGCAATCATATTTCCTCATAACTTTGAAGTCTATTTGAATCTAGGGCTGAATATGCAAATTCATATATCGGTATGCTTATTTTCCTCTGGAAAGAGTTTGTGTGCTTGCGTGTGTGTTTGTGTGTGTGTGTGTGTGTGTGTGTGTGTGTCTGTATGTGCCTGGAAGTACGTATCATTTCATTTACTCTATCTGGAATCTTTGGGGATTTATCTATGGACACGTTGGCATTAATTTCTAACATGTTTTGTTTAAATGGGTATGGATGTTTTTCATTCTACATGATATGCTTTCTTTGGAAGCCCCTTTCAATCTGATGAATTTCAGTCTGATTATTTCAACTAATACAAAATTTGTCTTATTATTTAAAAAATTATTTTTTCTCCAAACTTCTTGTGAAACTCCCATTGAATGGATAGTTTTCAACTATGGCCAAATTTTTCTTTAATTTTTCCAAATTTGTCCAAACTTTTCTCTTACTTTTCATATATCAAATCGTTTCTTTTGCTATTAAATATGGAAGAATTACTTGGCTCTGTATTTAAGATCATCAATACAAAATTAGTGGATGTTTAACCTATTTTGTATTTCACTGTGCACTTCAATTTCAAATTCAATAATCAAACTTATATTTCAATATTTGTAGAATTCTCTTCCCAGAAACTCATAATTTAGCTCATCAGAATTGTCTTTACTATGTATCACTCTGAAAAAACTCCTGAGCCCCCTCCTACCTCTTATAATCATTAAATTTGTGTTTTCCGAACCCATATATGAAACCCTTCCTTTAAAAGTGTTCTCTTACATGCTTTTTGAGCTACTGTTTCTTTGAGTTCTGTTTCTCTGTACACATATAAAACATTTGGCTTTCTGTCATTAAAAAATTGTACAAGATTTTTGCTTATTAACAGAGCTTAATTTTCCCCTCAAACTGTTATTTATTTGTACTTTTAATATTTTTTCTGTTATTTTAAGTAATCTATCATCATTTTTTTAACATCTTTATTGGAGTAAAATTGCTTTACAATGTTGTGTTAGTTTCTGCTGTATAACAAAGTGAATCAGCTATATGTACACAAATAACGCCATATCCCGTCCCTCTTGCGTCTCCCACCCACCCTCCCTAACCCACCTCTCTAGGCGGTCAAAAGCACCGAGCTGATCTCCCTGGGCAATGCAGCTGTTTCTCACTGCTCTCTATTTTACTTTTGGTAGTGTACATATGTCAATGCCACTCTCTCACTTCTTTCCAGCTTACCCTTCCCCCTCCCCGTGTCCTCAAGTCCATTCTCTCTGGCTGCATCTTTATTCCTGTCCTGCTCCTAGGTTCTTCAGAACCTTTTTTTTTTTTTTTTTTTTAGATTCCATACATAAGTGTTAGGATACGGTACTTGTTTTTCTCCTTCTGACTTACTTCACTCTGTAAGACAGACTCTAGGTCCATCCACCTCACTGCAAATAACTCAATTTCATTTTTTATGGCTGAGTAATATTCCATTGTATATATGTGCCACATCTTCTATATCCATTCATCTGTCGATGGACACTTAGGTTGCTTCCATGTCCTGACTATTGTAAATAGTGCTTTAATGAGCATTGTGGTACATGACTCTTTTTGAATTATGGTTTTCAGGGTATATACCTAGTAGTGGGATTGCTGGGTCATATGGTAGTTCTATTTTTAGTTTTTTAAGGAACCTCCATACTGTTCTCCGTAGTAGTTGTATCAATTTACATTCCCACCAACAGTGTATGATGGTTCCCTTTTCTCCACACCCTCACCAGCACTTATTTTTTGTAGATTTTTTGATGATGGCCATTCTGACTGGTGTGAGGTGATCCCTCATTGTAGTTTTGATTTGCATTTCTCTAATGATTAGGGATGTTGAGCATCCTTTCATGTGTTTGTGGCAATCGGTATATCTTCTTTGGAGTAATGTTTATTTAGATCTTCTGCCCATTTTTGGATTGGGTGGTTTGGTTTTTTGATAGTGAGCTGTATGGGCTGCTTGTATATCTTGGAGATTAATGCTTTGTCAGTTGCTTCATTTGCAAATATTTTCTCCCATTCTGAGGGTTGTCTTTTCGTCTTGTTTATGGTTTCCTTTGCTGTGCAAAAGCTTTTAAGTTTCATTAGGTCCCATTTGTTTATTTTTGTTTTTATTTCTATTTTTCTAGGAGATGGTTCAAATAGGATCTTGCTGTGATTTATGCCAAAGAGTGTTCTGCCTATGTTTTCCTCTAAGAGTTTGATAGTGTTTGGCCTTACATTTAGGTCTTTAATCCATTTTGAGTTTCTTTTTGCGTATGGTGTTAGGGAGTGTTTTAATTTCACTCTTTTACATGTAGCTGTCCAGTTTCCCCAGTACCAGTTATTGAAGAGGCTGTCTTTTCTCCATTGTATATTCTTGCCTCCTTTATCAAAGATGAAGTGACCATATATGTGTGGGTTTATTTCTAGGCTTTCTATCCTGTGCCATTCATCTGTATTTCTGTTTTCGTGCCAGTACAATACTGTCTTGATTACTGTAGCTTTGTAGTATAGTGCGAAGTCAGGGAGCCTGATTCCTCCAGCTCTGTTTTTCTTTCTCAAGATTGCTTTGGCTATTTGGGGTCTTTTGAGTTTCCATACAAATTGTGAAATTTTTTGTTCTAGTTCTGTAAAAAATGCCCTAGGTAGTTTGATAGGAATTGCATTCAATCTGTAGATGGCTTTGTGTAGTATAGTAATTTTCACAATGTTGTTTCTTCCAATCCAAGACCATGGTATACCTCTCCATCTGTTTGTATAATATTTAATTTCTTTAATCAGTGTCTTACTGTTTTCTACATACAGGTCTTTTGTGTCCTTAGGTAGATTTATGCCTAGGTATTTTATTCTTTTTGCTGAAATGGTAAATGGTAGTGTTTCCTTAAGATCTCTTTCAAATTTTTCATTGTTATTGTAGGAATGCAAGAGATTTCTATGAATTAATTTTGTACTCTGCTCCTTTACCAAATTCATTGATTAGCTCTAGTAGTTTTCTGGGAGCATCTTTAGGATTCTCTATGTATAGTATCATGTTATCTACAGTGACAGTTTTACTTCTTTTTCAATTTAGATTCCTTTTATTTCTTTTTCTTCTCTTGTTGCTCTGTCTAAAACTTCCAAACTATGTAGAATAATAGTGGTGAGAGCAGCAGTGGCATCTTTGACTTGTTCCTGATTTTAGAGGAAATGGTTTCAGTTTTTCACCATTGAGAACGATGTTGGCTGTGGGTTTGTCATATAAGACTTTTATTATGTTGAGGTAGGTTCCCTCTATGCCCACTTTCTGGAGAGTTTTTATCGTAAGTGGGTGTTGAATTTTGTCAAAAGCTTTTTCTGCATCTATTGAGATTATCATTTATTTTTTATCCTTCAGTTTTTTAACATGGTGTATCACATTGATTGGTTTGCATATATTGAAGAATCCTTGCATTCCTGGGATAAACACAACTTGATCATGGTGTATGATCCTTTTAATGTGCTGTTGGATTCTGTTTGACAGTATTTTGCTGAGGATTTTGGCATCTATGTTCATCAGTGATATTGGCATGTAGTTTTTTTTTTTTTGTGACATCTTCGGTTTTCATATCAGGGTGACAGTGGTCCCATAGAATGAGCTTAGGAGTGTTCCTCCCTCTGCTATATCTTGCAAGAGTTTCAGAATGATAGGTGTTACCTCTTATGTAAATGTTTGATAGAATTTGCCTGTGAACCCATGTGGTCCTGGGCTTTTTTTTGTTGGAAGATTTTTAATCACAGTTTCAATTTCATGCTTCTGATTGGTCTCTTTATATTTTCTATTTCTTCCTGGTTCAGCCTCAGAAGGTTGTCCTTTTCTAAGAATTTGTCCATTTCTTCCAGGTTGTCCATTTTATTGGCATAGAGTTGCTTGTAATAATCTCTCATGAACCTTTATATTTCTGCAGTGTCAGTTGTTACTTCTCTTTCATTTCTAATTCTATTGATTTGAGTCTTCTCCCTTTTTTTCTTGATGAGTCTGGCTAATGGTTTATCAATTTTGTTTATCTTCTCAAAGAACCAGGTTTTAGTTTTATTGATCTTTGCTATCATTTCCTTCTCACTGTTTTCTGATCTGATCTTTATGATTTCTTTCCTTCTGCTAAATTTGGGGGGTTTTTGTTGTTCTTCTTCTTTCTGTAATTGCTTTCGGTCTAATGTTAGGTTGTTTATTTGAAGTTTTTCTTGATTCTTGAGGTAGGTTTGTATTGCCATAAACTTCTCTCTTAGAACTGCTTTTGCTGCATCCCATAGGTTTTGGGTCATTGTGTTTTCATTTTCATTCATTTCTAGGTATTTTTTTATTTCCTCTTTGATTTCTTCAGTGATCTCTTGATTATTTAGTAGCATACTGTTTAGCCTCCATGTGTTTGTATTTTTTACAGTTTTTTTTCCTGTAATTGACATCTAGTCTCATAGAGTTGTGGTTGGAAAAGACACTTGATATGATTTCAATTTTCTTAAATTTACCAAGGCTTGATTTGTGACCCAGGATGTAATCTATCCTGGAGAATGTTCCATGAGCACTTGGGAAGAAAGTGTACTCTGTTGTTTTTCGATGGAATTACCAATAAATATCAATTAAGTCCATCTTTTTTAATGTGCCATTTAAAGCTTGTGTTTCCTTATCTATTTTCATTTTGGTTGATCTGTCCACTGGTGAAAATGGGGTGTTAAAGTCCCCTAGTATTATTATGTTACTGTCAATTTCCCCTTTCTTCACTGGTAGAATTTGCCTTGTGTATTGAGGTGCTCCTATGCTGGGTGCATACATATTTACAATTGTTATATCTTCTTTTTGGATTGATCCTTTGACCATTATGTAGTGTCCTCCTTTGTCTCTTGTAATAGTCTTTATTTTGAAGTCTATTTTGTCTGATATGAGGATTGCTACTCCAGCTTTCTTTTGATTTCCATTTGCATGGACTATCTTTTTCCATCCCCTCACTTTCAGTCTGTATGTGTCCCTAGGTCTGAAATGGGTCTCTTGTAGACAGTATATATACAGTTCTTGTTTTTGTGTGATTCAGCCAGTCTATGTCTTTCGGTTGGAGCATTTAATCCATTTATACTTAAGGTAATTATCGATATGTATGTTCCTATTACCATTCTCTTAATTGTTTTTAGTTTGTTATTGTAGGTCTTTTCCTTCTCTTGTGTTTCCTGCCTAGAGAAGTTCCTTTAGCATTTGTTGTAAAGCGGGTTTGGTGGTGCTGTATTCTCTTAGCTTTTGCTTGTCTGTAAAGATTTTAATTTCTCTGTTGAATCTGAATGAAATCCTTGCTGGGTAGAGTAATCTTGGTTGTAGGTTTTTCCCTTTCATCACTTTATATATGTCCTGCCACTCCCTTCTGGATTGCAGAGTTTCTGCTGAAAGATCAGCTGTTAAGCTTATGGGGATTCCCTTGTATGTTATTTGTTGTTTTTCCCTTGTTGCTTTTAATACGTTTTCTTTGTATTTAATTTGTGATAGTTTGATTAATATGTGTCTTGGTGTGTTTCTCCTTGGATTTATCTTGTATGGGACTCTCTGCACTTCCTGGACTTCATTGACTATTTCCTTTCCCATGTTAGGAATGTTTTCAACTATAATCTCTTCAAATATTTTCTCAGACCCTTTCTTTTTCTCTTCTTCTGGGATCCCTATAATTCGAATGTTGGTGCGTTTAATGTTGTCCCAGAAGTCTCTGAGACTGTCCTCAATTCTTTTCATTCTTTTTTCTTTATTCTGCTCTGTGGTAGTTATTTCCACAATTTTTTCTTCCAGGTCACTTACCTGTTCTCCTGCCTCAGTTTTTCTGCTATTGCTTCCTTCTAGAGAATTTTTAATTCCATTTATTTTGTTGTTCATTATTGTTTGTTTGCTCTTTTGTTCTTCTAGGTCCTTGTTAAACATTTCTTGTATTTTCTCCATTCTATTTCCAACATTTGGGACCATCTTTCCTTTCATTACTCTGAATTCTATTTTTGTGTAGACTGCCTATTTCCTCTTCATTTGTTTGGTCTGTTGGGTTTTTTACCTTGCTCCTTCATCTGCTGTGTATTTCTCTGTCTTCTCATTTTGCTTAGCTTACTGTGTGGGGTGTCCTTTTCACAGGCTGGAAGTTCGTAGTTCCCATTGTTTTTGGTGTCTGCCCCCAGTGGCTGAGGTTTGTTCAGTGGGTTGTGTCGGCTTCCTGGTTGAGAGGATTGGTGCCTGTGTATTGCTGGATGTGGCTGGATCTTGTCTTTCTGGTGGGCAGGACCGAATCTGGTGGTGTGTTTGGGGGTGTCTGTGAACTTAGTATGATTTTAGGCAGCCTCTCTGCTAATGGGTGGTTTTGTGTTCCTGTCTTGCTAGTTGTTTGGCATGGGGCATCCAGCACTGGAGCTTACTGGCTGTTGGGTGGAGCTGGGTCTTAGCGTTGACACGGAGATCTCTCAGAGAGCTCTTGCCAATTAATATTATGTGGGGCTGGGAGCTCGCTGGTGGTCCAATGTCCTGAACTCTGCTCTCCCACCTCAGAGCTCAGGCCTGACACCAGGCCGGAGCACCAAGATCCTGTCAGCCACACAGCTCAGTAGAAAAGGGAGAAAAAAGAAAGAAAAAAAAAAAGAAAAAGAAGTAAATAAAATAATTAAAATTAAAAGATAAGGGGCTTCCCTGGTGGCGCAGTGGTTGAGAATCTGCCTGCCAATGCAGGGGACGCGGGTTCGAGCCCTGGTCTGGGAGGGTCCCACATGCCGCGGAGCGGCTGGGCCTGTGAGCCACAATTGCTGAGCCTGCGCGTCTGGAGCCTGTGCTCCGCAACAAGAGAGGCCGCAATGGTGAGAGGCCCGCGCACCGCGATGAAGAGTGGCCCCCACTTGCCGCAACTAGAGAAAGCCCTCGCACAGAAGTGAAGACCCAACACAGCCAGAAATAAATAAATAAATAAATAAAATTTAAAAAAAAAAAAAAAAATTAAAAGATAAAAAGTTATTAAGGGGCTTCCCTGGTGGCGCAGTGGTTGAGAGTCCGCCTGCCAATGCAGGGGACACGGGTTCGAGCCCTGGTCTGGGAAGATCCCACATGCCGTGGAGCGGCTGGATCCGTGAGCCACAATTACTGAGCCTGCGCGTCTGGAGCCTGTGCTCCGCGACAAGAGAGGCCGCGATAGTGAGAGGCCTGCGCACTGCGATGAAGAGTGGTCCCCACTTGCCACAATTGGAGAAAGCCCTCGCACAGAAACGAAGACCCAAGACAGCCATAAATAAATAAATAAATTAATTAATTAATTAATTAATTAATTTAAAAAAAAAAGTTATTAAAATAAAAAAATAAAAAAGAGAGAGAGCAACCAAACCAATAAACCAATCCACCAGTGATAACAAGCGCTGAAAACTATACTAAGATAAACATAAAAGTCAGAAACAAGTCATTTCCAGACAGCCAACCCCAAGTCTACAGTTGCTCCCAAAGGCTACCACCTCAATTTTGGGTTGATTCATTGTCTATTCAAGTGTTCCACAGATGCCTGGTACCTGAAGTTGATTGTGGGGATTTAATCCACTGCTACTGAGGCTGCACAGAGAAATTTCCCTTTCTCTTCTTTGTTCGCACAGTACCTGGGGTTCAGCTTTGGTTTTGGCCCCACCTCTGCATGTAGGTCGCCCTCAGGCTTCTGTTCCTGCCCAGACAGGATGGGGTTAAAGCTGTGGTTGATTATGGGGCTCTGGCTCACTCATGCCGGGGGTAGGGGGATGGAGGGGTCCAGTAGTTACAATTGGAATGTGGGGCAAGCCTGGGGAGGCAGAGGCCAGCATGACGTTGCAACAGCCTGAGACGCCATGTGTTCTCCTGGGGAAGGTGTCCCTGGATCACGGGACCCTGGCAGTGGCAGGCTTCACAGGCTCCTGGAAGTGGTGGGGTGGAGGGGTGTGTGGATAGTGACCTGTGCTTGCACACAGAATTGTTGGTGGCTGCAGCAGCAGTATTAGCATTTCATGCCCATCTCTGGGGTCCAAGCTGATAGCTGCAGCTCGCACCCGTCTCTGGAGATCGTTTAGGCAGTGATCTGCCTTCTGTTGGTAGACAGGGAAGGAATCCCCTTTCCTTGCGCACCCTGAAACAATGGTCTTTTTCCTCTTAGGCATGTCCAGACTTTTTCTTGGACTCCCGCCTAGCTATCTGTGGCACACTAGCCCCCTTCAGGCTGTGTTCACGCAGCCAACCTCAGTCTTCTCCCTGGGATCTGACCTCCGAAGCCCGAGCCTCAGCTCCCTGCCCCCACCGGCCCTGGCAGGTGAGCAGACAAGGCTCTCAGGCTGGTGAGTGCTGTTCTGCACCGATCCTCTGTTCGGGAATCTCTCTGCTTTGCCCTCTGCAACCCTGTTGCTGCACTCTCCTCTGTGGCTTTGAAGCTTCTCCCCTGACCACCCCCCATCTCCACCAGTGAAGGGGCTTCCTAGTGTGTGGAAACTTTTCCTCCTTCACAGCTCCCTCCCAGAGGTGCAGGTCCCGTCCCTATTCTTTTGTCTCTGTTTTTTTTTTTTCTTTTTTCTTTTGCCCTACCCAGGTACATGGGGATTTTCTTGCCTTTTGGGAAGACTGAGGTCTTCTGCCAGCGTTCAGTAGGTGTTCTGTAGGAGTTGTTTCACATGTAGATGTATTTTTGATGTATTTGTGGGGAGGAAGATGATCTCTAGGTGTTTTTTTTTTTCATGCTTTGAATCAGTATATTAAGGAGACATTCATACATTTCAAGAATTGCTTAAATTCTGATATCCAGATTTAAGCTTGTGAACATATGACTTTAAACATACAATTAAAGCTATTCATAATTTGCTATTCTACCAACATTAAATTACAGTTACTTTGGAGCATAAGTTAAATGGTTTAAAGTAAGCCTGTAACATACCTGCAAAACACCTTTTTTTTTTTTCTAGATATACCTCATTTTGTTTTCCTTTGTATTCAAAAGAAATGCTTGCAATTCATTTTATTAACCAAATATGTGGCTTGAAGTCTTTCATCTACTTTGAAAAATTCTCAAAAACAATCTTTTAAAAAACAGCATCTAGCCAATTCTTTTTCTTCTTTGCTTCTACAACTCCAATTATACCTATGTTAGTCTTTATCCCTGAGACTGGTATCACTTATGCTCCTTTCTGTATTTTCCATTCTTTTTAAAATTCTGTGCTGCAGCCTGACTAAACTTTGTCTAATTTTCTGTTTAACTCCTTTATTACATTCTTTTTTCTGTAACATTTTATTATAAAAATATCCAAGCACACAGAAAAGTTGAAAGAATTTTACATTGAACAGCCATATGTCCACCAACTAGATTCTGCCATTAATATTATATTATACTTGCATTATCACATCTTACTCCTCCACCATCTTGAAGGTCCCCCTGGAACTCTATCATCTTAATCTATGTTCCCAGGTGTTACTTTAGTAATTATTTGACTTTTTATTTATTTGTTGGTTTGTTTGTTATTGTTTCTTCAGGATCTTTATATCTTTTGCATTCCATATGGGACATTTATAATTTCCTAAAAAGTTATACTTAAGAGAAATTTTCCAACTTATTGCCATATTCTCTCAGTAAAAAGAAACCCATTATATTTTTCTTTAATATAGGTCTTTTGGTGATGAATTATCTTTTTGTTTTTCTTAATGAGTTTTGTTTCACCTTCATTTCTTAGGGACTGATTTAATAACTATTTAGTTTTAGTTTGACAATATTTTCCTTTGAAATGTTTGAAGACATCATTTCATTACTTTTTGAGTTCCTTTACTTCACTTGATAAATCTTATTGTATCTCCTTTAAAGCTAATATAACTTGTCCTCCTTTCTCTAATATTTTTAATTGTCTCTCTCCCCCTGCCCCTAGCAATGTTCTTGTGATTCCTAGAGGTGTATTTGTGTGCTCTGTATTTATCTTGCAATATACAGTAAAATACTTCCTGGTCCCTATTACTTCCCTCTTTCATCTTATGAGCCTTTGTCTATTTTCACTTCACCCATAATACTGAGCTTTAGATGTAAGATTCCTACTCAAAGCCTTGGATGTTCACCTACATCTTGTGGTGACTGGAACTTTGATTTTTGTTCCACCAGTTCAATGAATGTATTGTAAACTTTACGAAGTATGTGGAGTTAGAAAATATTCCAGTGGGGGAAAAATGCTGCTAATTTGGTTTTATTTCTCTAGGGTCTTCTTTCTCACATTTTGGCCCAGAGATTCTGGAATGCCTTGGCAGTTTTCAATGTATTCTTTCAGCATATATTTTTCAACATCTAATATTCTCTAGTTCATATTATAAGCTTGTCATCCTGAAGCATACATTATAGGGCAATTTCCCTATTAGGAATAAAATGTAATGCTGGTGTAAAATTAGAGAAATATAGTGAAAGATTCCTGAAGTGATAGAAGGCAGGGGCACAAAGTAAACCTGATATATCAAGGCAAGAATAAGAGTTCTAGACACACACACACACACACACACACAGAGAGAGAGAGAGAGAGAGAGAGAGAGAAACAGAGAGAGAGAGAGAGAGAGAAAGAAAGAGAATGAGATCAAGAGAGATCAGAAGCAAATATGCCACGATACTAATGGTTGTCATGGTTGAATCTGCGTCAAAGTTACATGAATACCTATTATACTTTTTGCACTTTTCTATGTTTGAACTCTTTCAACATTTACCAAAAAATTAGAGAAAATAAAATGAAATAGTCCTAGCCATAGAAGACCTAACTCATATGTCATTGTTTCCAAGAAGTTTTTACATTGGAATAAAATTATTGTCTTCTTTTGCTCCAATCTTTTAACATTTCCTTATATTACTCTTTTGCTACTTAACACATTTCATCTTGTGTTAGTATTATTTGTACATATCTCAATTTCTTAGAGATGTGGGGAAAAAAATCCAAGTCAAGGACAATGGCAAAAGCATCTTTGTATTCCCCTACAAGGCTCAGAGCAGTACTTTACACATATAAGCATTTGGGGCATATTTATTTACTTAAATATATTTCACACTTTCAAAGTGGAGTGGGGTAGACACAGATGTGCCACTGAGATCCAGTTTCAAGGAGGAAAATGACTCCCACAGAGAGGGAATGTGGTTAGCTCCTTCTGAGTCAGCCTCAGCAGTAGAGAAGTACCTATTCTGAAGTCATACTCTTCCCGATGTGCCTATACCTTTTGCCTGAGACAGCTGGGGATAGGCATTACTGGCTCCAGAGCTTCTTACTGAGTCGGCTGAGGCTTTCCTGAACCCACAACCAAGTTTCACTTTTCACTTTGCTCAAGCCTTTCTTTACACAAGTGGTGATTCTTAATAAATATCGTGTACCCTGTTATGGGCGTACATGTCTCCTGGCAAAATTCATATTTTGAAGTCCTCAAACCCCATACCTCAGATGTGACCGTATTTGGAGACAGGGTCTCTAAAGTGGTAATTAAGAATAAATGAGGTCATTAAGCTGGACCCTAATCCAATAAGACTGGTGTCCTTATAAAAAGGAAAGATTAGGACACAGACATGCACAGAAGGAAGATTATATGAAGACACAGAAAGAAGATAGCCATATACAGGTAAAAAAGAGAGGCCTTCAGAAGAAACCAATCCCACTGACACCTTATTCTTGGACTTCTAGCCTCCAGAAATTTGAGGAACTAGATTAGTATTATTTAAACCACCCAGTCTATGGTACTTTCTTATGGCATCCCTAGCAAGTGAATACACACTCCCCACTCTGTCTCAGAATCTGTTTTTTTTTTTTAAGTTCTATCTGTGACATTTGGAACAAAAAATGGTCCAAGAATGTAGTCAATAAGATGGAATTTCAGAACTAGATTACTCTCTGTGATTGCTTGGCTGTCAATAAAGATTCTATCACTTTTGGTAGATACAGCAAACCTCTGACCCAAGCTGGCAATCCAATTGTTAAAACTTTCACCAATCAATAAATTAGAATTGTGTATAGATGGAAGGGACTGTAAGGGGGTGTACAAATCATTTGAGACGCATGAAACAAAAAGTAGCTATAAGGTTAATGGCTTCAGATATCTATTACTAAGTGTTTTTGATAAACAACAGGAAATAATGAAGAACTGAGGGCTGATACTACTGAATTGAAACCCAGATGTGAAAGCCAAATGAACTTCTTGGTTGCATATAAAGAAGCTCTCATCTCCTACAAAGGGAGAGTGGAGAAAATGAAGGCAAACTCAGTACTTAAGAGTCAAATTTGCTAAAGTTCAAATAGTTAAATGCTCAACTAAGGCAGGTAGTGGTGATAACAGGACCTGGTCCTCATTTTGAAAACCTAGGATTATGACACATGGATTGGAGGCATATGAGTGAGCACTCCCAAATATTCTAAATCTCTGACACATTTTAAAATTCTGAGCCAAAAAGGCTTCTCCCCTACTAAGAGTTGGCACTTTACCTGTTCTAGAAGGAAACAAACAGTCCTCTACTCCCTCAGAGAGCAATGAAACAGATATCCTTCTCAGAATTTTCTACCACCTCCCTTCATGGTCACTAGAACTATAATTGGGAATGAATTGTAGTTTATCTCAACTGAGGACAAGCTGGAGCTAATTATAGAATAAGGGGACTATATACCTCAAAAGAGCTGCAAGATCTAACCAGCATGTACTGATAGGAGCTGGGGAAGTACTCATGTGACAAAGTATGAAGACACTAGATCAGAGAGGCTGAAATTCAAAAATTAAAGGTAGGAAAAATTCTTAGGCATATGATCAGCAATTAAAACATCAAAACTACTTTGGAAGGTGATAATGGAAAAGAAATAAAAGGTTCAGAAAACTGGGCATATTGGAATGGATATACACTACAACCAGAAGACTCATCAGCCAATTATGTTCAATGAGAAAGTTGAAGAACATACCATTTATCAAGGTTTTAAGGAAAATTCTGTTAAGTGTGACACACCAGCATCACTGGATCACTAGAGGTTTTTCTTTGTAGACCAGGACTGATGATAGGAGAAGCTGACATAAATCTTGGCTCTCTGAGGATGATACAACCCTGCAACTATTGAAACCAGGCAGTGAGATTTAGCCTAGAAACTAGGGGTCACAATTATCATATTGGGCGTTAAAGTAAGAATGACAACAATGGGCTCAGAGATGGTGACTATATATGACTCAAACACGACCTCCATTTATCAGAGTGATCTAGCTTCTGCCACTGATGAATGTCCAACCTGTCAACAACAGAGACCAATATGAATTCCTCAATATTGCACCACTTTTCCAGGACATGAACTGTCCACTTGATTGGCAAATATACACAGTGGGATTATTTCTGTCTGTTATAGCCAATAGTTTATTCTCAGTAGAATACAAACTTATGGCTATAGATTTGTCTTTCTGCCCACAGAGATTCAGCAAGCATCTGACAGCACTAGATCTCACAAAAAATTATGGCAAACAAGGGCAACCACTAAACGGCAAAGGCATTGCAGTAATGGACCAGTAACTATAGAATCCACTGGCCATATCAATATAGGATATCATCCAGAAGCTGCCTGCATGATAGACTATTAGATTAATCTACTAAAGACACAGCTAAAGAAAGAAAGGAAATAAAGCCCAGTTATTTTAACCTGATGTGGGAAAATAATGAAGGGTACTGCATGAAAAGGAATTTTCAGAACTGCATCTCAGTCGATGTTCTTTTTCTGTTTAATCCTTCTCCCCACTTCCTTTCACAGGTGTTGATCACTAATAAATGTCTTATAGCTGAAACCCTGACTCAGTGTCTCTTCCAGAAAGTATCTAGTGCACTCATACAGGGAGTGTCCAAGATGATCAAATACAGTGCAGGAGTACAGGGAGGAATTTTATAACTTTCATATATCTTTCAACTCAAAACCTTTCTCTCGCTCTCCCTCTCTCTCTCTCTCTCTCTCTCTCTCTCTCTCTCTCTCTCTCTCTATGTGTGTGTGTGTGTGTGTGTGTGTGTGTGTATGTATTCCCATGAACATTTTGGCAGTTATACATTTTGGCAGTTATACTTTTCAAACTCAAGGTTTCTAAATCATCAGTAGGTCAACTACATCACAAATAGCAGGTATAATACAGAGTCTAAGGGAATATATGTGCAGTTGCAAACAACCAAATTAAAAGTTTTTGTACCTATTAAATATTAAGATGTGAGATTGCTTCTAAATTTATCAGTTCACCCACACATCCACACAAATATACATACATACTTGCTCTCACAAATAAAAACATACTCAGTCTCACTTTTAACACACTTGTATATGTATGTTGGAAATAAGTTAACAGGTCTAATTTATTTATTAAATAAAATATCCTATTTATTGTAGGCTATGTGTAAATTAACACAGACGTTGCTTGTGCTAAAAATCTTTGGGATTCTTGATTTCTTGTGAAAGGAATAAATCAAAAGTGACATTAAAACCTCAAGCAATTTTTTAAAATATTACATTTTTTTACACTTGTTATATTTGTTGATTTTATTTTCATCCTTATACCAATTTTTACCACTGGCTAATTTAAATGTTACTTTAAAAAGCACTATTGAGAATCATAGAAAATACACTTTCTAATGCTATGTCATATGATCACCTACCTACATGTCTTGTTCAGGGAAACGAAGTAAACATTTGAATCATGGCTGAAATGACCTTGAAAAAAATCTTCTCCTTTCAACAACTCGTTTGCAGTAACAAAACAGAAATGACAATGCCAATATAAAGTGAAATGCTTTAATGAAAATCATATATATATATATATATATAAATATAGCTTACAGTTGAAAATAAATGTGAAATGACCATCTTCTGCACTCCTAGAAGAAAAACAAGTGTTTCTATTTCTTCTTCCATTCTTAATGTGGCTGAACATAAATTCATTAGAAATTGATTTTTATTTTATTATTTTTTTAATAAATTTATTTATTTATTTTTGGCTGTGTTGGGTCTTTGTTGACGCATGCAGGCTTTCTCCGGTTGCAGTGAGTGGGGGCTACTCTTCGTTTTGGTGAGCAGGCCTCCCATTGCGGTGGCTTCTCTTGTCACAGAGTCCGGGCTCTAGGTGCACAGGCTTCAGTAGTTGTGGCTCGCGGGCTTCAGTAGTTGTGGCTCGCAGGCTCTAGAGCACAGGCTCAGTAGTTGTGGCGCACGGGCTTAGTTGCTCTGCAGCACGTGCGATATTCCCGGACCAGGGCTCGAACCCGTGTCCCCTACATTGGCAGGCAGATTCTCAACCACTGCGTCAACAGGAAGCCCTAGAAATTGATTTTTAGATGATAGCTTATAGCCATATTAAAAGTCATAGACAGCTAGGGCCAGTAATGTCTACATAAAATGTCTACCGAAAAATGTAGCTACCTAAGCGGTATTTTCAGATTTTAGCTAGGGTACAGGCAGTGATTTCCTTTTTCACTAATCTACAACATATCAATGAATCCAGTTTAGAAAATTGCTTCAATTTTCAGGATTAATGCATTTCAAAACTAGTATGTCCCATTCGAATGTATTATCTTTCTCCCAAATAACATATCCTACTCTTGAATTTTTTGTTTGTTTTAATTTCTGACAATCACAGATAATTATGGTGAAGTGGCAGATACAGCCAAACCACCCTAATATCCTAAAGGGGCATTTGTGAAAATGCACATTTTGTAGCATTAATTTAAAGAGCAAAAATCGTACATGCATGTGTGCATTTGTGTGTGTGTATATATGCATAAATTCATATATAGTAATGTATCAATATGTATGTGCATGTATGCATATGTAAATATTACTATTACTATTTACTATTTTACTGTTTACACACTTTAAATACATAGATATAAGTATTATTGCCTCTTTTGCTTTCTTCTTATTACTATTTTCCTACACCCCAACCCTACCTTCTTCAGTGTTCAATAAATCAACGAGTTGTTTAGTTGAAAGAGAAAATAAAGCTAATTTTTACTGAACATGTATAATGTGCCAAGTTGATTAACCCTTGGTATAACATCAGGATCGCTGGACCAATGTTTGGTTTTGAGTTTCTTTTTTCAGCAGTTCTGTTTTCAAGGATTCGTGTTTAATGAATTTATTCGTTCTTAGAGTCCTTCCAAAAAAGGAAAAGGAAATTTACCTATTTTTAATAGAATATAATTCATTTTATCTTGCATTTAGTATTTGGGTCCATTGAATTCCATTATAAATCTGAAATGAATTATGGGATCATACTGAATTTATTTTCTCTGTATTATAAAATAATTCTCTATTTCATCATTCTAAGAATTGTTTTATCATTACTCAAGATTACACTGATTATCCCCAACTATGCTGAGAAAAGAATAAGTAATAAGAAAACAAAAGAATGATGAAATCACTTAGAAGGGTGATGCAAGAGTGGGATAAATTGTCATTCTTCCATTTTTATATTGTGTTGTCCAAACTATTGCATCATCTTTTAAGAAGGAGTTAAAAAAGAGTAGGACAGTATATTTGTAGTCTGCTTTCACATCCACTGAACACAACTGAGAACGAAAACTTTTTATTCTCCAACCATGATGGCAAAGAGAAGAAATGTGACATTCCACAGTTATAAGATAAATCCAAAGAGAAGATGAACGTAAAGAAAAAGAAAGCAGCACTCTTAAACTCTAGTGGTATGGTGAAATTTTTCATATTAATGAAATCTCAGACTATGTATCTTCAGATGATGATATCTTAAACAAATTTTCTTAAATTTAAGAATTGATCACTAAACAATATATTTCCAAGAACAAAATGCAAATATAGTCTTCTCCTCCAGTTATTCATTTAAAGGAAATTACTTCACACAATAGTTTTGAGTAAGAATCTGTATGATCCCATGTTGTTAAAAGGATTTGTGACAGTATCTTTTCATCTCTACTGATGTTTTACTGATTAAAATAGCTTTACTGTGTTTAAAATATATTATTATTTAATAACGTTGCTTTCAGTATATCTTTATTCTTATACCTGTAAATTACTTGTAAAATGGCTTAAAATATGGACATCAAATTAAATAAAATTAAAAGGTTTCATGCTGCCCAGAAGGTAAACCTTGATGATGATTTTTCCTGTAATCTGAAGGTTAAATATCTTATTAATTTTTCACAAAAAATCCAAAGAAAAATCATTATCCTTGCATTTTCAGTTTGAAACTGAGTTAACTTGTCTGACTGTACAGAGTAAGTGAATGTTAAAGGCAAAATTCAAAACCTTATTTCCTAATTCTGATTTATACTTTCTTTTATACCATGTAACCTCACTTCAAAGGAGAAAAAAAAAAAAATCACCCTAGTCGTCTGACAATTTCTAAGAACTCTTACTAAAGAATTGGGACAGAGAAGATTTTAATATTAAAAGGAATAGCAATGAAATTTAAATATACATTTCTTTATTACTCTCATATTTTATATATTTACTTATTGAACATTTTTCATGCATTTGTGATAATGTGTAGTATTCAGACAAGAGAAAAGGGAAGCTCATGTTATATCTGTCCTCAAAAAATTCTTCCTAGTTAGGAATCTATGTCTTAATTTCTTGGAACAGTTATGAGTTTAGAGGATAGTTCTCAAGAATACTACAGATTAAACAACATAGAATCTTACGACAAATAGATTAAAGTGGCTTAAAAATCATGCAGTAAAACATTTGAATATGAACCTCCCCTTATGTAGAAAAAAGATTGCATTATATTGTTAGATTTTGATGAGTAGAATATATAAGGTAACAAGCTAGTTTAGATTATGTTGTAAATATAGCATACCAAGGTAATAAATTAATATTTTTAATTTGGAATATATATGTACTTTGCTTTGATATTATAGGTTTTGTGCAAATATTTGCTAAACAAACTAATAACTCTTTGGAAAGGGATTACTGGTCAGCGTGATGGTTAATTTTATGTGACAATTTAACTTGACTAAGGGATGCCCAGAATGCTGGTAAAACGTTTTTTCTGGGTGTATCTGTGAAGGTATTTTTGGAAGGCATCATCCTCACTAGTGCTGTGGGCATGATCCAATACATTGAGAGCCTGAATAGAACAAAAAGGTGGAGGAAGGGTGAATTTGCTCTCTGTTGAACTGGAACATTCATCTTCTCCTGCTCTCAGACTTTGACACTCCTGGTTCTTGGGTCTTTGGACTCGGATTGGGACTTAAACCATTGGCTTCCCTGGTTCTCAGGTCTTCATTTTGGACTAGAACTATATCATTGGCTTTCCTAGGCCTCCAATTCGCAGGCGGCAGATCATGAAACTTCTCAGCCTCCATAATCACATGAGCCAATCCCTAATAATAAATCTATTTTCTATTTTTCAATATCTATATTTATATGTATATATATATATATATGTTTATCTGTATCTAAAGGAATATCTAGTGATAATGATGCTACTAATGATGATAACTAGAATTTATTGTTTACTATATACTCAGTATTTTGTTAGGTGCATAATTTATCCAGTATATGATTCACAGCATTACAGAAATGTTAATGAGGGATAGATTTCAGGATTAAAAGGGTGGTCAGGGTAGACCCATAGAAGAGGCAAGATCTGGGCAAAGAATATAAGGAGATGAGGCAATAATCCTAGTGAATTCTCGAGATAAAAATATTCAAGGCAGAGAGAACATGGTGACAGCATAGGCTCTGAAGTATTATTGTGCCTGCCTGCATGGCGTGTTTGAGGAAGAAAAGGAAGCCTATGAAATGAGAACAGAATTAATACAGTGGAGGAGATGATGGCAGAAAAGATCAGAAAGGTAATGGGGTCAAATTGTGAGGCACCTTAGCAGTAGGGTGATGAAACAGTCCAGTTGCCCAGGACAACTTATTTTTATGTCTACTGTTCTGGCATAATTACTCTGACTCCTTCTTTCACTCTCTGATTTGGTCTGAAGCATAAATTATATGGTCATCCTACTTACAGGCTTTGTAGATATCTTACCTTGGCTTTTACAATGAACATAAAGAGCAGCCATTCAGAGTTTTTAGCAGAAGAGTGATGTAATCTGATTTATTTTCTTGAAGATTCACTTTGGCAGCTGTGTATTTGAGGTCTAAGCTTGTGGGTGTTAGTAGGAAGAACTCGTTAGAAAGATATTATGGAAATCCAGGTGAGAGGTGATGGCTCAGCTAGAGAGATAGAAGTAGAGAAATAAAGAAGTGTTTGGAATTTAATATATTGTAAAGAGAGCTGGCATGATATTGTGAATATCTGAATATAGTGTTTTTAAAAATAATGGATTCTAGGGTGAAATAAAGATATTTTTAGCCTGAGAAACTGTAAAGAATTGTCCATCAACTGAAATAGTGAGTTTGCACATAGATAAGATTTTTGTAAGATGATCCCAAGTTTATACATGGATATGTCAAATTTAAGTTATCTAAAAGGTAATCAGATAGTGATGAATGTAGGTTTTAAGCATGAGAATTTGTTAACAAAGAATTATGGGTTAGAAATATAAATTTGAGAGTTGTCAGTACATAGGTGGTATTTAAGCCATGAGGCCTCAGTTCATCATGAACTAGGCCCAGGGTTCCTTCAATTTTAAAAGTCAAAGAGAAGAGAAGGATGCAGAAATAGAGACCAAAGTGCAACTCCAGCATATGGGGAAAAATCCAAGAAAGTATTCAGTCCTGAAAGTCAACTGAAAAAATATATCAAGGAGAAGAGAACTGTGTCAAATGCTTCTGGTAAATCAAATAAAACCAGGATGCAAACAGACCACTAACTTTAGGAAACTGTGTATCATTGGCAGCATTGATAAAGTCAGATTCAGTGTTGTGATGAGAGGTCAAGAGCCTGATTGGAATGGAATTAAGAGAGTATGAGGGCAGGGAAATTGGAGACCTCAAGTCCATCACCAGAAAAATAAAGCAGACCAATAAAAAAAAAAAAATCTTAATAGTAATCAATCAAGGACCAGATTGCAGTGAAGATGGTTTAAACCATTTACTTCCTTGGTCCTTTTCCCATTTCCACCATTCATTAGGCAAGTAACATTAGAAAAGATAGTAACTTCTCTAAACCTAAATTTATAGTAAAATGTATATACTGTTATTACCCATCTCAGCATATTGATAGAGATGGCAGTGTTCAATAGAGTGAGGCAGTGTTTGATTGAGATCCTCTATCAAAAATTTCTGAAACATAGTAAGTTCTCAAAAGTCATTTCTGTTTTTGTTATTACTGCTACTACTACTATTGCTACTACCATTCTCTTCAATTGCTATTCAGTTTTTCCTTAACCCAGGGGTGCGGGGTAGTTTCTTGACTCTTCTTTCTCCTTACATTTTTATACTTCTCTCATTCTTCCTGTCATCATCCTGCCAACATCTCTTTCTCTGAGGCCAAAATCAAACTAATAAACAAACATACAAAACAAACACAATTTTCTTGCTTAATCTTTATAAAGATCTAGGTATTCTTACATTCTTCTTCAAAGTACATTTGTAAGATAAAGAATTCTCGTTGTTGATAGCATTTCTCATATTTCATATTATAACTCCTTCCCAGAGTGAGGTTCAAGCAGAAAGATAAATTTGAAGGAAGTACTGTAGATTTATTAGCTATGTTTCTAATGTTCTACACTTTCTTTGTTCAAGATCTGGTCACACACTGCACACTCTTCTTAATATGTCCACCTCTTTCTTTTCTTCACTAATTCTTACTTGTTTTATTCCAGGGTTCCACACTCTAAGGCCTTCCAAAGGCATTCAAATGGGAATTGTCCCTAGCCCACATAAACATTCAGGTATACTGCACATTTATATCACCTGTATTTTTTTAAAGTAGTAGCGGTGTGTGTGGGGAAAACAAACAATAAAAAAATTTGTAACAAGTGTCCTTCCTCCCATTGCCTCTCTTCCAGTCCCAGAGAAAAACATTCTGACATTCTCATCTTTGGAACGGATGAGAATGATGGTAAACATGGCTCATCTTCACAGATTACAAACCTCTCTCTTTTACCTCATTTACATAAATTATTAACCTTAATTGCTATTAGTTATCATTATCTTTGGTACACCTACTGAATAGAATCCTTAGAATGCAAATTATGTTCTTTTTTTCCCCTAATCTTGATATTCTGAGTAATAACATACTGTTCAAAAATCTCAAAATTGTAAAGAGAACTACCAAAAATTAGGGCAGCAGGTGATAGTGGGAGTTATTTAAAGGCCATAGAACTATAGAAATAACCAGGGATTATCCTTTACCCCAAATCAATACCTAAAAAAAAAGCAGGAGAGGTGTATAGTGTTGTGAAATGTCCAGAGAGATTCTTTTCCTTCTCCTTGTTAAGCAAGGAAGGGGAGTGCCCAGTCCAATAACAAATGAATCACCTTTCAGCAAAGCTAGTTTCTTGCTTTATGAGATACTACATCTGAAGTTCTATGCTAGAGCTTCCAAGAAAAGGGAATTTGGTAGGATTATTCTTGGGAGACTGTGGAAAGTGTCTCCTAATGTTTGGAAATAACCATGAACATAGAGACTGGTGCCTAATTCTGGTATAAAGATGAAAAATGTAACTAGAGTTATACAAACAAGAAGAAAAGCATAGGGCCCATTCCACTGGAATTTAATTGAAGACTGTAAAATAGTTCACTAGTGTCTGTGGCTCTTGTGAAGGGATCACATTCCCCAACACAGTATAGAGCACCAGCAGCTAATAGAATCAGATGGACATTTGACTTGAGCCAGAACTGGGTCATCTCCCTAAGATTTTCATAAGATCTTCCTGTTCTCTCCCTCTCCTTATCTCCAGCACTAAAGGAGACTGGCCTTAAAGAGGATGGAATCAGTGTCACAAAGTCAGGTTTTACCTTTTATCTCCCTAACTTCTATCACTATTAAACTAGGGGTATGGTTTAAGTCTGCATTAGAAGATGGGAAAGATACAAAATGTAAATTAGTTTGAGATTGAAATTTTAAACCAGACTTGACTTCTCATAAACAAAAGTGACCAGAAAGTAATAGAATGTGTCAAGTTTATTACTTAGGTAATGAAGAATGAGGATATGATGCAGAACAGCTGGACAGGAAATACAAATAACATTTTAAGTTTATAATACTTTTGAGATTCCTTTTTAAACGAGGTTATACCTAAATACAAGAATATAATATGTGACTTATACAGGGCAAGAGGAAGAGAAGATTGATATTTCTTCCAGCTTTACTGAGCCACAATTAAAAAATAAAAATTGTATATATTTAAGGTATATAACACAAATTATTTGATATATGTATACATTGTGAAATGATTACCACAATCAAGCCAAATAAGATATTGATTACCTCACATAGTTACCACTTACTTTTTCTGTGTTGAGAACACTTAGGATCTGTTCTCTTAGCAAAGTTCAACTATACAATATAATATTATTAAATATAGTCTCACCATTTTTCTCACTCCCCCACTCCCCAGTGGGAGAGAACAGACAGATCTCCAGTGGAGAGGGATCCAAATACTTTGGCTTCTTTGACCTTATGATAAAGTGCAAAGTGGTGAGTTGCAAAGTGTAAAGTTTTCTAGTTGCATGAGTCTGTGAGGCACGCCCTTAAATCTTTCTGAGGTCTTAGAAAAGGGTTTTACAGATCCCCCACTGATATTTTTGATTCAGAGGTCACTTTACTGGATTTAAAGTCACACTGGATTTAACCTTTTACATGCAGCAGTTTATTACTTTGATAACTTAAGGCTTGGATTGAGAAAGTTTTATTTTCAAACGCAGGTCTGCTCCTTTATTTTTCCTTTATATTCTACGTGAAGACAGAAGAGTTAATTTTAGCTCATCTCACAGCTTTGTACTTTATCATAACCAGCTCAAAGAAGTCATTTACTACCTGCAGCATTCTTCCTGGAAACCTCTTGGCCACATCCATGAGTTAGTTAGATACCATTTCTATTTTCCAGAACATCTCAAGTAACAGAACTGGCAAGTGTTATTTCACTTTCCTCTTATATTCAATAACAATATCACTGTCTTTCCAGCCTTCACCAATATTCCTAACATTTCATTTCAAAGCTAATTCCGTAAGTTTTACGTTTCTGTTTCAGCAATACACTATTTCTGGAACCAAATTTTTTTGTAGCTACATATTGTTGAATAACAAACCACCTCAAAACTTAGTGTCTTAAAACAACAGCATCATAAGAGTGTTGTCCAACAGCAGCCTCAAACGTGACCTAAGGTGGAGAAGGGCCTTCCTTGGAAAGAAATGTGTGCTTGTCTCACATTTTGTCTCATTTATTTGAATATAAATTGCATAAACAGAACTCACAAAGTTTTCAAAAGATTAATCCACTTTGACCGAAAGAGACAGGGAAAGTTTAAAAGGAAGAGGGGCCTCTACACTCTTAACCTTCCATGAACACAATCCAGACTGAGAAAGCTACACACCTGCAAATTTGGAATATTTATAATAGGAAAGGGCAAAGCTAAGAGCTCAGAGAATAAAAACCAAGAGCCACAGAAAATCTTTTGCAGGGAGCAGGTCTGAGCACTAATCAAGCAATTAGCAATATGAACCCAGAGATTTCAGAATCACTATGAACTAATGACTGCTATGAGCCTCCCACTTTCCTCCTTTTCTAAAAGAAAGTACCCATTGCACTTTCCCTACACCTGTCATTTTATTTTAGTGTGTGGAGGGCACAGCACTTTGAACCTTGTCACATATATTTTTAAATCAATAGAAACCTCACCTGAAAATCAACCTCCACCTCTGCGTCTCCTGATACACATGAAAATGTTCTGGATTTGAGTATGATGACTATTGAGATAAACCTTTGTGTCTTATAGGAAGGAAGGGTATTTTGCATATGAGATTTATGTAAATAATTTTGGCTAGAGGGTAGGACTTCCCTGGCAGTCCAGTGGTTAAGACTCCACACTCCCAATGCAGGGGGCATGGGTTCACGGATTCAATCCCTGGTGGGGGAACTAAGATAACTGCATGCCGCAGGACGTGGACAAAAAGAAAAAGAAAAAAAAATTGTGGCTAGAGGGTAGAATGTTGCAGATTAAAGATAATTATAAATTCTTTGTCACTCCCCTCACGGAAATGTGCAGTCTGTTTCTCTACCCTGTGGAATCTGAACTGTGTAACTGGATCTATGACTGTTCAATAGAATATTGGAAGTTACTCTGTGCCAGTTTCCAGGAGACAGTTCTCTGTCTTCTCAAAATCTAGCTTGCCATGCTGTGGAAAAAAGCCCAGGTAACCATGTGGAAGAGAATTTAGGCCCCAGATTATAGTTCCAGCTGAGCTTCCAGCCAACAAGCAGCCACAATGCACTTATATTTTCTAGCCCCGTCAAGTTGTTCCACAAAGAACAGAGCTGTGCAGTTCCCACTGAGCAGTGCTCAAATTAAAAAAAGAAAAAAATTAAGAGCGAAGAAATTATTGCTTTAAATCTTACAATTTGGGTAGTTTGTGTGCAGCAGTAAATAATTAAAAGCTGGCTCTCCCTTCTTTCCCTTTTATGACAGTGACAGCAAGCCGTGTATGTTAAGAGTAGATTAGAAATTTTTTTCTAGTAGCATTTTTTAAAATAAATAACACATATGAATGACTGAAATAATGTGGGTATTCACTAAATGCTGCAAATATATTTGACCCTCTTTCTTAAATTGGGATTTTTTTAAAAAATCAAATTATTTTCATTCATTTGATATTTATTTCAATGTGACAGTCTCCTAAATCTACGCTATAATAGAATGTAATGATATTTGTACATTATATCCATATAAAAATGAAACTTTGTTTTTCACCTTGCTATCATTAAATTGTCATAAGAAAAATAACCTCGAAATAAAGCCTTACGTAAAGAATTTTAACTTTTTTCATGGTTATTTTTGCTTCAACTTGATGGTATTCTCTGACAATTTACAGGTTTGTGTTTATTTGCATTAATTTAATCTCATCTTCATAAATTATTTTTACCCATAGTATGCCATCTAGTGACAAAAAAACGAAATATAACAAGCATACTCAAGTCATTTTGAAGAAAAAGCTGTATGATAATACGCACTGGTTGATCTAGTACATAAAATAAGTCATACCTTTATTTTTTTCTTTTAAAAATTATTTTAACATTTGGAAAACCATTTAAAATGCCATCATCTTTAAGATACTCCACATCATATATATCCAATATACCCATGTCTGTTAAAATCCAATTCCATTGCAAGGAAAATGAGCTGATGCTTATAGCATACTCTGTCAAATAATCATATTTTTAAACTCGATAAAACTTTTATCATTTATATTGGATATTCTGTTTATTTTATAAAATAGAACTTGCTAGCTTGTTTATTTAGCAATTAACAAAAACACCTAACATTTTTTGTCTCTACACAGTGCTTTTCCAGATGACTATATCCTTAATATTAATACATAAAATACATATTTTATTCCAAAAATAAAATATTTTCCGTATATTTTATATACTCTCTACCTGGGCCATTTTACATATGCAAGTATTGAAACAGAAAGAGTATGTGACTTGTCTCTGATAATAACTGGCAAAAATAGTTCTTGAAAAGAGGTCTTCTCACACAAAATCAAAATTAAAACTCTGCTAATAAAATTTTAAATATGAAATATATATAATATTTGACATAGAGTTTGTGGCTAAGGTTTTTTTTCTTACAATTTTAAGTTTCCCATTCATTTTTATGAGCAAAAGATTGACTATCTTTCAGATGAAGGATACAAAATATGGATATTCTAAGCTATTTCCCCTAATTTACCCCTTGGAATAGAACTTATGAGAGTAAGCTGTTTAGAGCAGAGTTTATAAAAGCTCTTTTTTTCAGCTACTTTGAGATTCTAATAAAGTCTGTGGAAACTTTCTCTTTAAAAAAAAATCACTCTTCTAAAACCCATCAAAGTGATCATTAGGGATACTGCATAAGGGAAATGTGATCTTAAGGATTACCTCCATTTACTTGTCAATAGAAGCTTCTAGAACATTTTTTCCCTTTTTAACATCTTTGACAAGTTTTCCTGTAAATGTGATTATTATGTTCTTTAAAAAAAAATGTGTAGCAGCAGAGAATTCTGCTCTGTCTATATGTTTATGTACCAGAGGAAATATCTTGAAATATACAAATATATTAATACTGAACTCATCTTTTGTATTCTTAAATATCCTAAAGAATTCACTAATTATGTGCATAATTAGCATTTTTTGCAGGATGGCAAAAAATAGAAAGTTATTTAGCTTTTAAGTATAAAACTTTGTGAAAAATACAATATTTTCTATATTCCTTATTTTTTGCATTTATCATATCAAGAGTCAGGTCTTGAGGACCTGATTATAAAGTTTAACCCAAGGGAATTCCTAACCAGATAGTGAAAGGAAAGAAGGAAACAACACCTGTTCTAGTCCCAGAGGTTTGTATGGGAGAAAGCCACATATACAAAAGCAAGAATCTATGCAGATGTCTTAATCTGACTTGCACAGATTTCAGACCTGGGAGTAAAGGCATTTTACATATCTTTAGGAACTTTATATTTGAGATTTAGGAAGGAGACACTCCGCACAGTGCTATTCTCAAACGTCAGTAAGCTCTAGTAAAGAAAAGAGAGAAAATCAGCATTGTCACTCTTGAATATCTTTCAATCTCCATTTACCATGCTGAGACCCAGAAATTTCCACACGCTTTTTAGAGTCAATAGAAGTAACCAAACTGAGAGCCAAGAAGAACTCTATAAATGTGCTACAGCTAGAAAGGTAAAAGTCACTGTGAAGTAGAGGCTGAAGACAACTCAGTCAAGAATCCAAGTGTAGAATGTAGCAGACATTCAGAGGTAAGGGTCAAAGGATAATGAAGAAAGAATTACTGATAAGAACTACCAGCCTGGACTAATGTGAAAGAGAAATGAGATCCAAGACAATTAAGCCAGAAACATCAGACACATCGACTAGTTGAATGTTCAGGGATGGGACTGAACAAAACACATTTCAGAGCACACCAGTCCTTAGAGGACATCTTATGGATTTGAAGATTCTGTACTTTCTTCACTGCCATGTTTCCTGTCTTTTTCAACTATTTCACTTATGAACACAGGACCAGGTTGGGGAAAGAGATTTTGAAAACTTTAGAAATTAGCTTGTATTTTATGAGCAGAGATTGTATATAAAACATTAAAATAAATCTAGTGGATTTTTGTTTTACTCTTCCAATGTTCCCCCCAAAAATCCCATCCTATGCCTTGCTACTGAAAACCAGTTAAGAGTAGAAACCTCATAGGGAATGACAGATCAGCTAGAAAGAAATGAAAACACTCAACTTTCTGTCAATATCTGCTATAGACTTGATGTTTATGCTTCCCCCAAATTCATATGATGAAACTCAAGCCCCAATGTGAGGGGTCTTTGGGAAGTAATCAAGAATGGGTTTAGTGCCCTTATAAAAGAGGCACCAGAGAGCTCCAGCGCCCCCTTCCAGCCAATGAGAATACAGCAAGAAGACAGCCACCTTAGGAAGCAGGCTCTCACCAAACACTGAATCGCCAGCTTACTCATCTTGGACTTCCCAGCCTCCAGACTGTGAAGAATAAATTTCTGTTGCTTATAAGCCACCCAGTATATGGTATTTTGTTATAACAGTCTGAATTGAATAAGATAATATCTCAGTCTAGAATAAATTTCTAGACTCCACTAGACACCTAATAACTCTATGATGTGGTGCTACTGTTCAAGAGGTATAAAGTTTATGCAAAAAGAATTTCTAGAAATCTGCTCTTTAACGTAGTGCCTATAGTTAACAATATTGCATTGTACATACAAAAATTTAAGTGAGTATACCTCAAGTTAAGTGTGCTTGCTACAATAAAAAAAATTACATAGTTGAGCACTAGCTAAATTGCAATAAGTATCTAAATAATGTCCCTACCTCCAATGAAATGCTCCAGAAACAGACTTATATAAAATAAGTTAGAAGAATATTCTCCAAGTTCTAAATTATGAACGTTTATGAATTACTGATAACTCACGTGTAGATTTTCCAATATATCATTTTGAAGTGTGTTTTCCTCATGCTATTTATCATAAGATAAGGGTTTTCTAAATGCGAACAATTTTTAAGTACTTTATATGCATTAAATAAAAACTATTAAAAGTAGATACTATTATAATATCAATTTCAGAAAAGAGGTAACTGATGCACAAAGAGGTCAAGCGACTTGCCCAGGGTTATATCACCAATATGGTGAAGATCCACACAGTGTGGCTTCAAACTCCACAATATTTAAAACTATGTTATATTGCTTCTGCCATTATGTTTTGGGATATAACTCTTATCATTTCTTCCTCAATAGTTAGTACCCTTCTCTTCATGACTAATCAAATTTTTGTAGTATTCCAGTTATGCCACTCCAGAAACTTAGTGCAGCATGCAGCTCAAGCTAAACAGAACCAGCAAAATCTCATCCCTTGACCATCATTGTTTGTTCAGATATGGATACATGACAAAATTGAGAAAATGAGCTATGAGAAGATATTTTGTGGGAACTTCTGAAAAGAAGCTTCCTCATTTTTTAAGAGTTTCCAAAAACAAAATTATGTTGTTTCATTTAGTAAGATTGCCAAATTTAGTAAATAAAATACAGGATCACCAGTTAAATTTGAATTTTAGACAAACAATAAATAGTTTTGTATAGGAAATACTTACACTAAAAAATGTTGCTCTTTATCAAAAATGCAAATTTAACTGCGTATTTTGTATTTCATCTGGCAATCTTACCTTTTAGTTAATTATACAGTAATGATGATCTAGGAATTCTCAGCAGAAATCTTGTAAGCATAATGGGAAGTCAGTCTTCAGATAAAATGGCATATAGTAAAAGAGAGAGATGAGAACAAATAATGATGAGATACTTTAACTGATGAAACTAAACAATCCCCATGCCTACATTACCTCATATTTTTTCACTAAACTAGCCAATATATTCCATTAGTGTTTTAGCTAGGTTAACTCAAAGATTATGTTACTATAATCAAATATTGCCTATTCTGATACACACTAAAGAATTACCACGATATATTACTGATCTTATCAAGTTTTTGCTGTTCTGGACATGGTTCAGCCATTTAAAGTTTATAAATTCCACAGATGGAAACAGAAGTGACTTGGGAAACTACCAGATGCATTATTTCATATAATGTAATTCCTTTGTTTTATTTGACTCCTAAAACCTGAAAGTTCAAGACAGAAAACCAGAGGAGCAATAAAACTCTATTTTATATCATGCAAGTAACATCACAAACAAGTACCAAGATCAGAAACACTGAAACATAATATCTTAATGTTAGAATTGTGTATAATTTGTTCCATCACTGCACATAAATGATATGGTATTTTGGTTGTTGTTATTGTTTTCTCCCTCAAATCACCCCTTGGGTGTATCTCTCTTTGTCTTTGTTATGTCCATTATTCAGCTGCTATCTTCATTATCAGCTCATTATCTCACTGATGGAGTGATGTTTCCATGGTGATGCTGGAATGGGCCTGCATAAAAACATTGACCTATTCAGGTTTTGGTTAGAATCAGAAAAACTAGGCACCAATACCTGCTAGAAAAGGTGGTAACCACTCTTCTATATGTGTGAGATGTGTTTCAGTGAAGGAATTTTAAAGGTAATAGGTATGACTACTTAGTAAGTAGCTTGAGTAAGGAAACTCAGGTGAATATTTATTTTATTCAAATGGCCAGCTTTGTTTTAATATATTCTGAAAGCAGTCAGCATGGGAAAAGAATAGCAAATAAGGGCTTCCCTGGTGGCGCAGACGTTAAGAATCCACCTGCCAATGCGGGGGACGTGGATTCGAGCCCTGGTCCAGGAAGATCCCACATGCAGAGGAGCAACTAAGCCCGTGCGCCACAACTACTGAGCCTGCGCTCTAGAGCCCACGATCCACAACTACTGAAGTCAGTGTGCCTAGAGTCTGTGCTCCGCAACAAGAGAAGCCACCGCAATGAAGAGCCTGAGTAGCTGCCGCTCGCCGCAACCAGAGAAAGCCCGCACGCAGCAACAAAGACCCAATGCAGCAAAAAATAAAAGAAATACATTTATTTAAAAAAATAGAATAGCAGATAAGTGTAATAACTTTTCTTCAAATGCAATCCTATTTTTTCTCTGATATTTAGAGATATATATATTTAAATACACTTCTTCCTTCTATCAGTCCATTTATTATCTTTTCCTTATGGGAATTTGTGTTAGTCGACTATTTTCATGAACACTGCTCTAAAACTAGATTTAAACACTTTCTCCTCTATTCTTCATCCAAAAATCTTTCTTTGTTGCTTATTTTTCTTGACCTAAAAATCAAATTTTACTTTGAACTCATTATCATTCAATATTGACTTATTCCTAGGTCATTTCAATAGTAGGTATGCTTTTGTCATCAGCTTCTTCTATATGATAGTGAACATATGTTCACTAAATGCTTATATATCTAGTGACTCTTTCAACTGATAAAAATAACATATTTCCATAGACTTTCTTACACAGAAACTGACAAGCATTTTTATACATTTGTTGTAGAATTTCTTCTTATTTTCCCCCATAAAAGTATATATAATCATTATTAAGGTACACTGAATAATCACAAAACCTGAGATTAAATGGTTAAACATATTTGGGCTAGACAAGCACAGAGCTAATGCCAGTGAAAAGAAAATGGTAAAATCCAACTCAACTTTTAACAGCAATACAAATGAGCATTTACATGGGTAAATAAATAACAGAATGTATCCACATACTAGATTTTTAAAAAATTCCCCTACAAAATATATTCACTAATATTAATTATGTACCTGAGAATACAGTGTGTGTATATGTATGAATCTGTACACACACACACTATAAACCATACACATACACACACATATATACATATACATACACACTGTATATACCATACACACAATTACATATGTGCATAAATGAATGAAATATATAAATTTTTAATTGGATGCATAGTATTATGTTGAAAATTATTAACCTATCATCAATTATCACGTATTTTATCATGAGAAAAATGTTGGAAACAATCATTTTATTGGCGACTAGTTGAAAAATTATGAAAAATCCAGGAAGGATAGCCACTGAAATGACAAAAATGATGACTTTTAAGGTGTGTTTAAAAAAAAAAAAGACTTGTTTTAGGCTTGTTTAAAAAACAAAGAAAAACATACGAGAAAGGGCATATGGTTTTGTGAGATATCCTGCAGTGACATCTTTTTTTTTTTTTTTTCAGAAGAAAAACACTAAATAGACTATAACACACAAAGATCTATGTCAGGAGGAGAATCAATACTTGCTAAGAATATATACTTGCTGCTCCTCATATGAACTTTCTGAATATTCCAGGAAAAAAGAAACTTGTACAAGGAAGAATGACAACTAAAAAGAAATTAAACTATATATAATCATAGTCATTATATATATATATAATAGGTAAGAAAAGGATGAATAAACCATAAATGTCAAAGAAAGAACACTACCTCAAAGACATTGCCACAAAAGAGGAATGACTGCATATCATTGTGAATTTTAAAAAATAATACTGAAACAATTATCTCTATAAAAATGAATGAGTGAGACACAGAGAAAAAGCCCAAGGAAGCAATAACAAAATAACAAAATGAAAGAAATAATTCAAGAAAAATATTGAGGAACAAAATTAAGCCATCACATATATGAAGGCCAAATTGGAAGCATAAGAAAAAGAATAACCATTGATGAAAATACATGAAGTGCTTGAAGAACAGAGCAAAGAAAAGCATATATAATTAAGTTGAAATGAACAAAGTATTAAACATGATTAGAAAGAAAATGATAAACTGGCTAAGGGACATCTGTATGCACATTATTGGTAGCTTTGAAGGAGAGAACTATAATAATTGAACCCAAAATGTAACCAGATATAAACAATCTAACAAACTTAAATTAAAAAGTTGAAAATACATGATAACTTCCAAAAAAATAGAGGAGCAATTTCTATGAAAATTAAATTTTCATACATTTTTCATTTCAGCAATTCTTTCCTAAGAACTGTCCCCTGGAAATCAAATAACATTATACAAGGATAAATTATAAGCATATTTTTGAAATACATTTCATCATTACCACAAACTAGAATCAAAGTGACTACTAATCAATAAAGAATAGCAAGAATGTTTGTGTCTCAAATATTTAAAGATAATATTTAATAATAATAATAATATCTCGACTGGATACCATTTATAGATGGCCACCAGGTATTACCGAAGGAGAAAAGCTTGATATAAAATAGAATGTAATATCTTATTGTTATAGAATCAACAATAAACTAAGAACTGAACATGCTCTATACGTGTAGGAATTTTTCCTTTTTTCTTTTACCTGTATTAAATATATATATTTTCTAAAATAAACCTCTACTTTTGATAAAGAGGAAAAGATATTTTTGAAAACATAATAACTTCCAATTTATTACACATGCATGCATATTTATAGACACATACAGAGACATAGACAACCCAATTTTTTCTCTGTATTATTAAATATCCCTTTTTAGCTACAGATTTAGTTTTCCCTATAATTTGTCTTTACCAAATACAAATTCTAATTAGAGCTCCATTTAGAAAATATACTCTGAAGGCAGAGACCCAAAGACCCAAATTGATAATCCCTTAGTATATGATATGAAACTTTTAATAGCTATTCCAACATTAAACAGTTTCTACTCATTACCAAAGTGAAATTAAAAGTTAATTCTAATACTCTGTGAAAATAGAAGTAAAATATAGTCAAAAGAGGAAAGTAAAAATTTGAAAAAGAATTATTTAATACCAGTAAAAACATTATTCTGTTTTTTTTTTCTTTCCTATATTAAAAGACAGATAAAGACAAGCTGCAATCTTTGCAGAAAGAATCAGAGTTAATGGGATTCTGAGTTAAACCTGTTGCGATGAATAAGGCATTTTAGTGGAAGTGATTTCTTAAAGTGAAAACTTTGTATGTGACTTCAGTTCACCTTTTCATTATTTTCTCTCTCTAGTTACTTTTTAACTAATCTAATGAACTCACCTATGAACAAGGAGCACTTGTAAAGCATGGGTAATAACATGGGCCATGTGTTAACAGGAAGAAATAAATATCATTTACATGTTTGCTTCTCAAAAAAGGGAGGTGAAACTGAGTCCCCTTAAAACTGAGTTCCTCTGCCAAGTTAATGATTAACCTCTCTATCCAAAACTTTATTCTCTTTCTTGTCCTGTACCAGTTTCCCTCAAGATGGAGGAATATCTAAGAAAAGGGAGAATTGAAACCAAGTAGAACCCTGTAGGGCCCACCTGGGTACAAAAACCCCTCCGTAGCCCCTGTTTTTTGTTCATAGAAAAAGGTTTTAGTCTCCTACGCCTTCCAGGAGTTCCAAAGAGCAGACTCAAGCAGTTACTAATTAGGAAAGTGAGGAAATGCAGAAACTAAGGAAAAGCAGTTAAAGAAAAAAGTAATGACAATAGTTCAGTAATAAAACAGTCCTAATTCCTCCTCAAGGGATATACATAACAATCTGATACATATCTTTGAGTTGTTTAGCAGGAACAAAAACCACCCTCCCCCCTCCCCCCCACCGCCATCAGGTGGAGGATGGTGGACAGTAACCACATGCAGAACATAAGCACAAAGACCCCAGACTGGTTGGAATCAGAAGGTTGATGATTAAGATTTCTGAAACATCACCCTGTTACCTCACCACCAATCAATCAGAAGAAAGTCATGCATCCTGCTGCCCATACACCCATATGTTGCCTTAAAAAACACTTCCCTGAAAACCATCTAGGTTAACCTTATACTTCTCATTTAGCTTGTAGCTCTGGTGGAGCAGAGATATTTTGCTAAAGAGAGACAATGGCTCCTTGAACCTAAATGCTGTCTTTATTCATGCAATTGACAGACCCATTTTGGTGAGAAAAAAATTACGGGTAGAATCAAGTGTTCCCTCTTAACTGATATTTGACAAGAGCCTAATAGTAACATAAACTACCTTCATAACTGTAGGTAGCTGCTACATATCATCACTACTGTAACAGCAATGTCTCATAAATTATTGATATAGAACAGCTGAAAAAATGAAAGCAAGTCAATCATTAATATTCCTATATTACAGACTATGGTTCTCATTAAAAGTGACTTGAGATCATAAAATCTATAGTATCTGTAGAGGAATTTAAACCCATGATTTCCAAATTCCAAGTAAGTTTTATTTTTTCCATATATAAAGCTGCCACCCTATTCATCTCTTCCACTCACTTTCAAATGAATACTTTTATTAATATTTACACTTTGTATAATAACCTTTTAAAACTATAAAAACTTTGGAAATTCAGATTGTATTAAACAAGAGAATTTAGTGAATCAAAATTATGAAGTCAAAATTTTCCCAAAATGCAAAGGTGTCTAATAAATAAAGAAAATTGTTCATTGATTTCACAAAATGTGGTCTAATAGTGTAAGATTTTGATCATAATAAAATCATTTAAATTTATTTATAAATTTATTTTGATCATAGTAAAATCATTTACATTTATGAATCATTTAAGTTTATTTATAAATAAATCAAAGATAAAATTAAATATTATCGTGTCTGAGATAGGGTAATTGTTTTGACATTTTTGTGAATCATCCGTTGATTTTCTACATTTATTTAAAATTAAACCATCAGAAGAGTAAAATATTGTTTTTAGACACCTTCTGTACACATTGAACTATATTCTAAATGAGTCATTCTAAATCTTTCATAACATTGTATTTTGCCATTTCTAAATCTGATCTGATTATTCTTGAATTTGTTAGTCAATCTTCAAAAACTCTAATTTGTTAGTCCCAATGATTAATCTTGTGTTATGCTAGAGAAATCAGTAGCAATATTTGCAATGGATAATACATATTTTGTCCACTTCTACCCCAGCATTTATGATATACTGTGTTGAAATATGATTTGGGGATTTATGATAATAAATATGAATGAATAATAATTCAAGATTTAAACAATTTAATAAGCATTTTTTCCTAACTTACTGGATTAATTTTTGATGGTTACTATTATTTATATTTTTCATATTTATTTTTTGTAGTAGTGATATTACTATCCACTCAAATATATATCATGACTTAATTCCTGATAGATATATCTAAAACTATATCTGAGATTTTTTGAACTTTTTATTTATGGCTTTCATTTACAAATAATCATATTTTAAATGATTTAAAAATATGATTTTAATATTTAATCATTTTTTAAATGATTTTGAATCATATATTAAAAATATGACTAAAACTGCGAACAGCAAACCACCCAGAACAAATTCAGTCAAGGTTTTACTCTCAAAATTCAAATCTTCTGTGAAGTGACACAGAAATAGAAAAGATGGAGCTAAGTAATCTGAAAGTCAAATTTTTTGTTGAACCCAAGTTGCTGTGCCGCCCAACACACAGTGAGGCCAAACAATCTTAAACATTGAGTTTGGAGCAGAGAAAAGCTTATTGCAGGGCGAAGCAAGAAGAATGGGCATTTCATGTTCAAAAGACTTGAATTCCCCAATTGCTTTTAGAAGAGGGTTTTTAAAGGCAACATTTGGGTGAGGACTGCAGGATGCATGACTTTCTTCTAACTGGAGGTGAGCTAACATGTTGGTGTTTCAGGAATCTTAATCATTGACCTTGTGGTTCCAACCAGTCCAGGGTCTACATGCTTGTGCTCAATGTGCATTCACCATTTTCCACCTTGGTAGGGGCTTTAGTTCTTGCAGAACAACTCAAAGATACGCATCAGATTGTTCTGTAGATCCCTTGAGGAGGAACTAGGACTGCTTTATTGAACTACTGTTTCTTGACTTCTTTTCCTTGTTTCTGCCTTCCCTCAATTCCCTATTTAGTAACGATTTGAATCTGCTTTTTAGAACTCAGGGATGGCGTAGGAAACTAAATTATTTTTCTACAAACAAGAAACAAGGAACACGGAGTGGGGGGGGGGCATTTGTATCTGGGAGGGCCCTGCAGGGTCCTGCTAGGTTTTATAAAGAGACAGTGTATTAATTACTATTACCTATGCTTCAGAACTTTCTTAATTTCTATTCTCTTAGAAACCTGATTATTCAAGTGTTCCTTAGTTTCTTAGGGTTCTGCTCTGTACTTTTAATACATTTTTATTAACTTGCTTGCAGATAAAGGCATACAAATATTACTAGAGTATATAACAATTAGAAATTCTGGGAACTGAGTATAAATACTGAGCTCTCACTATCTAGCTGTTTATTCATGAAACTCATCAACACCTGGAATAAACTTCCCCCATCTCTGCTCTTGCCCAACATTCAGATAAATGTTCTTCACAATAGAGATACCTCCTCTTTCACCATTATAGCTATCCTGGAATTCAAATTAAATGCTTCTTTTAGTGCCCTCCTAGACATATTCTGGGGATGTTTAATCATGTATTTATCTAATGCCATTTTAACATATAATAAACAAGCTTAGTTAGAGTGGAAAGATTAACTAAGTAACGATAGAAAACCAAAAGAAAAGAAAAACACTATTGCTCTGAGGGCTTCTCACACACAAAACAAATTAAAAGGGTCTGTAAAGATAAGAAAGATTTCTATATCTATAATGGAAGCAAAATGGGGAAAGAATTAGTTGTACTTCATAGAGTTTGTAAGAATTAAATGAACAATTATTAAGTGAATAAATAAAAGGATGGATAAAAAGATGCTAAAGACAACACAAAAACAGTAGAAATGAAAAGTAACTCATAAAGAGATGCATTTTATTTTCTCTTAAGTGTTTTCAAAATTCTTCAGGATAATAAAAAGAAATGTATGTAATAAACAGAGCTGAAAGACAAGCAGGAGGCTATAAACTGAGGCAGAAACAATCCTGGGAAAATTGCAGAAAATAATAATTATCTATATTAGGTTATTTATATATCAGTCATTTCTTAGAACACTGTGTGATCGTCACAGCAGCAGGGCTGGGGTGGGCAAGAAAGAAAGAAATGTCAGCTTGAGTATGAATATTTGTTCACCAAAGCTTGTTATTTTTAAACCTCCCTCGTTGGAAAGAAATGCCAGCTATGGGTACAGTTACACGCTTAGCTTGTTTTAGTTGAAAATGTACAGAAAGAGAGAAATAATTTATACTAAATAATACTATGATTAATAACACTTTTTAAATATCTTTATTAGAGTGTAACTGCTTTACAATGTTCTGTTAGTTTCTGCTGTACAACAAAGTGAATAAGCTATAAGTATACATATATCCAATATACCCTCCCTCTTGAGCCTCCCTTCCACCCTCCTTATCACATCCCTCTAGGTGGTCACAAAGCATCAAGCTGATCTCCCTGTGCTATGCAGCTGCTTCCCACTAGCCATCCATTTTACATTTGGTAGTGTATATATGTCAATGCTACTCTCTCACTTGGTCCCAGCTTCCCCTTCCCCCACCGTGTCCTCAAGATTAATAACACTAAATGCTTCCACTTAAATAATTTTGCATTCACCAGGTAAGATATGCCAGACAAGCTGTTAGCACTGGAAGTAAGGCCATAAGGGGGTTGAACTGGAAGGTTCAGATCTATTTCCTGTAGATAGCAACTGCTGACTGAAATAAAGACTCAGAAGTTGAGAGCGGTGAGTTTCCATTTTATTTGGGGACTTACTGAGGACTATAGTCTGGGAATAGCCTCTCAGGCAGCTCTGAGAATCTGTTCTGAAGAGGTAAGTGGGGAGGTCAGCATACATGTGACTTTGGAGAAGGGTTATGTGCAATCAAACACGCTTCTAGGTAGAAGGATACTGCTAGTCATGAAGCACAGACATCTTAGTTAATGATTTTAGTGCTTTTCTAAATCTGAATATGCAAGAAACTGGGTTCATAAATTTTTTTCCTAAAAATATTTATCTGAATGCCTGTTCTGCCAGTTTTCCCAGAGCAAACAGTGTCTCATTCCTGATCTCTGCGTTGAACTCCTTCCAGGGTGTGTTGAAGGTCAGCGATGGCAGTGGCTAATGTCTCAATACTTGTAGAGCTGGATGGTGAGTGACATACTTTAGTAGGCACAACCAATGAGGAAAAGGACAATATAGAAAGTTTAATCCGTCATAGAAGGCAGAGCTGATAAGATGAGTATCTTGGTTGGGGAAAAATATGTTAAGATTCAAATGGAATTAAATGCAAGCCAAATAACAGCACAATGGGGACCAAGGCTAGAGAAGTCACGTCCAAGAATGTTGCTTGTGATCTCATTCATTGCCAGCCAGAAAGATTTTCAGTTTATGGTGGTTTACTGCTTTTAAAAATCACATTTAAACTTTGTTCAATTTCTTACAATAAATTTGTGAGGTCTTTCTAATTATACATACAAACTAAAAAGATTTGCCAATGATATATAGTTGAAGAGTGATAAGGCTTGGATTCAAAAGAGAAGGGAGAAAGGGAAAGACTAGCAATAGTTTTAAATTATTGTTATAACAAGACTGTTCTATGTAATCTAATCTAATCTAATATATGTATGCAATCTAATTCTTTAAAATATGTACGTTTTAAAATTTTGCTCTTGAGAATACTAAAGTCCAAGAAAATAGAATAGGTATTGCTACTTTGTGGTCAAGCTGGGATTATTAGGTCCAGGTTTATTTACAATCTATCTTGTTTCCACCTCACCACACTAACTCTAAATGCATGAAAATACATGTGTATATGTAATTTGTCAATCTCCATATAAAAATACTACTTCAGAAAGTTATTGCTAAGAAGGAAGTATAAAGAAGATTCAAGAAATACATGTTTTCAACCAAAATATTGTCTCTGTTTCTGTTCTCATCATCATGGGGCCTAACAATAAGCATAAGGGTTAAATATTATCTAGAATAGCAGTCGTTAATTTTGGGTCCCTGCTACCTCCAGTAACTATGAAACAGTGGGTCAGAGGTGGGTCTGCATTAAAATAAAAGTCTCCATGTGTATCAAATGCACTTCCTTAATTTAAAAATACTGGTCTAATTTATCCTAAATACTCAACTTACTGTTTTCTCTAACAGTAGGTGAATAGTTTTATTACTAATCAATAGATTTACTATAAGCCAGGCAAAGTCGTCAATGCTTTTATCTGTATGTCTTTTAAAATTCTCATAAGAACCTGATGAGATTGGTACTATTATTATTTCCATTTTATCAAGAACTTTTTGTAATTTCCTCAAGATCACAAAGAGCATAGGAACCCCTGCAGTGTTCTTAAATACTAGAAGTCATAGTTTAGAGTAGATATATATAAAAATGGGAAATAAATCACCTTATGAGGTCAGTGTTTTTATGGAAACGTATTTGGCTTTTTACTGGCAAAGAACCTTCCCGATTATTTCAGAGAAAAACTGTTTTAAACAGAATACAATATTCATCAAAAATTAAGCTTTTGAACATTTCTAGTTTGTAAAACATTTCATTTTCTTTCAAATATTTTTAGCTAAGTTTATTACTATTTGAAAATTGATTATGTACCTAAATTGCTTGATATACCAAAGTCTTTCCACTTACTTGTATGCTAAGCTTTGTGGAACACCTCCACATTCTCTAGGAAGCCATTCTCCTATGACAGTTCCAGCAATTCAAAATAATGAGGATTCTGAAAATTCATGAACACTTCTCAATTTATCCTCTATATTGTATTTTCCTTTTTGTTTAACATTATGAATTTTATTTACCTAAGAAAATGAATCTATCACACCACTATAAAAATTCTTTTTAATTATTCAACCTGATTCTGTTTGTAGAGTGTCCAGTAGTTTCACCATAAACATCTTTGCCATAGACAGACCTCTTTGCCCCAAGTATTTCCACTGTGTAACTAATTGGCCGTGAGGCAATTTGCCATAAAAGATAAAATAACAAAAAGTAAAAGAGGGACATTAAAAAGGACATAAAGAAACAGGAAAAATGAATAACAAAATGAAAAAGACTTTATTGTGAAATGCAAAATATTTGAAAGCATGTAAATGTGTGTAGATTCATGGCAATACTCTGCAAATCATTGATTTTGTTTTGTGAATTGTATGTAAGTACTTGCCTTCTAAGTGTTTATGCACTTTTTTTTTTTGTCTTCTTGATTTGTCCCTTTGTTTGGCATCACACTTTTTCTTCTTAGCTAAAATTTCTTTCTTCATTAAGAGAGGTTATCAGTTTCCAAATACTAAGAAGCATATTTGTAACTGAGTTTTGTATTGCATTGTGAAAGCTTCTACACTGTTCTTTGTTCTTGGCATTTTGTTACAAGTCCATTGATAGATGTTCCAAAGATCTATGGGAAATGTGGATTCAACTATGAGCCTTCAACTCACCAAAGGATTTGCAAACTTACATGCTATCATTTTCTAGTATAGTATGCAATATGGCTTTACACGCTCTTATTTCACACTTCTGCTAAGTTTTATTACTATATTTTCTATCAAGTCAATATACATAGTTGTTATCATCCACTATTTCTTAAGATTGTCACTGTATAGACCATTATGAGGGCCAAGATTTATGTAATACAAAAATGGGAGTTCTGTGTCAATGAAGAAATAAAACCAAGCTGTCAAACCAAACTGTCAACCTGTTATTTTATCTTTGTTGGCAAGATGGCTCTAAGGTCAAATAATTATGTTGTGATAATGTGTGCAGCAAAGAAGCTTAGGTGAAAATACCCAGAATCCTTTGTAGATCTGAAAGTAAACAAATAACCATCTTTCCCTCCTATAAAAGGGAAACCCCGCAATTTATTCCCTTGTTAAATATTATTCCCATTAGGGCTTGTGTTGAGCTTGGGACAAAAATTGTTCTCTTTATCTGTCAGTATCCTTTATCCATTATACAGTAAAATACATGCCAGAATAAATTTGATAAGGCTCTTTCAGAGGGGAAAAAGGACAACATGTTATGCCCATGAATATGGACTGCATTCAGAGTCAAGTGCATCAATCATCATATAATAAAGCAATCACTCTGCTAGTTACCACCACTGTATGAGGATAAAAAGAAGTATGCAATTTGCCCTTTCCTCAAATAACTTAAAAATAGTAATGTGAATTTCTTAATACGCTTAAGTCTCTAAACATCATTCAATCAAATCTTGATCATTCATTTTAAGAAGGATAATTATAGTGCAGAGTCTGTCCTTCTATTTAATCTTATGTACAAACATCTCTGGGAAATCTTCTTGGGACTTTCCAGGCTATGCTGGTGCCCTCCTATATTTTTCTTCTGAACCTCAGTCCAACTGCTAGCATATTATTTACTGTTTGGCTTTGTAATTACCAAATTGTCACTTTTTGTCAGACTCTAGGCTGAACATACCTTGAGAACAAAAATTCTATTATTTCTTTATTTTTAGACTCAGGTAAAGCAACTGATGCATATAGATCCTACATATTACTTCTTTTTGTTATAAGTGCATTGCTAAATCTTTATATACAGTGCAGTGCCTGGCATGTTGCAGTCATTTAAACCCTGTTGACTGGTAAAGACTGTAGGGCATGTAGAAGAATATGTAGTGCTATGATTCGCTGCATTGTATTGATCACTACATCATCTCTACTGCTTCCATTCTGGTCCAAGCATCATTAGCTCTCACCTGTCTTTTTGCAATAATCTAGCAACTGACTTTATTGCTCCCAACATTACCTCCAAAGAATCTATTCTTCACCCCAAAATAAGACCGACATTTTTAAGCTATAAATTCCCATACTCAAAATCTCCCACTATCTTTGAATTGAGTCTTTAAGACTCTACTAGACCTGGCCTCAATCTTAATCATTGAACTCATCTCCTAGCGCTCACTTTATTCCCATTACACCTCTCCTTTTACAGCAAGCTTGTGAGACCCTTAGACTATCTTTGGTGCATTCTCATCCATGAACACTGTTCTCCAAGATAATAATAAAAATGGTCAAACTTAACACTTTATTAAGTACCAGACACTATTCTAAATGTTTAAATGCATTAACTCGTTTAATCCTCACAACAATCTCAGGGGAATATACTATTATAAACCCATTTTCAAAATGGGGGAAATAAAACACAGTTAGTTAACTTGTCCAAGTTCACATACAAATATTGATATTTGTATTGATCTGAGTAGGCAAAATGGTATATCAAAATATCAGTGACCAAAAGTAACAAAAAAGTTTATTTCTTACATAACTGTGGTTCTATTCATGTAGATGAAAAAATTCTGCACATTCAGAAACCCATGATTCTCCCATCTTATGATTCCAGCTGGCTGTAGGTAATCAGAATTTCTCTGTTCAGCCAGAAGATGGAGAAGTAACACATGAAAGATTGATAGTTTTCAGAAGTTTTCAAGGGCTAAACCTGGAGAAGATGTACATCATTACTGCCCACATTCTATGGTGAAAAATTTAGTCATATGACCTCTCTGCCTACAAGGGATTCATAAAGTCTGACTATGCCACATCACTTTCTTTATTTTCTATTCTCTTTTCAGTTATCGCTGCCTTAAAAATGCCTTTTATGAACAGTTCACTTAATATAGCCACAATTTACTGCATCATTTACTTTCTTACTGTTTTATTTTATTTATAGCACTTATCACTAAACAAAATTAATTTTATCTGTTTAATTTCAATTATCCCTTGCTACATACGTGTGTGTGCACATGCATATATTTGTGTGTGGGGGGGGCGGTGTAAGAACTGGAACAAAGCAATAAATATATAACCATTTAATAATGGGATCAAAGATCACACAGTGATCCAGCCATCCATATCTTCTCAGCCAAGACAAAAGCCAGTTTCCCAAATAAGAGTTTTTTCTAGTTCCAGCCCCTCCATTCCCCTGATGTTCCACTTGAAAATGACTGTAATTATGAGATCTGCACCTATTATGGATAAAGTGAACATGAAGCCTTTTTAATGGAATAGTATTGAAAATTACACTTCAAGGAAATGATTTTTGAAGTATTTATATTTTTACTTCTTTATACATCTGTATTTCATGGATTCAGTTAAAATGAAATACGCTGAATATAAAGACAACCCGACGTTAATGGAGCTAAGCAACCTGGGTATCCTAATGCCAGAATTTAGGCGAATTTAACTTCTGCGCTTTGTAATTTCTTTATTTCATAATTAACTTGTAATGGTCTACCAGATCTCTATTGCTATTTCCCCACACAAAGGATAGCACAACACTGAGCTGATTGTGTATTTATAAAACAGAACAAGTCCTTCCCAGAGAACCACTGGCTGACATTATGGGGTATAAAGGACACACTGCTTTAATGACTCTGTCAGACAGAGTGCTAAGCAGAGAGAATAACATGTATAAATGAAATACTTGGAGAAAATGGAGAACTAAAATCTATAAAATTTATAGGTGAGATTTTTATTGTATTTTGAATGTCGTTATCTAGTTACAGTTCATTAAATGTTAGATCACTCGTCTCACCCTAGAGTGTTTGGTACAAACACTGCTGGTCTGGATGACAAAGCATTTGGGAGAATTTCTTATCTCCCTGTTTCCTTGATTATTGCCTTTTCTAAGTTACCTCTTCCACTATTTCTCACTCAGGAACTCCTACTAGATCTTGAGGAAATTTTCCACTCTATAATCTGTCTCTTAAATTCTCTTTCATATTTCCTGTATCTTTATTTTATGTCCTGTATACTAGGTAATTTGCAATAATCTTTTAATATATTAATTATTTTTAGTTACTTCTACTCTATAAATTCAAAAAATTCATATTATTTTTTAATTCTAGATTTTCTGTTTTCTTGTTTATAGCACATTTAGTACTCTTTTACTACACTATGGATACTTTCCCATTCATACTGAATGTTTTAAATATGCTTATGTAGAAATAAATTTTGTTGATTCTATTATTTTCTGCTTTGAAAGTATAATATGTCCATGTATTTAATTTGTTAATTCTATTCCATGATTATCTTTATGTCTCATCCTCAAAGAATTTGTGCATGAGTATGTGTGTGTGTATAGCATATGCATAACCTTGATGGCTGCCATTCATATGTGGGAATTTTGGCATTTTTCTTTTTCCAAACTCTGTTATTATGAATGTTTTATTTAACTTTTTGGTTTGGGTTACTGGACAATATGGGTAGTGAAAATCAGAAGTCTCAGTCCATGATTGCCCCATACATGGTGTTCTTTTATATGAGACTCTTTTTCCTCCTTTTTTTTAAGCCAATTTCTTCACTGAACCTCAAATTGATAGTTGGAGTTGATCTAGCCTCCATTTTACAAAAGTGACTGACTGTGCACCTGAATTTAATCAGGGAGCTCTTTTCTCACTCACCATTATGAACACAACTGAAGTCTCAATTTGCATTATCAGAGAGACTAAATCTGATCCCTTATTATATAGCCCCCTTCTTTCAAGCTCCCTCAGTTCTGAACTTAGTTTATGCTCACCTTATAATTTTGTGTTCTCTCTTTGCATCTGCCATCTAGTCATGTTCTTTTCCCAGCTTCAATTCCAACAATGTATTGAAAGGTTAATTTCATCATGTTATCCAATATCTTTATAAGAGAGAGAACTTTTGTCACTTCAGCCTCTACCCAGGTTTTTTAAGAATAAAATCCATTCCCTTTAGTTTGGCTCTTATGATCCACAATTTGCCCTTTGCCACTCTACTCCATCCTATCACACAGTATTCAATAGAAGGAATTCTGCTCCAAGCAGGTGAGTATCCTCAATTTACCTTTGCTTATGGTGTCTCCTAAAGGAGGAATTTTATCCCCTAATGATAACTATCTTGGCTTCATTTTCTTTTTCTGAATATTTCAGTTCATTATCTACAATTTTTAAATTTATATTATCTACACTTTACGTTAAAAATGAATCATATTATATGTTATATTTAAAACTATTATAAGCATATAGTTGATATGATGATATCAATATCAGAGAAAGATGTAGTGGTGCAGCATTATTTATGTGTTTATTATTATTACATAAGGAAATCCTTAATGAAAACTTTTACCATGCTTTTTTTATGTTTACATATTCTCCTAAGATGCCTACCATTATCGACCTAGAAAGAAGCAAATGAAAATCTTGTAACTCTAGTTTATCAAGATAAATATTAAAGAATAGTTTAAGGCTGTGAACATTCTCATTAGTTTCTGTGAAGAACAGTGATTTACTGAGTCAGTATACAAGTAACTATAACCCCTTTTATAGTTCCCTGTTTCTCCTTATAGGAAACTTCAACAACTTTTAACATCCGCTCAAGACAGTGTATTTCAAAAATAACCACTGTGTGCAGATATTTCTGTTTTCCTCCTTTGTTATCAACACTTAACAGAAAGTGAGTACTGTCAGATCATTTCCCAAAGTGATTTCAAGACCATATTATTGACACAACTGTTACATCACTAGTGTGTTAAAAAGCAGTGATAGCAGAAATCAACTACAAGAAAAACACTGCAAAAAACGCAAACATGTGGAGACTAAACAATATACTACTAAACAACCAATGGATCACTGAATAAATCAAAGAGGAAATAGAAAAATAACTAGAGAGAAATGAAAATGAAAACACGATGATCCAAAACCTATGCAACGCAGCAAAAGCAGTTCTAAGGGGTAGTTAATAGTGATACAAGCTTACCTCAGAAAACAAGAAAAATCTCAAATAAACAATCTAACCTTACACCTAAAGCAACTAGAGAAAGAACAAGCAAAACCCAAAGTTAGGAGATGGAAAAAAATATAGAGATCAGGGCAGAAATAAATGAAATAGTGATGAAGAAAACAATAGAAAAGATCAGTGAAGCTGAAAGCTGGTCCTTTGGAAAGATAAAAAAACAACTGATAAACCTTTAGCCAGACTCATCACAAAAAAGGGAGAGGGCCCAAATCAATAAAATCAGAAATTAAAAAAAAGTTACAACTGACACCACAGATATACAAAGGTTCATAAGTGACTACAACATGCAAATATACACTGATAAAATGGACACCCTAGAAGAAATGGACAAATTCTTAGAAAGGTGCAATCTCCCATTACTGAACCAGGAGGTAATAGAAAATATAAACAGACCAATTACAAGTATTGAAATTGAATCAGTAAGTAAAAAACTCCCAACAAACAAATGTCCATGACCAGATGGCATCACAGGCAAATTCCATGAAACATTTAAAGAAGAGTTAACACCTAATTCTGAAATTATTCCAAAAATTTGCAGAGGAAAGAAGACTAGTGAACTCATTCAATGAGTTCCAGCACCATCCTGATACTAAAACCAGACAAAGATATCACAGGAAAAGAAAACCACAGGCCAATATCACTGATGAACATAGATGCAAAAATTTCTCAACAAAATACTAGCAAATGAACTGCAACAATACATCAAAAGGATTATACACCACGATCAAGTGGCATTTATCCCAGGGATATAAGTATTTTTCAGTATCTGCAAATCAATCAATGTGATACACCACATTAACAAAGTGAAGAATAAAACAAATAGAAGAATTAAAAATCATCTCAATAGACGCAGAAAAAACTTTTGATAAAATTCAACATTCATTTATGACAAAAACTTTTCAGAAATGGGCATAGAGGGAACATACCTCAACATAATAAAGGCCATATATGACAAACTCACCATTAACATCATACTCAATGGTGAAAAGCTGAAAGCATTCCCACTTAGATCAGGAACAAGACAAGAATGCCCACTCTTGCCACTTTTATTCAACATAGTTTTGGAAGTCCTAGCCATGGAAATCAGAGAAGAAAAAGAAATAAAGGGAATCCAAATTGGAAAGGAAGAAGTAAAACTGTCACTGTTTACAGATAACATGATACTATACATAGAAAATCCTAAAGACGCTACCAGAAAACTACTAGCGCTCATCAATGAATTTGGTAAAGTTGCAGGACACAAAATTAATACACAGAAATCTGTTGCATTTCTATACACTAACAACAAAATGTCAGAAAGGGAAATTAAGGAAGCAATCCCATTTACCATATCATCAAAAAGAATAAAATACCTGGGAATTAATATACATAAGGAGGCAAAAGACCTGTACTCCGAAAAATATAAGATGCTGATGAAAGAAATTGAAGACAACACAAACAGATGGAAAAATATACCCTGTTCTTGGATTGGAAGAATCAATATTGTTAAAATGACCGTACTACCCAAGGCAATCTACAGATTCTATACAATCCTTATCAAATTAACAATGGCGTTTTTCACAGAACTGCAACAAAAAATTAAAAATTTGTATGGAAATACAAAAGACCCTGAATAGCCAAAACAATCTTGAGAAAGAAGAATGGAGCTGGAGCAATCACATTCCCTGACTTCAGACTATAATACAAAACTACAGAAATCAAAACACGTGTGGTACTGGCACAAAAACTGACACTTAGATCAATAGAACAGGATAGAAATCCCAGAAATAAACCCACACACAATTTCCTTCTCTGACAAAGGAGGAAAGAATATACAATTGAGAAAAGACAGTCTCTTCAATAAGTGTTTCTGGGAAAACTGGACAGCTACATGTAAAAAATGAAACTAGAACATTCTCTAACACCATATACAAAAAAAAAAAAACTCAAAATGGATTAAAGACTTAAATGTAAGAATGGATACTATAAAACCTCTAGAGGAAAACATAAGCAGAACACTCTTTGACTAAATCACAGCAATATTTTTTTTTTTTTGATCGGTCTCCTAGAGTACTGGAAACAAAAGCAAAAATAAACAAATGGGACTGAATTAAACTTCGAAGCTTTTGCATAGCAAAGAAAACCATAAACAAAATGAAAAGACAATCTATGGAATGAGAGAAAATATTTGTAAACAATGCTACCAACAAGTGATACATTTCCAAAAGAAACAAACAGCTTGTATGGCTCAATATCAAAATAACAAACAACCCAATTGAAAAATGGGCAGAAGACCTAAACAGACATTTCTCCAGAGAAGACAAACAGATGGTCGACAGGCACATGAAAAGATGTTCAACACTGCTAATTATTAGAGAAATACAAATCAAAACTTCAGTAAAGTATAACCTTACACCAGTCAGAATGGCCATCATCAAAATGTCTACAAATGATAAATGTTGGAGAGGGTGTGGAGAAAGTAAAACCCTCCTACACTGTTGGTAGGAATGTAAATTGGTGCAACCACTATGGAGTACAGTATGGAGGTTCCGTAAAAAACTAAAAATAGAGTTGCCATATGATACAGCAATCCCACTCCTGGGCATATATCTGGGAAACATGAAAACTCTAAATTGAAAAGATACATGCAATTCAATGTTCACAGCAGTACTATTTACAATAGCCAAGACATGGATGCAGCCTAAATGTCCACAGACAGATGAAAGGATAAAGAGGATGTGGTATATATATGTACAGTGGAATATTACTCAGCCATAAAAAGAATGAAATAATGCCATTTGCAGCAACATGGATAGACCTAGAGATTATCATACCAAGTGAAGTTGGACAGAGAAAGACAAATATCATATGATATCGTTTATATGTGGAATCTTAAAAAAAATGATACAACTGAACTTATTTGCAAAATAGAAATAGACTCACAAACAGAAAACAAACATATGGTTACCAAAGGGGGAAATGGGGGAGGAATAAATTAGGAGTTTGGGATTAACAGATACACTACTATATATAAAATAGAGAAACAACAGGGACCTATTGTATAGCACAGGGAACTATATTCAATAGCTTATAATAACATAAAATGGAAAAGAATCTGAAAAAGTATATATATATATACACACACATATATGTATATGTATAACTGAATCACTTTGCTGTATAACTGAAAAACAACTATATTTCAATAAAAAATTAAATATATAAAAAAGCAGTGATACCATAAACAAAAGACAGGATTGATTGTGATATCTAGCACTGAATACCAAAGCTTAATTAATATTCTTCTTTTCAGTAATTTTTTTATCAAGATGATGTTTCCACAATATGAAATCATTTTAAGGGTTTTCTGTTAACATTAATTTTTATAGATAATTTTTTTCAATTGATAACCATTGGTCATAGACAACCCCTAGCTACACTTAAGTATTTTTTGTGAGTTGCTATCTTGTGAGAATAGGTAATTCTAACATCATATTGTTTGTTATTTTTTTAAATGTAAGATGGAGAATGAAGCAAGAATATGTGTTGCAACTGACTTGTCACTTGGCTCTGCACAGCATCACTAAGAGATATATAAAACTTCCACTCAGGGTTTAGAATTGTAAGAGTAAGAGTTATGATTTTCTGTACACCAGCTTAAAGAAGTCTAAAACTCCAGAGCGTGAAGTCTAACTGATTTTCTCTAGTACATTAATCAAAGCACATTTGACAACTAGAATTATGTTGTTATTCCTGTGAAGCACTCAAAATTCTTAATTCCCAGGTGGCATTTATTTCACTATTCTGAAGAAGAAACATATGAAAAAAACCTTAGTTAAAATATGAAATGAAATAAAAATGGTAAAATATTTCTGATTAAAATTATGTTTGTTTCTATAAAGTTTATAATGTTTTACATGATTTTATAATGTTTATAACCCCTGCCAACAAATCAACAGCAAACTAATACCAAAACCTAATATCAAGTATGGCTGTATTCATTCATTCTTAATGAAAGAATCACAAGTTGAAAAAATGTAGAGGCTCAAGAACACAAAAGAAGCACATATGTAAAAATAACAATGTATCAGACCATAGAACACTTAGAGAATTAAAGAATCTCTTTAAGATTGAACTTTAGTATTTTTGCTCTTATAAGTTGAATAAGGGGGTTTACGTGTTTTGAGTTATGCTTCTTGTACCTGTGCTAAACAGGGTAGGAGATCATGTACCAGATAGGGTACCAGATTATGATCACTTGCCTCTAATGCACTAAATCTGGATCCTAACTACTGAATCCTAAAACCTGGAAATCTGGAGACTGCCTTCATTTTGTTTTATTTGTACTTACTTATTGCTATTATAGCAAATCTAAAGGTTTAAGATTTCCAGGACTGGTATAGGGCAAAGTTAGTAATCACATTCAAGCAATGTTATAATGAGGAACAATGCAAAGATGCCTATGCTATTAGACATTTGTATAGTTAATAATATTCCTAAACAACATTGAAAAAAAGTTATTGATTATCTAATCAAAGTCACATGCCATATCAAATACAGAGGCTGAGCGATTATAATCACTTCTGATCATGGAGGAGAGATCTGTACAACAAGCTGTAGGTAACACAACCATTTTAACGAAAGTTTTAAAGAAATGTGACCAGAACTAGATCACAACAGCAACATCATCATTTTATCATGCTCATGTATCTCCTGCTTTGCCCCTTATTTCAAACATATTAGCAAAAGAGTTATTGCAAAAGGATAAAATGTCTAAGGCACAGATGCTCTAAATTATAATTCTGAATAAACTAGAAACATTAAATGTATGATCCTCCACCCTAAAGTTTCTAGTTCTTCACAAAATATAACTATATTGTTTCCCTATTCTAAATGATTATGTGAGGTTTAAGTTTTAATACTGGAAAATAAATTCTTATTTTTTCTGCAAAATTATCAAACCCTAACTTTTAAAGACATATTTAATCCATTAATCCTGATTTATTTTCTAAGATGTCACAATGTATATATGAAATATTTAGATTTTATTTTTAATTTACAAATTTTACCTAGAAAAACTACCTAATTATGTAACACATATTCATATCTACATGATCCCTTTGCGATAGTACGACTAGCAAACCCAATCAGGACAAAATCCTAGTTTTCCATATAGTGCTAATATTCTATGTTACAAAATTGAAACTGTGAAACAGTGGACATTCCAAACTATTGTGGTATGCATTATGTTTCATACAGACAGAACTTTTCTTTGAAAAGGATAATTATTTTACTCAAATTTTGATTATTTTGTTACAAAATAATTTTCAATTTATTTAAATTTTACCATCCACGAAATCATTTTTCCTGGATGATTTCAGGAAATCATCAAAAGTAAAATCATTTTTACTCTGATTTACTCAGAGTAAAAATTTCTCTCCCTCTCTCTCTCTCTGACACTAAATAAAGGCCAGAGCTACCATTCCACTTAATGTTGAAATACTGAACTTTTTCACCATAGGATTGCAAACAAGGTGAAGAGCTTCACACTTACTATTTATAATCAACGCTCAACCTGAGATATTAACCATTGTAATAGAGGGGGAAAAAAGGAGTAAACACAATAAAACTGAAAAAGGAAGAAGTGAGGGACTTCCCTGGCGGTCCACTGGTTAAGATTCTGTGCTTGCAAGGCAGGGGGTGCAGGTTCAATCGTTGGTCGGGGAACTAAAATCCTACATGCCCCGTGGTGCAGCAGAAAAAACCCCAAACAAACAAACAAAACTAAACAAAAAAAGGAAGAAGTGATATGTCCTTAATTATAGATGGCATGATGGTTAATATAGTAAACCATAAGGAATGTACAAAGTAACTAACAGAATAAGCCAATTTGGCAAGGTCACAGAATGCAAGGTTAACATAAAAGATTTGATAATACTTTTAAATACTAGCAATGAATCATTCTAAATAAAATTTAAAATTACATTTATAATGGTTATCAAGCATAAAATGTTCATAGATATTTACAAATAAATTTTCCAAAAATAGTATGTGTGTTACAGAAATAAAGAGCAGAAATAAAGAGCAGAAATAAAAAATAAGTTACACTTTTTTTTTAATTAAAGCCTTATGTGCATTAAAAGATACTGTAAATTTATATATGTTTTTCCTTTTACAGTTAATGATTTTTGTGTTCTCCCTATGAAATCTTTGTGAACCAAAATTACATGGACGCCTGATATCAGGCTGAGAAAATCTCTTTATGTTCCCAGTTTGCTGAGAATTTTACTATAAATGAATGTTGAATATTGTTAAAAGCCCTTCTCTCAGTAGAAAAGTTTGTTTCTTCTTTTCTGTTAATATGGTCAGCTACACTTACTGACTGATTTCTAAATGTTAATCAACTGTTCATTCCTCACATAAAACCTACCTGGTGTTGATGTTTAATCATTTTTTAAAAATTGATTGATTTTTGCCAGTATTTTAGTTAAAGATGTATGCGTTTGTTCATAAAGAATCTTAGTCTGCAATTTTATCCCCTTACAATGTCTTAGTAAGTTTTTGATATTAGGATTATGCTGATCTCATATAATAAGTTGCGGATATTTCTTCCTTCTCTATGTTCTGAAAGTGGTTTGGTGTGAAGTTTCTCTTTGAGGGTGTAGAATGCTTCCTATTGCTGTCAGATGCTGCACTTAGAGGGAGTATAATTGCCCATTGTTTTGGGGAAATCTTTATCACTGGGAAGTTCTCCCTCCCATTATCCCGTGTAGTGACAGCAAATATCAGTATTGGGGATTGTGTTGCTGGGAGTCTGCAGAGTTTTCATGGACTACTCTTAACCATGAAAGTGCTAAGAATATTTTTTTTAACATCTTTATTGGAGTATAATTGCTTTACATCGTTGTGTCAATTTCTGCTGTATAACAAAGTGAATCAGCTATACATATACATATATCACCATATCCCCTCCCTCTACCGTCTCCCTCCAACCCTCCCAATCCAACCCCTCTAGGTGGTCACAAAGCACCGAGCTGATCTCCCTGTGCTATGCGGCTGCTTCCCACTAGCTATTTATTTTACATTTGGTAGTGTATATATGTCAATGCCACTCTCTCACTTCACCCCAGCTTACCCTTCCCCATCCCCATGTCCTCAAGTCCATTCTCTACATCTGCATCTTTATTCCTGTCCTGCCCCTAGGTTCTTTAGAACCTTTTTTTTTTTTTTTAGATTCCATATATATGTTAGCATAGAGTATTTCTTTTTCTATTTCTGACTTACTTCACTCTGTAGGACAGACACTAGGTTCACCCACCTCACTACAAATAACTCAACTTCCTTTCATTTTATGGCTGAGTAATATTCCATTGTATATACGTGCCACATCTTCTCTATCCATTCATCTGTCGATGGACACTTAGGTGGCTTCCATGTCCTATGTATTGTAAATAGTGGTGCAATGAACATTGTGGTACATGACTCTTTTTGAATTATGGTTTTCTCAGGGTATATGCCCAGCAGTGGGATTGCTGGGTCGTATGGTAGTTCTATTTTTAGTTTTTTAAGGAAGCTCCATTCTGTTTTCAATAGTGGCTGTATCAATTTACATTCCCACCAACAGTGCAAGAGGGTTCCCTTTTCTCCACACCCTCTCCAGCATTTATTGTTTGTAGACATTTTGATGATGGCCATTCTGACTGGTGTGAAGTAATACCTCATTGTAGTTTTGATTTGCATTTCTCTAATGATTAGTGATGTTGAGCATCCTTTCATGTGTTTCTTGGCAATCTGTATATCTTCTTTGGAGAAATGTCTATTTAGATAGATCTTCTGTCCATTTTTGGATTGATCTGTTTGTTTTTTGATACTGAGGTGCATGAGTTGCTTGCATATTTTGGAGATTAATCTTTCATCAGTTGCTTCATTTGCAAATACTTTCTCCCATTCTGAGGGTTCTTTTCATCTTGTTTATGGTTTCCTTTGCTGCGCAAAAGCTTTTAAGTTTAATTAGGTCCCATTTGTTTATTTTTGTTTTTATTTCCATTTCTCTAAGAAGTGGGTCAAAAAAGATCTTGCTGTGGTTTATGTCATAGAGTGTCCTGCCTATGTTTTCCTCTAAGAGTTTATAGTGTCTGCTCTTACATTTAGGTCTTTAATCCATTTTGAGTTTATTTTTGTGCATGGTGTTAGGAAGTGTTCTAATTTCATTCTTTTACATGTAGCTGTCCAGTTTTCCCAGCACCATTCATTGAAGAGGCTGTCTTTTCTTCATTGTATATTCTTGCCTCCTTTATCAAAGATAAGGTGACCATATGTGTGTGGGTTTATCTCTGGGCTTTCTATCCTGTTCCACTGATCTATGTTTCTGTTCTTGTGCCAGCACCATACTGTCTTGATTACTGTAGCTTTGTAGTATAGTCTGAAGTCAGGGAGCCTGATTCCTCCAGTTCCGTTTTTCATTCTCAAGATTGCTTTGGTTTTCGCGGTCTTTTGTGTTTCCATAAAAAGTGAAATTTTTTGTTCTAGTTCTGTGAAAAATGCCATTGGTTGTTTAGTAGGGATTGCATTGAATCTGTAGATTGCTTTGGGTAGTAGAGTCATTTTCACAATGTTGATTCTTTCAATCTAAGAACATGGTATATCTCTCCATCTGTATGTATCATCTTTAATTTCTTTCATCAGTGTCTTATAGTTTTCTGCATAGAGGTCTTTTGTCTCCCTAGGCAGGTTTATTCCTAGGTATTTTATTCTTTTTATTGCAATGGTATATGGGAGTGTTTCCTTAATTTCTCTTTCAGATTTTTCATCATTAGTGTATAGGAATGCAAGAGATATCTGTGTATTAATTTTGTATTCTGTTACTTTATCAAATGCATTGATTAGCGCTAGTAATTTTCTGCTAGCATCTTCAGATTCTGTATGTATAGTATCATGTCATCTGTAAACAGTGACAGTTTTACTTTTTCTTTTCTGATTTGGATTCCTTTTACTTCTTTTTCTTCTCTGATTGCTGTAGCTAAAACTTCCAAAACTATGTTGAATAATAGTGGTGAGAGTGGACAACTTTGTCTTGTTCCTGATTTTAGTGGAAATGGTTTCAGGTTTTCACCATTGAGGACAATGTTGGCTGTGGGTTTGTCATATATGGCCCTTATTATGTTGAGGAAAGTTTCCTCTATGCCTCCTTTCTGGAGGATTTTTATCATAATGGGTGCTGGATTTTGCCAAAAACTTTTCCTGCATGTATTGAGATTACCATATGGTTTTTATCCTTCAGTTTGTTAATATGGTGTATCACATTGATTGATTTGCACATGTTGAAGAATCCTTGCAACCTGGAATAAACCCCTCTTGATCATGGCGTATGATCCTTTAATGTGCTGTTGGATTCTGTTTGCTACTATTTTTTTTGAGGATTTTTGCATCTATGTTCATCAGTGATATTGGCCTGTAGTTTTCTTTCTTTGTGACATCTTTGTCTGGTTTTGGTATCAGGGTGATGGTGGCCTCGCAGTATGAGTTTGGGAGTGTTCCTCCCTCTGTTATATTTTGGAAGAGTTTGAGAAGGATAGGTGTTAGCTCTTCTCTAAATGTTTGATAGAATTCGCCTGTGAATCCATCTGGTCCTGGGCTTTTAGTTGCTGGAAGATTTTTAATCACAGTTTCAAATTCAGTGCTTGTGATTGGTCTGTTCATATTTTCTATTTCTTCCTGGTTCAGTCTCGGAAGGTTGTGCATTTCTAAGAATTTGTCCATTTCTTCCCGGTTGTCCATTTTATTGGCATATAGTTACTTGTAGTAATCTCTCATGATCCTTTGTATTTCTGCAGTGTCAGTTGTTACTTCTCCATTTTCATTTCTAATTCTGTTGATTTGAGTCTTCTCCCTTTTTTCCTGATGAGTCTGGCTAACGGTTTATCAATTTTGTTTATCTTCTCCAAGGAACCAGCTTTTAGTTTTTTTGATCTTTGCTATCATTTCCTTCATTTTTTTTCATTGATTTCTGATCTGATCATTATGATTTCTTTCCTTTTGCTAACTTTGGGTTTTTTTTTGTTGTTCTTCTTCTTTCTCTAATTGCTTCAGGTGTAAGGTTAGGTTGTTTATTTGAGATGTTTCTTGTTTCTTGAGGTAGGATTGTAATTGCTATAAACTTCCTTCTTACAACTGATTTGCTGCATCCCATAGGTTTTGGGTCGTCGTGGTTTCATTATCATTTGTTTCTAGGTATTTTTTGATTTCCCCTTTGATTTCTTCAGTGATCTCTTGGTCATTAATAGCATATTTTTTAGCCTCCATGTGTTTGAATTTTTACAGTGTTTTTCCTGTAATTGATATCCAGTCTCACAATGTTGTGGTCTGAAATGATACTTGATACGATTTCAATTTTCTTAAATTGACCAAGGCTTGATTTGTGACCCAAGATATGATCTATACTGGAGAATGTTCCATGAGTACTTGAGAAGAAAGTGTATTCTGTAGTTTTTGGATAGAATGTCCTATAAATATCAATTAAGTCCATTTGTTTAATGTGTCATTTAAAGCTTGTGTTTCCTTATTTGTTTTCATTTTGGTTGATCTGTCCATCAGTGAAAGTGGAGTGTTAAAGTCTCATACTATTATTGTGTTACTGTTGACTTCCGCTTTCACACTTGTTAGCATTTACCTTATTAGTTTAGGTGCTCTTATGTTGGATGCATAAATATTTACAATTGTTATATCTTTTTCTTGGATTGATCCATTTATCATTATGTAGTGTCCTCTTTGTCTCTTGTAATAATCTTTATTTTAAAGTCTATTTTGTCTGATATGAGAATTGCTACTCCAGCTTTCTTTTGATTTCCATTTGCAAGGAATATCTTTTTCCGTCCCCTCACTTTCAGTGTGTATGTGTTCCTCGGTCTGAAGTTGGTCTCTTGTAGACAGCATATATACGGGTCTTGTTTTTGTATCCATTCAGCCAGTCTATGTCTTTTGGTTGTAGCATTTAATCCATTTACATTTAAGGTAATTATCAATATGTATGTTCCTATTACCATTTCTTAATTCTTTTGGGTTTGTTATTGTAGGTCTTTTCCTTCTCTTGTGTATTCTGCTTAGAGAAGTTCCTTTAGCATTTGTTGTAAGGCTGGTTTGGTGATGATGAATTGTCTTAGCTTTTGCTTGTCAGTAAAGCTTTTAATTTCTCTGTCGAATCTGAATGAGATCCTTGCTGGGTAGAGTAATCTTGGTTGTAGGTTTTTCTCTTTCAGCACTTTAAATATGTTCTGCCACTCCCTTCTTGCTTGCAGAGTTTCTGCTGTAAGATCAGCTGTTTACCTTAGGGATATTCCCTTGTATGTTATTTGTTGCTTTTCCCTTGCTGCTTTTAATATTTTTTCTTTGTATTTAATTTGTAATAGTTTGATTAATACGTGTCTTGGCTTGTTTCCCTTGGATTTATCCTGTATGGGACTCTCTGCACTTCCTTGACTTGATTGACTATTTCCTTTCCCATATTAGGGAAGTTCTCAACTATAATCTCTTCAAACATTTTCTCAGACCTTTTCTTTTTCTCTTCTTCTTTTGGGACCACTATAATTCAAATGTCTGTGTGTTTAATGTTGTCCCAGAGGTCTCTGAGACTGTCCTCAATTCTTTTCATTCTTTTTTCTTTATGCTGCTCTGTGGTAGTTTTTTCCACTGTTTTATCTTCCAGGTCACTTATCCGTTCTTCTGCCTCAGGTATTCTGCTATTGATTCCTTCTAACGAATTTTTAATTTCATTTATTTTGTTGTTAATTATTGTTTGCTCTTTAGTTCTTGTAGGTCCTTGTTAAACGTTTCTTGCATTTAATCCTGCTTGCACACAGGATTCTTGGTGGCTGCAGCAGCAGCATTAGCATTTCATGCCCATCTCTCATGTCCGCGCTGATAGCTGCGGCTTGCGCCCATCTCTGGAGCTCATTTAGGCGGTGCTCTGAATCCCCTTTCCTTGTGCACCCTGAAACAATGGTCTCTTGCCTCTTAGGCAGGTCCAGAGTTTTTCCCGGACTCCCTCCCTGCCAGCTGTGGCACACTAGCCCCCTTCAGGCTGTGTTCACGCAGCCAACCCCAGTCTTCTCCCTGGGATCTGACCTCCGAAGCCTGAGCCTCAGCTCCCAGCCCCCACCTGCCCCAGCCGGTGAGCAGACAAGCCTCTCAGGCTGGTGAGTGCTGGTTGGCACTGATCCACTTTGCAGGAATCTCTCTGCCTTGCCTTCTGCACCCCTGTTGCTGTGCTCTCTTCCATGGTTCTGAAGCTTCCCCCCGCCACCCCCTGTCTCCACCAGTGAAGGGGCTTCCTAGTGTGTGGAAACTTTTCCTCCTTCGCAGCTCCCTCCCAGAGGTGAAGGGTCCATCCCTATTCTTTTTTTTTTTTTTTTTAATTATTTATTTATTTATGGCTGTGTTGGGTCTTCATTTCTGTGTGTGGGCTTTCTCTAGTTGCAGCAAGTGGGGACCACTCTTCATCGCGGTGTGCGGGCCTCTCACTATTGCGGCCTCTCTTGTTGTGGAGCACAGTCTCCAGACACGCAGGCTCAGTAATTGTGGCTCACGGGCCCAGTTGCTCCGCGGCATGTGGGATCTTCCCAGACCAGGGCTCAAACCCATGTCCCCTGCATTGGCAGGCAGATTCTCAACCACTGCGCCACCAGGGAAGCCCCATCCCTATTCTTTTGTCTCTGTTTTTCCTTTTTTCTTTTGCCTTACCCAAGTAGGAGGGGAGTTTCTTGCCTTTTGGGAAGGCTGAGGTCTTCTGCCAGCGTTCAGTAGGTGTTCTGTAGGAGTTGTTCCACATGTAGATGTATTTTTGATGTATTTGTGGGGAGGAAGGTGATCTCCACATCTTACTCCTTCAACATCTTGAAGGGAAAAGGCCACTAAGAATATTTTTAGATTCAAATACTCAGAGTTGTTTGGTCCTGTCACTCTACTTACTATTTTTTTTTTCTGTGGGGGAGGGGAGGGTTTATTTTTTCCCCCAAATCTCTTGACACTCAGCCAGGTTGCTTATACATTTGATATGTGTCAGTTTCATGTACAGTAATCACAGCTGCAGGTCTTTCAAGACACTTTTTAGATCTGTATTTTCCTGTTTTTTTTTGTTTTTGTTTTAACAGTACTCTATGTTGTCCTTTATATCTAATGGGAGATATTGACAAAAAGCAATATATGAGAAGTATTCTCTATAGAGAAACACAAAAGTTTATTCAAAATCAGTTTCATCTGTTAATCTCAAACTCCCAGTCCTTCCCTACCCACCCCACCCACTTTCCTCCCCTGCTAATCTGGGATTAGCAGATGTAAACTATTATATATAGGATGGATAAACAACAAGGTCCTACCATATAGCACAGGGAACTATTGATATATTCAATATCTTATGATAAACCATAATGGAAAAGACTATAAAGAAAGAATGTCTATATGTATATAACTGAGTCACTTTGCTGTACAGCAGAGATTGGCAAAATACTGTAAATCAACTATACTTCAATAAAAAATCAGTTTCAGTAAATAATTTGGAACATAAATATCATATTCAAAATCTTATAAAAAGAAACTGAACTCAATATCATTCAGTATCGCAAATCTGTTATATGATCATTGACTTCAATTACTAATCACAATAAAGCACATTTTATTTGTTTATACCTTTGCAGTTCTTAAGAGCTTATGCTTAATGGGTGTTGAATCCTTTAAATATTTTAAATAAGGATAACCATTTTAATGTTTTTAACAAATCTATATTGAGAAACAAACTGAGAATTGTATTAGCGAGTAACTAACATTAATGGGTAAATATTAGTGCTGTATTCACAGTGAATTTTTTCAAGTAAGTGTGTTATGAAAACTGCTGAAGAAGCAAAGAAGTAAGAACAAACAAATTAGAAGAAAGGAGGATTATAAAAAGGCCACATTTATGTTAGGTAAGTGAGTACCTGAGAAACTTAGAAATTGGGTGCTATATTAGGCTAGCAGCTTATCTACCACAAGATAATGAAAGAAAGATCTGCTCTTAGCAGAAGACAGATTAGTCCCAAACAGGGTGGAAAATCCATTCTTCCCTAAGAACCTTCTCTAGTAAGAAGCACTGTAAATTGAGGTTGGCCTTTTCAGCCAGATTATAATACCAGAACCCTAGTGCAATTGTTGATCCATCAAGAGTCAGGTAATTCACTTTGAGTTATATAAGATAATAATGTTCAACTAGATGTTTGCAAAATAAAATCATATTATATGTACCAGAAAAGAGAAGTATCACTATAAATAACATAGGCAATCATTGATTATGACATAGGTACTAAGTGTACATACACACATATGTACAAACAGAATATATTGTTATATTTAATATAAATATTAGTGTTATGACGTCTAGTAGTAGGGTGAAATAAAATGTGAAAATTTTATGTTCTGTTTTATATTTCTTTTTTGAATGTTCATAGTACTTGAACATCTGGAAACTAAAAAGATGACATTTTAAGTTTTGAGGTAAAACACCTATTTTACCCTCTCTGAAAGACAAAAATGACTTGTCCTCAGCCATTAGCATATCACACAATAATCCATTCATAGGCCAAAAATGAATCCTGATTATTTTGCTCTAATTTTAGCACTTTCTACTTATTTTTTATTCCAATAAACACATTCAAAAGTGAGAACAAAATCTAAAAAAAAAATTTTTAAGGGATAAAAGCAGTTGTGATTCCCTAAATCCAAAACATTAGTGTGTATGAGCTACTGAGAAATATGTCAGGGTGGCAAAATTCATTTCAAGTTTCAAAAACCTGTACAAAAGTTATTGTTAATAATACATAATCTACATGAAGGAGATGACAAATGATGAAAGGAATCAAACAGATACTTAAAAAAGAATGCAGATTTCTTCTTGATGATGTGCTCTACTTGCCTCTACAAGACAGTAAAACTAGTTGATGAGAAGGATTTTAATTTTATTTGTCACTATAAGATGTGAAAATTCAGGGTAGCTAGATCTCTCCCCTCCTTTTATTTTATCAGTTTGATTTCCCTTGAGTCAGTGCCGTTCTATGTTCTTCCTCTTCAGCATCTGCTCTTGAGGATCAGTTCTTTCAGGGTTATCTTACAATTTTATAACAAAAGAGCAGATGTTTTCTAAAAGTGGTATTCACATGATTGAATTTATTATAATAGTAGAAAAAGGTGTGGCTGCCACCGGAACCTTGTTTTTCGAAGTTTGCACTCTGACACTAATGCAGTACTTTTAAAGAAAAAAAAGTTCCAAGTCAAAGATTACCATAATCATTACAGGCATTATACAAAAGTTGTGTATCAAAATATAAACCATGCGGGCACAACTAGATGCTAATGAATAGCACCCACAAAGGTTAAATATAAATACACATAATTATAGCTTTCTTGTGACAAGAAATTATTACTTTCTTTCTTACCCACAAGACATATCTCTAAAATAACAAACTGAAATGAAAGTATATTTATTCTGCAATCATAACAGGACTAGGAAATGTACAATTATGGTACAGCATTTGAAACATTTTGAATATGCATTGCTACTGCCTTTAGACAGGATTAAATTTTTTTCAACCAATGAAGTGCTATACAATAGCACATTTGAATTCTGAAATTATAAACTGGTGCGGAAAGAAAATATATATCCTTTGTTTCATGTCAAATTTCAATCAGTGCAAAATCTTAGAAAAACTCACCTAGTGCTAAGGTAAAGTCTATAATGAGGTTACTGAAGCAAGGCTACCAGAGTAAAATTTACCCTTATTCTATGAGGACAAATTGAATTACAAATTAATTTTCCTGTATAATAAATATAATGTGTAAATTAATATTATATTAGGTACCCTGTATTGATTATGAAATATAACTTGCATTATTGAGTTGGTAACATACAGTTGTTCTTTACTATAATTGCGGGTTTAGGCATAGAATGGATACAACAGCACAATAATAAAATGATATAATGTTAAGTGAAAAAAGTGATGAAAAATTGTATTTATTTCAGGATTACAAAGAGTAAAATTCATCTAGATATGAATGGACACCAGGATTTGAGAACATTAAAGAGAAACAAATAGTTTAAAATTTACAATAGTAAATTTATTGCTTTATTTCTCTTGCATGTATTTATTACTATAACAATTTTGATGGAATAAATTTATCCTGGAAAATGAATTTTAGTAGATATTCTAAAGACAATTAAGAGGTCAATACTTAATAACAGTCCCCATGAAATTAAAATGAAAAGTGAGAGTTGAAGGGTAATCTTGAATAATTAAATTGTACTAGTCATTTTGTACTTACTGACTGTAGAAATAGGCCAGTTATGATTCAGGAGTAATTTTAAGCTTGATCATTTAATTTGGTTTGAGCTATATATTGTTTTCAGGTACGTGTAATATATTCAGAAGGCAAATTTCCCCAAAATTCTACTTTCTGAATTTTTCTTTTAAGATGTATAATTTTCTTTAAAACTAAATGAAAATAAATAAAAACTAATTTAAGTTTCTAGCATGGCTTACGAGGCCTTATAGGATCTGGTTTCCTTCAAACTCTGCTTTCTTCACCATTTTTTTTCCCACTGGGATCCAGTCATACTGTTTGTGAACTTTGCTATTCTTTGAACTCTCCAATTTTGTTCCTATTTAGTAATTTGTACTTGCCCTTGCCTCTGCTTTAATGCTCCCTCAACCCTCCATATCCCTGCCTAGCAGCCTCCCTCATTTTATTCAGGTCACTGTTTATGGGAAAGCTTCTCAAAAAGTATTGTGTTAATTATTCTATATAAAACAATAGTATCTGTGTCTACAGCTCTCCATTACTTTTTTTCCTTTCTAAAAGAGCATAGAGATGCCTGATATTGTAATAGGGAAGAACAAATCTGACTCTGTATCAGATCTATTTCTTTTACTTTAACAGTAACAGTATGTGTGTGTATTTGTTTATTTCCAGTCTACCTCCTAAAGAATGTCAACATGGATATTTTCTGGGCTTTTTGTTGATACATCCTAGAAGAGCAGCTGATGCACATAGAGTGCTCAATAAATCTTTGTTTGAATGAATTAAGGAGTCAATGAAGACAGGTATAAAAGTCTGGAAACCACAAAATTGACCCGCTATTCTTCCATGTTCCCAAACTCCATTGTGAGGAGGCATGGGGGAGGGTCAAGGTGCAGTGTCAAAGTTACTTGATGTTGATCTTATGGTAACCTGCAGAAACATCAGAGAGGGGATGGATAGCAGATCTGAACTGATAGAAGAAAAATCAGCTACCTTCAAGATAGGTCAATGGAGAGTATCCACTTGGAAGAACAGAAAGAAACACTAGTTATCAAAAGCAGAATACACATTCTTTTCAAGCATATATGGAACATTCTCCAGGACAGACTAGATATAAGGCCATAAAATAAGGATCAATAGATTTAAAATAATTGACATCTTACAAAGTATATTCTCTTGACCACACAAGAATAAAATTAAAAAGAATAACAGAAGAAAATTTCTGAAATTCACAAATATATGTTAATTAAACAATACACTATTATATAGCCAATGACTCAATGAATAAATCACAGAAGAAACTAGAAAATACTTTGAGATGGAAAAAAAACAAAAAATGCAGCATTCCAAAATTTGTGGTATGCAACTAAAATAGTGCTGAGAGGGAAGTTTATAATGTTAAATAGCTACATTATAAAAAGAAATATCTTAAATCAGTAATCTGTCCTTCTGTGTTAATAAACTAGGGAAAAAAGGAGAGATATAAATCCAAAGGAAGAAGAAGAAAAGAAATAAGGATGGAAATAATAAATATTAGAAAAGGAGTAAATCCAATACAGAACATTAAAAACAATAAAGAAAAATCATTGAAACCAAAAGTTGTTTCCCTGAGAACATCAAAGAAGAACAAAAACTTTTAGCTGGAATGATAGAAAGAGAGGAGAAAGACTGAGAAGACCAATTTATTAAAATAAGAAATAAAAGAGTGGTTATTGCTACCAAACTTATGAATATAAAGAAGATTATAAGGTAATAAAACAATAATAAAAACTGCATGCTAACAAATTAGGTAACCTAGTAAAATGGGCACATTATTAATAAGACACAAGCTATGAAAACTGACTCAGAAAGAAATAGAAAACCTGAGTTGAAACAGTAATAAAAAGATTATCACAAACCAAAGCCCAGGCCCAGAAACATTACCTGGTGAATCCACAATCATTTAAAAAAGAATTAATACCAATCCTTCTCAAACGCTTCTAAAAAATACAGAATAAAATACTTCCCAACTCATTCTATAAGGCCAGAAAAGGAAACTATATTGAAGCAAATAAAAATGAAAATACAATCTAACAAAGTTGGGAGACACAGCTAAAGCTATACTAAAAAGGAAAACTTCAGCACTGCATTATATATTGAAAAAGATAGAAAATATCAAATCAGTAATCTAAATTCCCACCTCTAGGACCTAGAAAAAGGAAAAGAAAATAACAGTAAGGTAAGAAGAAGGAAGAAAGCAATAAATATAAGAGCAGAAATCATCAAAATTTTAAAAAGAAAAACAATAAAGAAAATAAATAACAAAAAGTTGCCTTGTTTCAAAATGACAATAAAATTGACAAACCTCTATGAATAATGTAAAGGAAAAAAGGAAACACAAATTATCAGTATCAGGAATAAAATAGGGGATATTACTACAGACACTGCAGACACCAAAAATATTTTTTAAAATGATACAAAGAACTCTACACAGAAATTTTATGACTTAGATCAAATGGACCAAATTCCCCCAAATCACCAACTAACACAATTCACACAATATGAAAGAGATTATTTTAATTATAAATTATAACTATTAAGGAAACTGAATTACTGATTTAAAAAAAATTCCTTTAAAAAAATCTCCTGGCCCAGATGGACTGGAATATTCTATAAAAAGTTTAAAGAAAAGTTAACATAAATTCTTCACAACTTTTTCCAGATACAGAAACATAGAGAACACTTTCCAAGTAGTTTTATAAGCTTGTGTGACCCTAATACAAAAAAACAGACCATGTCAGTACAAAGTAAGAAAACTACAGACCAATAACCCTCATGGATATAGATGCAGTAGTCATAAGAAAAAAAATTACCAGAGTTCAGCAACATGCAAAAAATTATACATCATGAACAAATGGAGTTTATTCAATATTCAAAATCAGTCAATGTAAAATATCTTATTAAGAGGCTAATAAAAATTATACAATACTATCCATCAATGTGGAAAAAATATTTGAAAAAATTCAACATCCACCCATGTTAAAAAAAAAAAAAAAACTCTCTGAAAAACAGGAATAGAGAACTTCTTCAATTTGATAAATAACACCTAAATAAAATCTACAACTAACTGTACCCAATGATGAAAGACCGAATATCTTTCCCTTTAATATCTGAAACAAGGCAAGATCGCCCACTCTCACCACTCTTACTCTCTATAGTATTGGAAATTCTAGGCAGTGCAAGAAAATAAAAAGCATATTACCAGAATCAGAAAAGAAGAAAAATAACTTTTCCTATTTTCAGATGAAATTATTGTCTATATAGAAAACCCTAAGGAATCTACAGCAGTATACTAGAACTAATAAGTTAGCTGAGTAAGTTTGTAGGATACAAAATAAATATACAAAGAACAATTATATTTCTATATACTAAGGTAAACAGAAAAAGAACAATTGTATTTCTATATAGTAGCAATGAACACATGCACAGTGAAACTAACAATTCATTACCAGATACAAACACTCAAAAAAATTAGGAGAAATTCTAAAAAAACTTTTACAGAATTTATATACTGAAGACTATAAAACACTGATGTAAGAAACTCATAAAATCTAAATAAATGAAGGCACTGTGCTTATGGACTGGTACAGTCAAAAATAATGAAGATGCCAATTCTCCCTAAGTTGATATAAAAGTTTAAAACATTTCCTATCAAAATCTCAGTAAGACTTTTAAAGTATGGATAAAATTATTTTTAAATCTGTATGGAAAAGCAAAGGAAGTAGCTGAAACAATTTTGGAAAAGAAGAATAAGTTGAGAGTAATCAATCTACTGGATTTCAAGACTGGCACAGTAGTTAAGAATCCTCCTGCCAATGCAGGGGACACAGGTTCGATCCCTGGTCCAGGAAGATCCCACATGCCACGGAGCAACTAAGCCTGTGCACCACAACTACTGAGCCTGAGCTCTAGAGCCCACGAGCCACAACTACTGAGCCCACATGCCACAACTACTGAAGCCCGCGTGCCTAGAACCCATGCTCGGCAACAAGAGAAGCCACTGTAACGAGAAGCCTGCACAACGCAACGAAAAGTAGCCCCCGCTCGCCGCAACTAGAGAAAGCCCGCGTGCAGCACCGAAGACCTAATGCAGCCAAAAATAAATAAATAAATAAATTAATTAAAAAAAAAAAAAAACCTGCCTGGAGACAGCACGGGGTCCCAGTGCGGTGCTGACAATTTAGAGTACCACCTTACTCCTGGATTCTGGGTGGCCCCCACACTGCCTGATTGCAAAAAAACAATGGCTATATTAATAAAAAATATATGGCTGTATTAACCAAGACTCTATGTGGTGGAGGCATAGGCACATAGGACAATGGAGTAGAATTAAGAAACCAGAAATAGAGCTACACATATATGCACAGATGATTTTTGTCAAAGGTTCAAATGTAATTCAAATGAGGAAAGATAGCCTTCTCAAGTAATGGTGCTGGAGCAATTGCACTTCCATAAGGGAAAACAAACAAACAAACAAAACAAAACAAATAAACGAAAAACAACTTTGGAGAAAATCTTTGCGTATCTAGGGCAAGGCAAAAAGTACTTAGAATTGACATCACAATATGATCCATCAAAGCAAAAATTGATAAATTGGACTTCATAAAGATTAAAAAATCTTTGCTCAGCTAAACACTGTGAAAAAGAATGAAGATAAACCATAGACTAGGAGAATATATTTGCAAGTCACCTATCTAGAATACAAGGACTAGTATGTAGAATACCTAAAGAACTCTCAAATCCCAACAGTAAAACAAATAAACAAAAATCCCAGCTAGAAAATGGACAAAAGACATAAAGAGATATTTTACTAAATAAGATGCAGAGATGCCAAAAAATTACATGAAAAGATGTTGAACATCATTAGACATTAGGGAAGTGCAAATTAAAACCACAATACAATATCACTATATACCTATTAGAATGGTTGAAACAAAAAACAGTGAAAACCAAATCCTGGAGAGGATATGAAGAAACTGGATCACTCATGCTTTGTTGGAAGGTTTATCAATTTGTATAAGCTCTCTGGAAAAGTTTGGTAGATCCTTATAATATCAATCATGTAACTACCATACAACCTAGCAATTACACACTTTGGTATTTACTTTAGATAAATGAAAGCTATGTTCACACAAAAATCTGTGCTAAAATATTTATAACAACTTTATTTGTATTAGCCAAAAGCTGGAACCCACCCCTTTAATGGCAGAATGGTTAATCAAACTGTGGTACATCTATACCATGGATGCTACTCTACAATGAAAAGAACAAATTCTTGATACATACAGCAAACTGGATGTATTTTGAGACTTACACTGAGTGAAAAAGGCCAATATCTAAAGTTCACATTTTATATCATTCCATTTTTAAAACATTCTTGAAATGACATAATTTTAGAAATGGATAACGTTAGTGATTGTCAGGAGTTAAGATGGCTGTGAGGACAGAAGGGAAGTTAATGTGGCTATAAAAAGGCAATGAGATAGTTGCTTGTGGTGATGAAAATGTCCTGCATCATGACTGTACCAATACCAATATCCTGGTTATAATATTGTACTATAGTTTCACAAGATATTTCTACTGGGTGAAAATAAGTGCAGAGTACATGGTATCTCTCAATATGATTTGTACAACTGGCTGTGAATCTAAAATTATCTCAAAATAAAGAAGTTCAGTTTAAAATGAATGAATACAACTAACTGGTAAAAAGCAACTATTTGGATTAAGGTTTAATAAAATAAATGATAGTCATTACATAGTGTAACCATTTTATTCAGTACAAATTTAGGAAACATCTATAAAAAATGCCCTCATGCTAGTTGATAGTATGATTTCACAATATTTAAAGAATGTTCCTATTTTCGAATATAATTCCTCTTGAAGCTATTCTAAGACAAAACAATATTTTACATAATAATAATATTCTATGGCAGTTACATACAAAACTTTCTCCTGAAAATACAAATTTTTTATATATGAGGATGAATTTAATGTTTATTAAATAATTCCATGAGGTAATAGTTCTTTTTTAGTAGAAGAAATGAAGAATGACCTCTTTGATAATGTCAAAAGAAACACAAAATAATTATTCCAAAACAAACATACTAAGAATTATAAATATAATTTATAATATTATAAATTATATTATAAATTTATAATTATAATAAATTATAATTATAAATATAATTTATAATAACAGTTATTATTTTAAATTATAAACCAAGGATGGAAAAGCAAAAATACTTTTAATTTTCCTAAAAGTATAAAATAGTTAGCAATGAATAAACTTGTCTTATATCTCACATTGACAAGTACTCTGATATAATAGCAATAAAAACTTAAATAGTAGCAATAGTTGCACCACTGTCAGTAATATTACTTTACAAAGCATTTATAATTTACCATTTGTTAGTGGGCAAGGTATAAAAATAAGTCTTGCCTGTTTTCCAACTCTAGGATGAAACAATATTCCAGTTTTAGTAATATAATACTTATAATCAAATTTTTAACCAAAGAAGTTAGAGTCCAGCTCAATGTAAATGTATTCTAAATAACATACTTCAGCTTTATAGCTACATTAAGTAATAATACTACATTATAAATGAGGAATCCAGTATTACCTAGACTCCTTTGTGTTACCTAATGGTTCAGAAATGCTGGAGAGTCATTGAAACTAGCTTTCCAAGTCAGAGAAGTTGCAAGAGTGGATTCAACTCTTGGTGGATCTTCATTTCCTCCCTGTCACCTCTGCTACCCTAGAGCTTCCTGAAAAATGTGGGTATGTTGTTGCAATTTGCAATTGTATGTTCAGACAAACTTCTGGATAGATCATACGTGCAACATAATATTCTTTCTTCTGTGCTTGGGACTCTCTATCTCTTGTCTGTATATTTCAGGGACAGCTTCTTTTGAAAAAAATTTAAAATTAAAAAAAAAACAGAAAAAACTAAGGTTAAACATTATTTTCTTCAGAACTTGCAAAGCATTGATACATTAATTTCTGTCCTCAAGCACCATATTAATTTCCTTCTCTTAAGGACCACTAGAATGATTTGTTCTAATGTGCCAACAGTCTTACCCACTACTTCTTAGGCATCATTTGTGCAAATGTCACCAAACTGAAAAAGGCAAATATTCTATATTATATAACTATAGTTTTGTCCTCACCGGCCACCAGGAAAAATTTCAGGAGCCATATCTCTTGATTTCTCTTATACATTAAATAAAAAAGTAGTAACTTGCTTTAGCCCTAACACATATACATACACACACATGCACACATACGCAAACATCTCCCATCAGGGTCCCACAGTTCACACTTTGAGATCTGTTGTCACAGAGAAAATAAGCATTTGCCAGAACATATAACTTCATGCAAAGTACAAGAGTCTGTATTGTACTGAAAACTCCAAGAAGGATATCTCATTTAGAACAGCAGCTACAACTGAAAGTTGTCATTTTATTCAATTTATTACAATCATTTATCTTCTCCAAGATTAACCTGTGTTCCAATTATAAAATCTGTTCAAGAAAGTGATAGAAATCATGCAACAAAAACATTTTTCAAAATTTTGACATTGGTACTAATCTTTGCAGTCCTTAGGATCATGGGATTGCTTTCATTTCATTCTTTTCATAGGGAAGGAGTTCTAAGGATCTTGGCTTGCTAAATTTTCCATAATACTTTTAACTTTGCAGATCTGGAAGTCACTGTAGGAATTTGTTCTGATCTAGATCTTATTTGATCTATTGCAAGCTGCATATTGGTTAAAATTCTGTGATCTACACAGAAACTTCCATTTAACTAACGGACCACACTTGCATCCTAGGTTGTCAGAAATTAGTTTTTGTTCAGTTTTCAAAGTCCAATAATCCAAAATATTGGTTATTTCCTTTTCCAGTAAAATTACCTTGGTTAATATCCACTGGCCAATGACATGGAGACTTGGATAAAAAGTTCACAGAATGTAATTGTGTTCTTACTGCAGTGTCCTTCATCAACATCTCCCTTCACTGAAGTTATTCCAAGTGGGTGAACTCAAAACAGAGTTCTTGAAAGTGAGTGGCTTTATGCTAGTGGAACTAGAATTTTTTACTTATGCAAATCAATATGGCCTTTTGTGAGCTGTCTATTTAGATCCTGAAAACTCCATGATCAATTAGTTAATTCAAAAAATACCTTATTAGACTATGCTGATATCCATGCTAGCTCTCCTGCCATTTACTCAAATCATCCCTACGTTTCCTCTATTGTTAACCCTACTACTTGACTCCTAGTATGCTGGGATCCTACTGTTAATACAAAAAGGCAGAGAGATTATTTCAACTATTATGTCTCCCTCCTGTATCTCCAGTCTTCAGAAAATATCCACTATGCACTCTTCAAAGATGTAGGTGTTTTCAAAACCAATATTTTTCTCAAGCTTTGATGAAGGGGATGTCTCCTGGAATAACATGAGGAATTATGTTTAAGGAGTTGAATGATAAGATTTCATAAGGTAAATCCATTGCAGGATCCCTATTTCATATTTTTATCTATATGTTATTCCAGGAGTTAATATAATCTCAGAACCATTTAGTTTGCATCAATTGAGTTCCCATTTGGTGAAATTATAAGAAAAGTCCTCAATGGTGTGAACTATCATATTTAACTCAATAAATATTTATGCATCATATATTTATTGACACAGCTGAATCTAAAACTTATTTCTCATTGCTTATGCTTTATTTTATATTTCATTCATATATAAAGCATGTGTATCTGTGTTTCACAGAAATATATTAGGTTTTACTGTTTAATAAAAGATGGTATATTATCTAATACTGTTTAAAAATAATAAACTATACTTTTGTGTATTTGGTTTATATCACTAGGAATCGATTCCTACCATATATCTACACATTTTTGCTGATATAAATAAATTATAAAATTTTTCAATTATGTATATTTTAAGTTTGACTTTGTAAATGAACATGGTGCATGCTGAATTATGACTTAATTGCATGTCTGGGGGAAAAATACAAAATCTAAGTATAGGGAACATGTGCCATAGGGACAATTTGACTCCTTCTTTTTGAATGGTATGTCTCTTATATTGAGAAATTAAAACATCTTCTAGCAAGAGAATCTGCCTCAGCAGACAAGTGAGACTCAGTGGGAGTTGATATTTTGATACACTCTGTGATTTTATAATTCTCTTACATAAAACTCTCAAATTCTCAGAGCCTCAATCTTTCTGAAGAATTTCCTTACCTTGAACCTAGTGAAACTATACATTCTACTAATATTATAAGCTGGCATTCTAAAGGATCAAGCTCAACATTTGCTTTTGGCTACCACAGCACTGCAGCTCAGAAGAAAAATTTTTAGCATGTTCACAGGAAGTCCAGATTCTCAATCTCTGCTTTGAGCTAAAGAATTTATAGATTCAAGCTTGTGGTTCTTTATTCACATAGCTGATGAAATTTGGATATATGTAAGGGAAACCATGTATTCCTAACTTAAGCACCAGAGGAATTTAATGGGTGTATATATGTAACTTGAATAGACTGGGATGCTGGAGTACTGAGCTTGGAAGAGTAGCTGGAACTTAAGGAAGCAAGGAAGTCAAAATATGGTCAAAGTTCAATCTTGGATGCAAGCTGTTTAGAACACTGCTTTAGGCTCCAGTAAAGCCATGAATAGTCTATCTTAGGATTTTCTCATTAAGAGTGATTAAAATTTGTCTAGCCAAAAATGGCAAAATGATTATTAATATAAATCAGAACATAAGTTGTGTAAAAGAAGTTAACCCTCAGGAATATGTTGGGAAGGGACTATCCCAGGATAGAGGATAAGGATTTGATGTAAATTTATTGGAATAGTTAAGGACAAAATTACCTTTAGGTGTCTAAAAACAGAGACACCCAGACATAAGACTTTTCTTTTTTTTCGTATTCTAAAGTCATCATGTTGTACATTACATCCCCAGAACATATCTAATAACAGGAAGTTTTTGCCTTTTGACCACCTTCGTCCATTTTTCCCACTCCCTCCCATCCACCACCTCTGGCAACCACCAATCTGTTTTCTTTATCTATGAGTCTGGGTTTTGTTTTGTTTTTGTTTTCTTTTTAGATTTTTGCATATAAGTGAGATGATATTTTCCCTGTATTTCTCTTTCTCTATCTGACTTATTCAGGTAGCGTGTCCTCAAAGTCCATCCAAGTGGTCACATATGGTAAGATTTCCTTCTTTTTGTGGTTGAATAATATTCTATTATGTACATTATACATATATGCCACATTTTCTTTATCCATCCCTCCACTGATGTACACTTAGGTTGCTTCCATGTCTTGGCTATTGTAAATAATGCTGCAATGAATATGGGGGTGCATATGTATTTCTAAGATAATGATTTCATTTCCTTTGGATATTTAACCAGAAGTGGGATCACTGTATAAAAATTAATAAACAGTAATCTCAATTAAAATAAAAATTGTCTGCTATGACATTAGCAGAGCCCAAGAGGAAGGAGAAAGACTTCCTCTTTTGGCCTGGCAAGAGCTCAGCCAATGAAAGACTTTTATAACTCAACCAATGAAACTATACTTTGAACTCTCAATTCTTCAAATGCACTCTTTGTTTACTAATTTTGCCTTAAAATGCTTTTTAGTTTGATGTAGTCTCACTTGTTTATTTTTGCTTTTGTTGCCTTTGCTTTTAGTGTCAAGTGCAAAAAAAAATTTTTTTTAAATCATCACAAAGTCTGATTCAAGGAGCTTACTTCCAATGATTCCTTCAAGTTTTAGGGTTTCAGGTCCTTAATATAATTTGAGTTTATTTTTGTGGATGGTGTAAGATAGGGGTCCAGTTTTATTGTTCTCTATGTGGTTATCCAGTTTTCCAAACATCATTTATTAAAGAGAGTATCCTTTCCTCATTGTATATTCATGGTTCCTTTTCATTAAACAATTAACCATATATGTGTGGGGTTATTTCTGGGCTCTCTATTCTGTTCCATTGATCTATGTCTTTTTATGCCAGTGCCATATTGTTTTTGTTACTATAGTTTTATAATATCGTTTGAAATTAGGAAATCCAATACCTCCAGCTTTGTTCTTCTTTCTCAAGATTGCTTTGGCTATTCAGGGTCTAAAATGTAAGGGGAAATTCTGGATTAAATACACAAAAAGTATTAACAAAGCAATTCAGGAGCTGTGACTGAATTCTTACTTTATAAATATCAGTAAAAGACATTTTGTGACAGTTGGGGATATTTGAAAATGTACTATATATTGGATATTTCCTGAGATTGTTGCTAATTTTCTAATGTCATATAATGATATTGTGTTTATGTAAGAAAATGGTCTTATTCTTATGATATGCATATAAAGATATACACAGAATTTTAGGGGGGAAATGTCATGATGTCCACTTCATCACTCAGTATCTGAAAAACAAACTAGCAAACAAATAAATTTATATAGCAGAGCGAGAGAGCTAAAGCAAAATTTAAAAGTTAGAGAATCTATATAAAAGATAATTTTTATAAATCAGTGTAAACTTGAAATTTGTAAAATGAAAGTTAGGTAGGGAATAAAGAAGACACTGAAAATATATTAAGTTTAATGAGGACCGAATGTATACTTCACATTATACTGGATGGTCTTTATGAAAAAGCATTTTAAGGAAAAATTAGTGAAATGTTTCTATTGAAGCACACATGTTCATAATGTGTATCTCTCATATGATAATTTTATACTTGAAAATATCCTCTATAAAATATTCACACAATAATTTCTACCATATTTAATTGTCATCTAGTAATTATAAGGTAACCTAAACTTAATGTGTGACATAAATATATTTTAATTCTTTGATCAGTATCAGATCTCTATTAAAAAGCAAATCATAGCTACTGGTTGTAAAAAAGAGAAGTTGATCTTTACAGAAGATGTTCCCATTTGTAGCAATAACATTGCACTGGATTCACAAGAACTAGTTTGATTTTCAAAAATGTCTTTATTATAAATAATTTTAGAGTAAATTTGCAAAGATAGTATAGTGTGTTCCTGTATCCAAAAATCTAATTTTCCCTATTACCATTTTACATGATAAATTTGTCACAATAAGCCAATATTGAAACATAACCATTATTATTAACTGAGGTCTATAATTTATTCAAATTTTTTAGTTTTTACCTAGTGTACTTTTTCTGTTCCAGGATCCCACCTAGGATCCCCCATTACATTTAGTACTCATATTTCCTTAGGCTTCTCTTGGCTGTGACAGTCTACTAGACTTTAAAAAAATTTTTTTTTTAATGACTTTGCCAGTTTTAAGGAGTAGCAGTCAGGTATTTTGTAGAAATTCCCTCATGGGGACATATCTAATGTTGTTCTCATTAGATTGGGGTTATGGGTTTTCAGGAAGAAGACCAGAGAGGTGAAGTGCCATTCTCATCAAATCATATCAAGGGCACATACTATCTACATGCCTAATTACCACTGATATTGACATTGATCACCTGGCTGAGATAGTATTCATCAAGTTTTTCACTGAAAAGTTATGCTTTTCCCCATTCTATACTCTTTGGCCAGAAGTCACTCTGCATAGCCATAGTTAAGAAGAAAAGAGGTTTGCTCCACCTCCTTGAGGGTAGTTTTACATAAATGATTTAGAATTTTTCTGCATGGGAGATGTTTCTTTATTTGTATTTATTTATTTAGTCACAGAAATAAAAAGAATTACAAGAAACTACTACAAGCAATTATACAGTGATAAAATAGACAACCTAGAAGAAATGGACAAATTCTTAGAAAGGTACAATCTCCCAAGACTGAACCAGGAAGTAATAGAAAATATGAATAGACCAACTACAAGTACTGAAATTGAATCTGTGATTAAAATACTCCCGACAAACAAAGGTCCATGACCAGATGGCTTCACAGGTGAATTCCACCAAACATTTAGAGAACAGTTACCACCTATCCTTCTGAAACTATTCCAGAAACTTGCAGAGAAAGGAATACTTCCAAACAAATTCTAAGAGGTCAGCACCACCCTGATACCAAAACCAGACAATGATACCACAAAAAACAAAATTACAAGCCAATAACATGGATGAATATAGATGCAAAAATCTTCAACAAAATACTAGCAAACTGACTCCAACAATACATTAAACGGATCATACACCATGATCAAGTGGGATTTATCCCAGGGTTTTCAACCCTGGGTTTTCCCAGGGTTTAAGGACTTTTCAATACCCAAAAATGAATCAGTGTGATACACCACATTAACTAATTGAAGAATCAAAAGCAGATAATCATTTCAATAGATGAAGGAAAACTTCTGATAAAATTCAACATTCATTATGACAAAAACTCTCCAGAAAATGGGCATAGAGGGAACATACCTCAACATAATAAAGGCCATATATGACAAACTCACCACTAACATCATACTCAATGGTGAAAGGCTGAAAGCATACCCACTTAGATCAGGAACAAGACAAGAATGCCCACTCTCACCACTTTTATTCAACATAGTTTTGGAAGTCCTAGCCATGGAAATCAGAGAAGACAAAAATAAAGGGAATCCAAATTGGAAAGGAAGAAGTAAAACTGTCACTATTTGCAGATGACATGATACTATACATAGAAAATCCTAAAGATGCTACCAGAAAACTACTAGAACTCATCAATGAATTCAGTAAAGTTGCAGGATACAAAATTAATACACAGAATTCTGTTGCATTGCTATACACTAACAGCAAAATTTCAGAAAGGGAAATTAAGGAAACAATCCCATTTACTATATCATCAAAAAGAATAAAATACCTGGGAATAAACATAGATAAGGAGGCAAAAGAAAGAAATTGAAGACAACACAAACAGATGGAAAAATATACCCTGTATTGGAAGAATGAATATTGTTAGAATGACCATACTACCCAAGGCAATCTACAGATTCAATGCGATCCCTATCAAATTAACAATGACATTTTTTTTTATAGAACTAGAACAAAAAATTTAAAAATTTGTATCGAAACGCAAAAGACCCAAATAGACAAAAGAAGAACGGAGCTTGAGAAGGAAGAACGGAGCTGGAGGGAGTTCCCTGGTGGTCTACTGGTTAGGATTCAGTGCTTTCACTACTATGGCTGGTGTTCAATCCCTGGTCAGGGAACTGAGATCCCTCAAGCCGCATGGCATGGCCAAAAAAGAACAGAGCTGGAGGAATCACACTCCCTGACTTCAGACTATACTACAAAGCTACTATAATCAAAACACTATGGTACTGGCACAAAAACTGACATATAGATTAATGGAACAGGACAGAAAGCCCAAAAATAAACTCACACACTTATGGTCAATTAATATATGAACAAAGGAGGCAAGAATACACAATGGAGAAAAGACAGTCTCTTCAGTAAGTGGTGCTGGGAAAACAGGACAGCTACATTTTTACATATAATTTTTATTTATTTCTAAATTCTCCATAAGAACAGTGATGACACTTGAGCCATATCCAGCTCCACCCCACCACACCCTCCATGCCCAAGCACACCAACTCGGCATGGCAGAAGATCCAGACAGATGAATGTGGCCAGGAAGACAGTACTCTCTCTCCCCATGTTCGAAGTAAAGGGCTTGGAACTTCCCTTTACTTGGAACATGGGGAGAGAGAGTACTGTCTTTTCAGAGGGGTAGGCAACTAGCATTTATCCTCTATTCTAGTTCTGTGTTGCAGAAGCTCTATTCTAGGCATAAACAGCTAAAGCTAACATATCTGGGACTCTCTTCCTCCACCCAGCCGCAGACATAGAGTAATTGTTCTACCTGAGTCATTCATGTTACCAGAGCTATGAAGCTCTTCCTGAGGAAACTGACTTTAGTTAGAACAGAGTTTGAGGAAGCCGACTCTGAGTTAAGTCAAAAAGTTAACAGAACTTTAAAAAAATGAAAATCTGATGGTAAGCAATTAGCCACCAGAGAAATGCAAATAAAAACCACAATCAGATACCCCTTCAAATCCACTAGAATTAAAAATTCAGATAATAACAAGTTTTAATGAGAAAATGAAGAACCCAAATCCCTCATATATTGCTGGCAGAAATGTAAAACTGTGCATCTGCTTTGGAAAACAGTCTGGCAGTTTCCCTAAGCTTAAACAGAGCGTTATTTTATGGCTCAGAAATTCCACTCTTAGGTATATTGCCCAAGAGAACAGAAAACAAAAATCCACACAAAACATGTACACAAATGTTCATAGCAGCATTATTCGTAGTAGCCAAAAATGTGGAATCAACCTGAATATCTATCAACTGAAGAATGGATAAATAAAATGTGGTATATTCATAAAATGGAATAGTATTTGGCTATAAAAATAATGCAGTACTGATACAGGTTACAACCTTGATGAACCTTGAAAATATTAAGTAAAAGAAGTTAGTCACAAAATACACATATCATATGGGTGTGTGTTTGTGTGTGTGTATAAATCTATAGAGGCAGAAAGCAGATTAATCATTTCCTACAGTGGCCATGGTGGGGTTGGAGAGCGATGAGTGCATGAGTGGCTCTTAATGGCTGTTTCTTTTTTTGGTGGGGGAAGATGAAATATTCTAAAATTGATTGTGATATTAGTATTGTGCAACTCTGTGAATAAACTAAAAACTAGTGTATGCTTTAAATGGGTGAGTTTATGGTTGATGAATTATATCTCAATAAAGCTGTTATTTAAAGATCCATTTTACTATGCTAAATTTTCTAAATAATCATCTTTTATCCATTTGTTCAATAAATATTTACTGAATTCCTCTTACTACCCAAGCCTGACCTAGGCATTGGGGCATTAATTTAAAGAAAATGTGTTTTTTTCCCCCAAATCATCAGAGTTCTGTTCTATCAAGAAAAGAAAATAGATTATTCAATTTGCAGGCTCATTAGTCCCTTTTGAAAACACAACTTAGATTTATCATGGCAAAATAAGGAATACTGATATTTTAGTAAATTTTATGTCAAGTTTTTATAGGAATTAATTTTATAAATTATGAAATAATGAGAATCTTTCTGTTCTTTTTCTAACATAATTATGAAATGCAAATTTAACTGGCATTTTTGATTAGGATTGGCTCTGAAGACAATATCATGTAGGAAGAACAGAGGATCAAATTTGTAAGTTGGTATTTTTAATCTTCTATCTGAATCAGTCCAACTCCCTGAAATTTCTGTGTCAGATGACAAACGGATATTATTACACATGCTCAGACAACTACTCATGGTGACACAAGTCTTTCAATTTTCCTGTATCCCTGAGTTTTGACACTGCACAAAGGAAGAACTTTTCTGGAACTAAAATTCATAGTGAATAAAAGCGAAACAATATATCCCTGGTTAGAAAGCATACAAAATGTGACAGTACATTATTACACAAGTTGACTAAGATAATTATAGGTCTCTGAACAAATTCCTCTAACGAAAAGCACAGCATGATAGCTAAAGTGGGAATTGCACTCAAATTAGAGACATTCAGCTTTAACTGCTGACTGTGGGAAGTAGAGTCGAAATTTTTGAGGGAAAAGTGACAGACCAAAAAAAAATGGTAACGAATGTTACTGACCATTCATTACTCATACCTTGTTGGCTGGAATGTAATTAAATACTGGATTTTTGGAGTATAACTTCATAGTTCCTCTCCAAATTAAGAATTTACAAATTCTTTGAGCAGTGTGTTTCTAGGACTATATTCTCGATAATATTATATCTTGAAGACAATAGTTTCTCTTTACTTTGGCTACCACTCCAACATCCAGATCACCAGCATTTTATTTATTTATTTATTTATTTTAACATCTTTATTGGAGTATAATTGCTTTACAATCAAATCATCATCATTATAAACTAAACTTCTGCAAAAGCTAAATTATTGGTTTTCTTGTTTATAAACATGCTCTTCTTCAACCTTTCTCAACATTGTCAAAATGATTGCTAAAATATGTACAAGTCATCTCCTTAAATTTTCAAAGGACTTTCTGTTTTTCTTAGAAGGAATGCAAACCCCTTACTATTCTCTACAAAGCGGTACATGAATTAACTTCTGATTTACTCCCTCATGATCTAGAGCTCCAGTCATACTAACTTCTTTGCGTTTCCTCAAAATTACTAAAGTTTTTTCTATTATTGGCTCAGCTCTGGTTCACACTGATTAGAATACTTTTACAGTATTTAGCACGACGGGGTTCCTCTCTATTATATTGATATTTTTAGAGAACCAGCTTCTGGGTTTGTTGATTCTTTTTCATTGGTTTCTTCTTTTTGGTTTCACTGATTCCTGCTCTAATTATTATTTCTGTTCTACAGCTTACTTTGTGCTTAATTTGCTCTTCTTTTTAGTTGTTTCCTAAGGTTAAAGCTTGGATTATGATTGTAGATCTTTCTTATTTTTAAAATATAAACATTCAATGCTCCAACTTCCCCTTTAATTACTGCTTTTGCTGCATCCCACAAATTTTAAGTTATATTGTCATTTTTATTTAGTTCAAAATATTTTTAATTTCTCTTGAGATTTCTTTGACCTCTGTGTTATTTAGAAGTGTGCTGTTTAATTTCCAAGTATTTTGGAATTTTCTAGCTATCTTTATGTTTCTAGTTTAATTCCACTGAGGTAAGAGAAGATATTTTGTATGATTTCAATTATTTTCATTTTGTTAAGGAATGCTTTATGTCTCCAAATGTGGTCTCTCTTGTTTAATGTTCCCTGTGAGTTTGAAAAGAATGTGTATTCCACTGTTGTTGCATGACATAGTCTAAAGATGTTGTATCAGTGTGTTCAGGCTGCTATAACAGAATACCTAGACCAGGTGGTTTATAAACAACAGAATTTTATTTCTTACAATTCTGGAGGCTGAAAGTCTGATAGCAGGGTGCCAGCACGGTCAGGTTCTGATGACAGTTGGGTTCTGATAAAGAGGTGAGGTCCCTCTTCATAATACACTGATGGTCATCTTCTCATTTTGTACTCACATGTCAGAAGGAGAGCAAGAGAATTCTCTGGGGCTCTTTCATAAGGGCACTAATCCTATTCATGAGGGTTCCACATAATCACCCCCCTCCCAAGGGCCCCACCTCTTAATACCATCATATTGAGGATTAGAATGTCCACATATTAATATTTTGGGGGGGACACAAAAATTTGGTTCATAACAGATGTCATTTAGATCCAGTTGATTGCTGGTGCTGTTCAGTTCAACCATGTCTGTATTGCCAGAAGCATGAGAGATTTTTTTTCCTCTAAATTCACTGTGAGAAACTGATAGAGCTCCTGGTGGTAAAACTCAAAAAAATGTGGAGTCATACTAAAGAATCACCTTCCTCCCCAGAATTTTTAACTCTCAAACTTGTCCACGATGAGTCTCCATCAATTTGTTAATTATAGTTTAGGTTTTCTTGTCCAGGTACTGGTTCTGAGTCTTCTGCTGTGGTAATTTGTGACTCTCTATCTACCTGTGTGTCTCCTCAATTTGGGGGAAAGTGGTTTGCCTTAAGACATTAGTTCTCTGATGGATCTAAAAAGAGGTGTTGATTTTCAGTTTCTTCAGCTTTTGTCTTACATGTACAGAAGAGATGAATTCCAAGTTTCTTATATGCCGTGCCAGACTGGAAACCAGAAGTCAATCTTTAGTTATTCAGATGTTATATTCTCAGTAAAATCTTGATCATTCAGCATAAATTTATCACAGTCTGTGATAATCAACTTCATGTATTGATTTATTTATTATCTGTCTCCTCCTCTAGGAGGTTAGTTCCCTCGAGGCAGAGATCTCAGGAAATTCAACCAGTGAATTCCCACAGAGTAAATGACTATAATATTTGTTTAAAAAAAAAAAAGAAGAGAAAACTAGAAAGAAAACACAACATGTAAAAGTATGCATGTGTGTGTATATACATATATGAGTTTGTTGTCACATAATATATGACAGCAAAAATTGTAGACAACATGAACTAAATATATAACAGGGGCAAATTAAGTATGATATAAAATATGATATAACCCTACCTTTGAATGCTATGCAAGCATTAAAATGCTTTTAGTAGATTTCTAGGCATTGACATGGGAGTTAAGAATATTCAGACATACCTCCAAGATATTGTGAGTTCAGTTCCAAACCACTGTGTTAAAGCAAATACAACAATAAAGCAGGTCACACAAAGTTTTTGGATTCCCAGTGCACATAAAGGTTATGTTTATACCATACTGTAACGTATTAAGTGTGCAATAGCATTATGTCTAAAAAAATGCATATACCTTAATTAAAAATACTTTATTGTTAAAAAATGCTAACCATCATCTGATCCTTCAGCAAGTCATAGTATAATAGTAACATCAAAGATCACTGATCACAGATCACCACAACAAATATAATCATAATGCAAACGTTTAAAATATTGTGAGAATTACCAAAATGTCACACAGAGACACAAAGTGGGCAAATGCTGTTGAACAAATGGAGCTGATAGGCTTGATTGATGCACGGTTGCCACATTCAATTTGTAAAAAAACAGTATCTGTAAAGTGCAATAAAGTGAAGCGCAATAAAGTGAGGCACAATAAAATGAGGTGTGTCTATATTGCCAAGTGAAAAACAATACATTGCAGAAACACATATATAGTAGAAACACATTTCGCTATAAACGGAAAATATGTCAATATGTATGCATGTATATATATAATATATATAAAATATATATGTGTATGTCAACATGCATATGTGTGTGCATGTCAGGAAGGATAAATAGCACACTCAAGTGTTACTCAAAGCATGATGAATGTTTGGGATGGCTGCTTTAAATTTTTCTTTTGCACATTTCTATATCGTTTGATTTTCAAAAATAATTTTCTACACTTATAATGAAAAACACGTTTAAATAAGAGGGAAATTTTGTTTGTTTATACTGAATTTAAAGCCTGAACCAGGAACTTTCCTTTTGTTAAGTAGACTCTTACTTGAGAACAAATACGATATCAATATGATTTAACTCGTTATCTCCAGCTCCTGACACAGGGAACACCACAATATGAACTCTATAAATACTTTCAGAACATGTAAAATTTTCAAAAGCAACTTTCAGGGATTATACTGGAAATCATCAATACAAACCACCACTGGAGACCACCACTTAGAGCCTAAAATGGTACAATAATGTAGAGCAATAATATCTCTACAACAGGATTACTACAATAATCTCTTCAATACTAATATGAACTGTCCATGTCATCAAGGTAAACACAAAAATTATCAATACTGCCACAAAAATAATTGAAGGAACTTCACTGGATGCTCAAAAAGATGGGGTAGAAATATCAATAATCTGTAGAAATCTTGAAGTATACTTTATCTATCAGATTATCAGTACAGAATGTGATCCTGTCTGAAAAAGATGGTTACATAAATTATTTTCATCTGGAATACTGTTTTTCTTTCCTTCCTTTCTTATTTTTTCTTTCTTTTCCCTCTCTCCTCTTTCCTCTCTCCCCCTTCCTCTCTTCCTTTTTCTCTCTTTCTCTCTTTCTTGTCATAGTTCTCTGAAAACTTCAGAATCTGTTATTCACAATGATTGACGTTCTACTAACAGTTCCACCTGATTTATTCAGGTAAAATTCATGATGAAGGGAAATTATTTATGTAAGTTGAAAAAAAAGTACTTGCCAAACTGTAAGAAGTTTTATATACAACAGAGTAAAATATAATTTAATTAGAAACAAAAAGTCTGTTTCCTAGAACTGTAGTCAAGTAAAGTTTTGAATTTAGGGGCCAGATGGTTGTCTAAAATAGAACATATTTTACATTCTTTGGTAGCAGCAAAGTAGCCTTAAATCAACTGGATCAGAGGTTCACTTTAATCAGGTCAACCAACAGTTGTTACATCAAAGCTGATTGAAATTCAGAAATCCAGTGAAATAAAAAAAAAAGTAATTCGCACTTTCCAACCTTCTACTGAGATAAGGCATATAACTTATTTCCCATTTCTCTCTTTAAAGATTTGCTTATGTCATAGAAATTTACTGTGTTTTACAAAACTAGAAATTTAAATAAAAATAATCAAATATAACCTGAAAGAATTAACAGATCAAATTTATTGAAATCCATGATGATAGAATGTTTACATATTATCAAAACTAATTCTACTTTTAACATTTCTCTTCATATAATGATTTGAAATGTGGCTGATAAACAATACTAGAGGAATCAACATTAAATAAGTAAAAAAGTAACTGAGAATTTAACTTAAAAGTCATTCTGAAAACATACTAGAATTCTTAAACTATTTCTTATTAAAACTTTTGAATTTTGAGTATTATCAATTGCCTTGATTTCCCTGACTTTGAATTTATCCATATGACACTGGCAATGTAACTAAATAACTGTTGAAAATCTTCTCCATTTGAATATTTCCTCACTGTCAGTTATCACACTAGGTAAAAAGAATAAACTATTCATTCAGTTGATTCCCTCAATTTCCATTCTCCCCCTAGTAAGGGAAATCTGAGTTTTGTTATGCTTAGTGCTACCTAGCTAGCAAGAACATTTTACAGCCCCTCTTGCGGCAAGGACTTAATGTAGAGTTTAATCCTGTTCAGCGGGATGTGAGGGAAAATTATATGTACAATTTCTTAATCATATCCTTCATGGGAAGCTGTTTTCCTTTTTCCTCTTTCCTCCATCCTACGGGCTGTTATGGACAAAGGGTGAGCCAGAACTGGCTGTGCAGATGGAGATGATGAAGCAAGAGGGTAGAAAGAGGCTGTGTACTTGTATGACCTCCTGTAGCTGAGGTGTCCTGCCCCATAAGCCACCTATCAGCTTAGACTTTTGTGTGCTTGAGAAAATGAATTGTACCCTGCTAAGACACTTCTATTTGCTCTCTAATAAAGCAATTAAATAAATGTCCTAACTAATAAAAAACGTGCATTTTAGAAATCTGCAAATGTGAGATCTGCAGCTCTGTTTAAATATTGTAATTGTAATTATTTTACCTCCATTACTGAAGAATATATTTTGTTAAAAATAAATGATGCTTTATTAAAATAGATTACATAATAGGATAACAATGTTCCCCTTTTATACAAATGTTGATGCTCAGATGCTTTGAAGCTTTTTTTTTTAACACCTACATAAATATGCTCCTAAATTCAATCTATCATTTTTCTCTTGGTGACATTTGAGGCAGAAATATGAAGCATATTTCTGAAATAGCCTTCATCAGTCCCTGCTCCCCAACCCAAACCCAGGGAAATCTCTCCCATCACCCTCTTCTATATGGCTGCACTCACCATCATGCACAACACTGAAGCATGAATAATCATGAATGTCAGGCAAACTTGCATTACAATATTTGTTTTTATGGGCTCAGGGATCAGTTTCTGAGTTCTCTCACCACTCCTTTCCACTTCCCATTTCAAGCAGTCTATGGTTACTATACCCACATGCAGGTAAACCCAAGTACCTATTATGATCTCTTAGACAGGGATAGGGGACCACTGATGAATTCCACGGGACACTGTGGGAGACAGGTTGAGTTTGATCTTCTCAGAATGAAATTATCTCTTTAAAATAAGATAAGCCTAAAATCAGATCTTGAAATGCATTGTCAAACCCATGAGCTTCAAGAAAATCAGAGGTTATAGATTATTCATCAATAATTTAGACAGTCCCTTTTGCCCAAATGTAAGGCATAGAAATGTCATATATATATGTAGAAATGTCATATATACTCTTATCTTTGACTTTTATGTTAAACACAACAAATTTTAAAAGATTAATAAACTGGAATGGTCCTGCTATGTTATTTGCATTTAACTCTGTTTTATTACTCTGTATGAAGGGAATACCAGAAACAACCTTCTGGGTCAGGATTCTCAACATTGTTCTCAGTGTTCTGAATCTCCAATAAGGAGGAGGATGGAAGGTAAGAGCAAGTGGTGAAGAAATAACAGGCCTCCAGTCATAATTTGTTATGTGAAGTACATTCATATTTACAGCTTCAAAAAATGAAGAACATCTACTTTATAAAAATATTTTATTTGAAGAAAAAGCTTAATGAGGTTTGACTGAATAAGAAAGCTTTCTAGGACATTTCAAATATACTGAAATTGTAAATGATTCAGCTTGCTTATGATTAATTTTCTTTATGATTAATTTTCTTTATAATTTGGGAATCAGTCAGGAAAGATAAAATTAATTAAATTTTCACCCAGTGCTTAGATTTGGTTCTCCCCTATGAGTTCCCCAAACATAATATACATATAACACCTTTATAATAGTAAATAAAATACCACCTTGTAAGTTTGTTTCCCCTACTGGCTGAGAGCTCCAAGATAGCCAACACCAAATAGGAATCATATTAGAAGTTGTGGTCCTTAACACAGCGGTTGCTACATATTAAGTGCTAAATCATTCTTAATGAAGTAATTAAATTAAAGTATCCACTGTATATAATTTTTAGATTAAATATAAGCAGTGTCTCCACATATGCATATAATAGAGCTGAGTTTCTATCTCAATCTGAGCTTCACATAAAAATAGAGAGACAAATGTCCACTGAACGTATAGGCTACTATTGGGAAGTCAGCCAGCTCTACCCACCACCAGTCCCTCCCATCAGGAAACTTCCACAAGCCTCTTAGATAGCCTCATCCACCACAGGGAAGAAAGCAGAACCAAAAAGAACTACAATTCTGCAGCCTCTGGAACAAAAACCACATTCACAGAAAGATAGACAAGATGAAAAGGCAGAGGGCTATGTACCAGATGAAGAAACAAGATAAAACCCCAGAAAAACAACTAAATGAAGTTGAGATAGGCAACTTTCCAGAAAAAGAATTCAGAATAATGATAGTGAAGATGATTGAGGGTCTCAGAAAAAGAATGGAGGCAAAGATCGAGAAGATGCAAGAAATGTTTAACAAAGATCTAGAAGAATTAAAGAACAAACAAACAGTGATGAACAATACAATAACTGAAATAAAAAATACACTAGAAGGAATCAATAGCAGAATAACTGAGGTAGAAGAACGGATAAGTGACCTGGAAGACAGAATGGTGGAATTCACTCCTGAGGAACACAATAAAGAAAAAAGAATGAAAAGAAATGAAGACGGCCTAAGAGACATCTGGGACAACATTAAACGCAATAACATTCACATTATAGGGGTCCCAGAAAGAGAAGAGAGAGAGAAAGGACCCGAGAAAATATTTGAAGAGATTATAACCGAAAACTTCCCTAACATGGGAAAGGAAATAGCCACCCAAGTCCAGGAAGTGCAGAGAGTCCCAGGCAGGATAAACCCAAGGAGAAACATGCCAAGACACATAGTAGTCAAATTGGCAACCATTAAAGAAAAGAAAAACTATTGAAAGCAGCAAGGGAAAAATGACAAATAACATACAAGGGAACTCCCATAAGGTTAACAGCTGATTTCTCAGCAGAAACTCTACAAGCCAGAAGGGAGTGGCATGATATACTTAAAGTGATGAAAGAGAAGAACCTACAACTAAGATTACTCTACCCAGCAAGGATCTCATTCAGATTCGATGGAGAAGTCAAAAGCTTTACAGAAAAAGAAAAGCTAAGAGAATTCAGCACCACCAAACCAGCTCTACAACAAATGCTAAAGGAACTTCTCCAGGCAAGAAACATAAGAGAAGAAAACGCCCTACAAAAACAAACCCAAAACAATTAAGAAACTGGTAATAGGAACATGCATATTGATAATTACCTTAAACGTGAATGGATTAAATGCTCCAGCCAAAAGACACAGGCTTGCTGTATGGATACAAAAACAAGACCCATATATATGCTGTCTACAAGAGACCCACTTCAGACCTAGGGACACATACACACTGAAAGTGAGGGGATGTTAAGAATATGTTCCATGCAAATGGAAACCAAAAGAAAGTTGGAATAGCAATACTCATATAAGATAAAATAAACTTTAAAATAAAGAATGTTACAAGAGACAAGGAAGGACACTACACAATGATCAAGGGATCAATCCAAGAAGATATAACAATTATAAATATATATGCACCCAACATGGGAGCACCTCAATACATAAGGCAACTGCTAACAGCTATAAAAGAGGAAATTGACAGTAACACAAAAATAGTGGGGCCCTTTAACACCTCACTTACACCAATGGACAGATCACGCAAACAGAACATTAATAAGGAAACACCAGCTTTAAATGACACAATAGACCAGATAGATTTAATTGATATTTATTGAACATTCCACCCAAAAACAGCAGATTACACTTCTCAAGTGTGCACTGAACATTCTCAAGAATAGATCACATCTTGGGTCACAAATCAAGCCTCAGTAAATTTAAGAAAATTGAAATCATATCAAGCATCTTTTCTGACCACAACTCTATGAGATTAGAAATCAATTACAGGGAAAAAAAACGTAAAAAACACAAACACATGGAGGCTAAACAACACGTTACTAAATAATCAGAGATAACTGAAAAAATCAAAGAGGAAATCAAAAAATACCTAGAGACAAATGGCAATGAAAACACGATGATCCAAAACCTATGGGATGCGGCAAAAGCAGTTCTAAGAGGGAAGTTTATAGCTATACAAGCTTACCTTAGGAAACAAAAAAAATCTCAAATACACAATCTAACCTTACACCTAAAGGAACTAGAGAAAGAAGAACAAACAAAACCCAAAGTTAGCAGAAGGAAAGAACTCATAAAGATCAGAGCAGAAATAAATGAAATAGTAACAAAGAAAACAACATCAAGGATCAATAAAACTAAAAGCTGGTTCTTTGAGAAGATAAACAAAATTGATAAACCATTAGCCACTACTAGAGAATGGACTTGAGGACATGGGTAGGGGGAAGGGTAAGCAGGGACAAAGTAAGAGAGTGGCATGGACATATATACACTATCAAGTGTAAAATAGATAGCTAGTGCAAAGCAGCCACATAGCACAGGGAGATCAGCTCAGTGCTTTGAGACCACCTAGAGGGGTGGGATAGGGAGTGTGGGAGGGAGGGAGACACAAGAGGGAAATATGTATATGTATAACTGATTCACTTTGTTATAAAGCAGAAATCTAACACACCATTGTGAAGCAATCATACTCCAATAAAGATGTTAAAAAAAATTTAAAAATTAAAAAAAAATAAATCACATGAGTTCTTATTATAAGGACAAGGAAATTTTTTTTTTCTGTTTTTGTGTATCTATATGAGATGATGTATATTCACTAAACTTACTGTGGTAATCATTTCATGATGCATGTTAAGTCATATCATCATGCTGTATGTCAACTATACCTCAATACAGTGCTGTATGTCAAATAAAGCTCAATACAATGAGAAGAAAAAAAAAACATCTATTAGCCAGACTCATCAAGAAAAAGAGGGAGAGGACTGAAATCATAAAAATTAGAAATGAAAAAGGAGAAGTTAGAAAAGACACTGCAGAAATTCAAAGCATCCTAAGAGACTACCACAAGCAATTCTATGCCAATAAAATGGACAACCTGTAAGAAATGGACAAATTCTTAGAAAGGTATAACCTTCCAAGACTGAACCAGGAAGAAACAGAAAATATGAACAAATAATGAAATTGAAACTGTGATTAAAAATCTTCCAACAAACAAAAGCCCAGGACCAGATGGCTTCGTGAATTCTATCAAACATTTAGAGAAGAGCTAACACCCATCCTTCTCAAACTCTTCCAAGAAATTGCAGAGGAAGGAACATTCCTAAACTCATTCTATGAGGCCACCATCACCCTGATACCAAAACCAGACAAAGACACTACAAAAAAAGAAAATTACAGACCAATATCACTGATGAACATAGATGCAAAAATCCTCAACAAAATACTCGCAAACAGAACCCAAGAACACATTAAAAGGATCACACACCACGATCAAGTGGGATTTATCCCAGGGATGAAAGGCTTCTTCAATATACACCAATCAATCACAGTGATACACCATATCAACAAATTGAAGAATAAAAACCATATGGTCACCTCAATAGATGCAGAAAAAGCTTTTGACAAAAGTCAACACCCATTTATGATAAAAATTCTCCAGAAAGTGGGCATAGAGGGAACCTACCTCAACATAATAAAGGCCATATATGACAAACCCACAGCAAACATCACTCTCAATGGTGAAAAACTGAAAGCATTTCCTCTAAGATCAGGAACGAGACAAGGATGCCCACTATCACCGCTATTATTCAACATAGTTTTGGAAGTCCTAGCCACGGCAATCAGAGATGAAAAAGAAATAAAAGAATACAAATTGGAAAAGAAGAAGTAAAACTGTCACTGTTTGCAGATGACATGATACTATACATAGAGAATCCTAACGATGCCACCAGAAAACTACTAGAGCTAATCAATGAATTTGGTAAAGTTGCAGGATACAAAGTTAATGCACAGAAATCTCTTGCATTTCTATACACTAATGATGAAATATCTGAAAGAGAAATTAATGAAACACTCCCATTTACCATTGCAACAAAAAGAATAAAATACCTAGGAATAAACCTACCAAAGGAGACAAAAGACCTGTATGCAGAAAACTATAAGACACTGATGAAAGAAATTAAAGATGATACCAACAGATGGAGAGATACAGCATGTTCTTGTATTGGAGGAATCAATATTGTGAATATGAGTATACTACCCAAAGCAATCTACAGATTCAATGCAATTCCTATCAAATTGCCAATGGCATTTGTTACGGAACTAGAACAAAAAAATCTTAAAATGTGTATGGAGACACAAAAGATCCCAAATAGCCAAAGCAGTCTCAAGTGAAAAAAATGGAGCTGCAAGAAGACTTCCTGACTTCAGACTATAGTACAAAGCTACAGTAATCAAGACAATATTGTACTGGCACAAAAACAGAAATATGGATCAATGGAACAGGATAGAAAGCCCAGAGATAAACCCACGCACATATAGTCAACTAACCTATGACAAAGGAGGCAAGGATATAAAATGGAGAAGAGAAGATCTCTTCAATAAGTGGTGCTGGGAAAACTAGACAGCTACACGTAAAAGAATGAAATTAGAACACTCCCTAACACCATACACAAAAATAAACTCAAAATGGATTCGAGACCTAAATGTAAGACCGGGCACTATAAAACTCTTAGAAGAAAACATAGGAAGAACACTCTTTGACATAAATCACAGCAAGATCTTTTTTGATCCACCTCCTAGAGTAATGGAAATAAAAACAAAAATAAACAAATGGGACCTAATGAAACTTCAAAGCTTTTGCAAAGCAAAGGAAACCATCAACAAGACGAAAGGACAACCCTCAGAATGGGAGAAAATATTTGCAAATGAATCAACGGACAAAGGATTAATCTCCAAAATATATAAACAGCTCATACAGATCAATATTAAAAAAAAACAAATAGCCCTATCCAAAAATGGGGAGAAGACCTAAATAGACATTTCTCCGAAGAAGACATACAGATGGCCAAGAGGCACATGAAAAGCTGCTCAACATCACTAATTATTAGAGAAATGCAAATCAAAACTACAATGAGGTATCACCTCACACTAGTTAGAATGGGCATCCTCAGAAAATCTACAAACAACAAATGCTGGAGAGGGTGTGGACAAAAGGGAACCCTCTTGCACTGTTGGTGGGAATGTAAATTGATAAAGCCACTATGGAGAACAGTATGGAGGTTCCTTAAAGAACTAAAAATAGAATTAGCATATGACCCAGCAATCCCACTACTGGGCATATACCCAGAGAAAACCATAATTCAAAAAGACACATGCACCCCAATGTTCATTGCAGCACTATTTCCAATAGCCAGGTCATGGAAGCAACCTAAATGCCCATCAACAGATGAATGGGTAAAGAAGATGTGGTACATATACAGAATGGAATGTTACTCAGCCATAAAAAGGAACAAAATTGGGTCATTTGTAGAGACGTGGATGGACCTAGAGACTGTCATACAGAGTGAAGTAAGTCAGAAGGAGAAAACAAATATCGTATATTAACACATATATGTGGAACCTAGAAAAATGGTACAGATGAACCGGTTTGCAGGGCAGAAATTGAGACACAGATGTAGAGAACAAACGTATGGACACCAAGGGGGGAAAGTGGCAGGGGGGGTGGTGGTGGTGGTGTGATGAATTGGGAGTTATGGATTGACATGTATACACTGATGTGTATAAAATGGATGACTAATAAGAACCTGCTGCATAAAAAAATAAATAAAATTAAATTAACAAAAAAAGAACCAGTGGAGAAGTTGATGAGCCTCTCCATGACACTTCCCATCTTTCCTGTCTTCAGTAGGTATTAAGAAGTGACTTGGAGTAAAAGTTGCTCATAAATGCCACTCAGAGAATCCCTGAGCACCCACCATTATTCTTGGTTATAGGTTAAATAGAATTTGATGGTGAAGCAGCCTATTTAAAATAAAAGAAATTTTATTTTGGACTTTGAAATATAGCCACCTATCATAAAATTAATTGTATATATCCAATCTCCACAAAATGACTTCATTTAAAACTCATTAAATATTTCATCATGTTAAATATATAAGTGGCACATAAATCATGATTCAGGATGGTTTGAGTATTTTACAAATAATATTAAATAATCATACTCCCTGAGGTTAACTAAATTCCTTATACCACATAAATCTTTCAACTCCACACTTTGACTTCGTAACCACAGTCCTCAGTCAGCCAATTTAACATCCATCCAGAACAAAGGTTCAGAGCCTCTCTCTTATACTTAACAGCTAGTCTTCAGTCTTCATGAAAAAACAGGGGAAGACTTGCTCCTTTCTGTTCTGTAGCCTTAAGTCTATTTGACATTGACTATAAAGAAATTGCCGTAAGCATTCCGATCTTTTACTTAACATCTTGATCTTCTGCAAGATATTTATAAGATGTGTAACTAATGAATATTTCCTGGTCCTTTTTAAGATATTTTGGAAAATCAGAGTTATCATTTTTCACTTTTTATTTGAAACAACAGCAGCAAAAATAACAATGACAACAAAGCAGCCACATAAATTCAATTCTTAAACACCCTTAAATGTAAATAGTTTACCTCCTAAAAAATAGCAAGATCTAATTTGTTTTCTACTACAGGTGATATTCCTTCTTTTTGCAACACTTCAGTTTAAGCCCATTTGTTTTATTCTAAACTGTATTGTGCTTTCCTGTAAGTACTAAAAACGCGAATAGTGTCAGCAGCAATTGCCACTTAACAAAACCCTTTGTAACACTATACTATGCCACTTGCTACTAGTGCTATGTTTTATCTAGAGGAGATTAAGAGAAGGTGCCAAAATCCAATTATGAAGTAGTAGAATTTCAGCACCTAATTCCCAAATGCTACTATCAACATAAATTCACGGGCTGTGTGTTTCCATAACTGTCTGCCAGGCACTGAAACTGATATAGCATCTCTCATGTGAATTCCATGAACAAGTGACTTCATGGACTCAATTAGCTACAGATGATTATGTATAAAATTTCTGCTCATTAGTAAAAGGTGTCAACTTCTGCTATAAGATCTCCTAGCTAGAAAATTAACATAATTTTGTCACTTATCGTGTGCACTTCCTACACATGAAAAATAATTTGAGGTCACATTTTTGTCATCCTGCTCAGTGGTGCCAGAAAAATTATACATACTTGCTAGGCTCCACACTATTACGTATTTAGGATTTTGTATCTTAAGCCAAGACACTCAAGTCAACTAAGAGTCTTTATATGTATCCAGAGTCAGCTAAATATTCCATTTCTACAAGTTACTTTAAATTTTAACACTCTTTTCCAGTCTCAATCTCTATCATTGTCCCCTATAATCTCAAGTGATCACCTTATCTTGTACAATCCAGATCAAATAAAGACTATTTAGCATGAACTGCACAATTTCCCAACCCTACAACTAAATTTTTTTCTGAAAGGGTATCTATTGTTTTCTATGTCCTGATCTTCTCAGATGAAGAACCATACTTTTTCCTTTCCAAGGCTAGCCTGTTACCCTTGATCTATTCACAGTGCTATTTGTTTTGCATTCTCAGGAAACATTCTCCAACACTTGTCTCTATATTGAATATTTCTCTCTCCAATGATTCCTTCTCATCAATTTTTAATTCCTCTGGGTGATTTCCATTCTAAAATAACATTGTTTTCTGAAATTTTTCTATAATATTTAACAGCTGCACTTTATTATTATTTTAATAATAATAATAATGGCTAACAAGGAACCATCATCCATTGTTTCTATTCTTTCTCCTTCTTTATTATTGCATCATGTTACAGATATATTTCTTCCAACATTCCGCTTAGTACTGGTATCTTAAAATTGTTAAAAAACTTTACTATTGTGGAATTTTTTAAAGTAGCAGTTTTTAGAACAGATAAGAAGGAAAAAAGACTGAAATCAGGAAAATCAGATCAATGTTACACAGCTACTTGGTGGAAGACAAAGGTTGTAAGGCAACTTGCTTTTTGTTTTTTTTTTCAGTTTAATTGTGATTTTTATAGGTCTGATTTTCTTTGTCTTTATCTTGTGTGAGGTCCCCATAACTTCCTCTAGTTGATGTCTTTCTCAAAATTTGGGAACTTGTGGACATTACTTTTTATTTTCCCCAAAATTTTCTGCACCATTTACCTCTTCTGAGTCTCTAATTGCATGTATGTTAGAATATTTAATATAGTTCTACAGGTCACCAAATTTGATTCAATTTTTTTTCAGTCTTTTTTTTCTTTTTCAGACTGAATAGTTGTTGTTCATTATTTAAAATTTTGAATAACCCTTTAAATTGAATAACCCTTTCTGAGAGCTCTGCAATCACCTGTTAAGCAAATTCAGTGTTGCTGCTGCTGCTGCGGTTGCTGTTACTGTTGTTGCCATTTATTTCAGATATTGTACTTTTTAGTTCCAGAATTTTCATTGTAATTGGTTCTTTTCTAGGTTCTTCATCTCTGTTGATAATCCTAATCTGTTTGCTCATTATGGTCTCTTTGCCTTTAATATTTAAGCATAAAGAGTTAAACATATAAATAAAAATAGAGGTACAGAAAGAGACAGAGATAGAGGGAGGGGGAGACACACACACAGAGGGAGAGAGAGAGAAGATTATTATATATAATAGCTGCTCTAAAATCTTCAGTTGCTAATTTGAACTCTGGATTATTTTAAGTTTTCTGTTTTTGCCATGAGTCCAGTAATTTTAGATTTTATGATGAGCATTATATATGATAGATTGTAAGGAGTCTGTGTTCTATGATTTTCCTGAAAAGGGTATTGATCTTTTTTTTTTTTTTTTTTCCTGGAAGAAAGTTAAAATTCCTTAGTTCAACAGCATGGTCTTTACTTTATGATGTGATCTTTATTTCTAAATAATGGTTTTCTGGAGTCTCAGCTGAACACCAACATCCGAAATGCTTAGTGAGGTGTCCTCTCTCACTGACTAGGCTGACCTTCACCATCTCTGAGAACTGTGTGATCTCTGATATCTCTCTCTGTTTAACTCTCATTTTAACAGGACCCACTTTTGATAGGGTTCATGCAAGAAGCAACCAAATGCTTGGCAAGGACCTGCAAGAAACTAACATGCAGACTTCTGTCCCAGCCCCTTATTCTTCTGGTGCCCTGCTGCTCCAATTCTAATTGTATTGGTAGCCCCAATTTCTGATCAGTCTCTGCCTCCTCAGTTCATTAAGGCCACTGTTCTCTGTTTGGACTTCAAATCGCTAGGTCACAGTCCAAAATCTGACCACAGGAAGACGGCACAGGTAAATGTGGGCCAACATTGCTTTTGTCCTGACTCAAAGGACAAAGAGCCAAACAAACTATTTAGTTTTACTTCTTTTCTAATGTCTAAATCTCTTGTCTTATATATTTTGTCTGGTTTCATACTGGATTACACCCAGACTATATTTTCACTATAGTTAATTAATCATAGCCAGAATAGAAAGATCCTTAAAATTTCACCTATTTTGACTAAGAAAGTGAGGAATGACAGTCATTTCAGATTAATATTCTTTAAAATATCACGGACTATCTT